>NC_052149.1:18206524-18545709 GCF_902713615.1 Scyliorhinus canicula
CCATCTATAGAGTTCAATCCCCCATCTTCGGATTCCACCAAACCCCTCAACCCCTCACTGATTACAACACTCTGTAAATAAAAATTTCAGCCATGTATTATATTGTTCCATACTCGACTGCCGAGTTGGGAAGTGTGATGTTGTGGTGTGAATGGTTAAGGCTTTAGAGTGATTAAATGTTTAAGTTAAGGTTAAGGTTAATAGTGATAGGTAGAGGTTCCCAGTTGTAGTAATGCATGTCCCTTTAACATAGGGCCAAGTAGAGATGTTAGTTAAAAAAATTTTCTTCTTCCCATAGTTTAAGATAGAGTAGAACAGGAACTGGCAAGAGGTCAGAACACAAGGAAGGCAACGTACATAGGTGATCCTTCACAATAGTATGATTGTGAGGATCACAAGGAGGGAATGTAGCCATGCTGGCCACGCAAAATGGACACTGAGCCAAACTAAAATGGAAGACAGAAGGAAAAGCCTGTTTAGTGAGAACAGACAGCCTGCTCTCAACTAATTAGCATTTTGCAAGCAGCAAACCAGTTTTCTGGCCAGGTGCAAGATCTCCAAGCCAAAGGTGTTAATGGCAAAGCGCTTAACATTCTGATGAGGCAGCCCAGATCCAGGCACAAACAATGGCAACATTTCCATCTCAATGTAACACTTAATTGGTGGAGCAGACAGGATGGCACCAGAGTAAAGAATATCGAAACCACCCCCCAACATCGAGGGAAGCCCCCGCATTGGAGGGTTTCGAAGGTAACCGTTTGGAAACGCTCCAATCGGTACCGAAAGGTAGAGCCCGCCTAGAAGGGGGCAAGGACATTAGAGAGGGGTATAAAAGCAAATTCCCCACACAGAGCCCGGTCTGTTAAACTCGTGCTCCGGCTCTGACTGACATCTTGCATCCTGACTCCAGCCGTTGAGCACCAGCCGCCGAAACCGTAAGTTCAACGCTCGCTACGCGATCCAAGCCCACTAGACCCCCAAGTACCAGAACGCTTGCTGAAGGCTGCAGTACAAGACCAGGACGAAGGCCTCGTTCTCTGACCTTGCCTGTTCCTGTTAGATAAGTATTCTGTTTGCTTAAGTTTAGTTATAGCTTAGTCTCTTAGTGTGTGCATGAGTATTTATTATAACTGTATAATAAATATTGATCGTTTGAACTTTACTAATCGGTGTATCATCTTTATTACTTTGAACTTGACCTTGGAATACTTGTGACGTTGTCTATACGGCAACTGGCGACTCCAGAGCTAAATAATTACATACAACAGAGCCTAGTAGTGTTAAGCACACGTCGAACTCGGAGGCGTGTTAATACACTCCAATAAACGCGTTTTACAACCACAGTAAAACGTGCAACAGTATCAAACACCTTTCGGAAGTCCATATAGGCAAAATCAACGATACTCTCCACCACCTTCTCAAGGGCAATTAGGGGTGGACATCAAATAGCTGGCCTTCCCAGCAATGCCCAATTCCTGTGAAAGAATAATTAAAAACATCCCTTGTTCACCCTCTCTGTTACCTTGTCAAATAACGCAGTCAAATTAGTCAACCATGACTTGCCCTGAACTACCCCATACCGGCTCTCCATTTTTAGCCAAGTGTCTATTAATTTTCTCACAGATTATTGTTTGTAAAAGCACCCCCCACCTCCGAGATCATACTAACTGACCTGCAATTGCCACGTTTATCCTTCTCCCCCGTTTTTGAATAAGTGTGTAACATTTGCAATCCTCCGGCACTATCCCTATATCTAAGGAAGACTGGAAGGTTGTGACCGACACATACAACATAGAACAGTACAGTACAGAACTGGCCCTTCGACCCTCGATGTTGTGCCGAGCATTGTCCGAAACCAAGATCAAGCTATCCCACTCCCTGTCATTCTGGTGTGCTCCATGTGCCTATCCAATAACCGCTTGAAAGTTCCTAAAGTGTCCGACTCCACTATCACAGCAGGCAGTCTATTCTACACCCTAACCACTCTCTGAGTAAAGAACCTACCTCGGACATCCCTCCTATATCTCCCACCCTGAATCTGATAGTTATGCCCCCTTGTAACAGCTACATTCACCTGAGGAAATAGTCTCTGAACATCCACTCCATCTATCCCTCTCATCATCTTATAAACCTCTATTATGTCGCCTCTCATCCTCCTCCGCTCCAAAGAGAAAAGCCCTAGCTCTCTCAACCTTTCCTCATAAGACCGATCCTGCAAACCAGGCAGCATCCTGGTAAAGCTCCCTTGCACCCTTTCCAATGCTTCCACATCCTTCCTATAATAAGGTGGCCAGAACTGCACACAATACTCCAAATGTGGTCTCACCAGGGTCATGTACAGTTGCAGCATAACCCCGCGGCTCTTAAACCCAAGTCCCTTGTTGATAAACGCTAACACACTACAGGCCTTCTTCACGGCTCTATCCACTTGAGTGGCAACCTTCAGAGATCTGTGGACATTAACCCCAAGATCACTCTGTTCCTTCACATTCCTCAGAACACTGCCGTTGACACTGTAATCCGCATTCAAATTTTTTTTACCAAAATGAATCACCTCGCACTTACCAGGGTTAAACTCCACCTGCCATTTTTCGGCCCAGCTCTGTATCCTATCAATGTCTCTTTGCAACCTACAACAGCCCTCCACCTCATCCACTACTCCACCAATCTTGTGTCATCAGCAAATTTACTGACCCACCCTTCAGCCCCCTCCTCCAAGTCATTGATAAAAATCACAAATAGCAGAGGACCCAGCACTGATCCCTGTGGTACACCACTGGTAACTGGTCTCCAGTCTGAAAATTTTCCATCCACCACCACCCTTTGTCTTCTATGTGATAGCCAGTTACTTATCCAATTGGCCAAATTTCCCTCTATCCCACACCTCCTTACTTTCTTCATGAGCCTACCATGGGGAACCTTATCAAACGCCTTACTAAAATCCATGTATATGACTACCTTCATCGACACATTTAGTTACCTCCTCAAAGAATTCAAATAAATTTGTGAGGCAAGACTTACCCTTCACGAATCCGTGTTGACTATCCCGGATTAAGCTGCATCTTTCCAGATGGTCATAAATCCTATCCTTCAGGACCTTTTCCATTAACTTTCCGACCACCAAAGTAAGACTAACCGGCCTATAATTACCTGGGTCATTCCTAGTCACTTTCGTGAACAGAGGAACAACATTTGCCACTCTCCAGTCCTCTGGCACTATCCCCGTGGACAGTGAGGACCGAAAGATCAAAGCCAAAGGCTCTGCAATCTCATCCCTTGCCTCCCAAAGAATCCTTGGATATATCCCATCTGGCCCAGGGGATTTGTCGACCCTCAGGTTTTTCAAAATTGCTAATACATCCTTCCTCAGATCATCTACCGCCTGTATCACACTCTCATCCTCAAAAACATGGCCCCTCTCCTTGGTGAACACTGAAGAAAAGTAATCATTCAACACCTCTCTTATTTCTTCTGACTCCATGCACAAGTTCCCACTACTGTCCTTGACCGGCCCTACCCTCACCCTGGTCATTCTTTTATTTCTCACATAAGAGTAAAAAGCCTTGGAGTTTTCCTTGATCCGACCCGCCAAGGACTTCTCATGCCCCCTCCTAGCTCTCTTAAGCCCTTTTTTTTAGCTCATTCCTTGCTACCTTGTAACCCCCAAGACACCCAACTGAACCTTGTTTTCTCATCCTTACATACACTTCCTTTTTCCTCTTGACAAGACATTCAACCTCTTTTGTGAACCATGGTTCCCTCACGCGGCCATTTCCTCCCTGCCTGACAGGAACATGCCTATCAAGGATACATAGTGTTTGTTCCTTGAACAAGCTCCACTTTTCATTTGTGCCTTTCCCTGACAGTTTCTGTTCCCATCTTATGCTCCCTAATTCTTGCCTAATCACAGAATTATAAACCTTGCCCTGCCGTATGGCCCTATCCCTCTCCATTGCAATAGTGAAAGACACCGAATTGTGGTCACTATCTCCAAAGTGCTCTCCCACAAACAAATCTAACACTTGGCCCGGTTCATTACCCAGTACCAAATCCAATGTGCCCCCCCCCCCCCCCCCCCCCCCCCCCTCTTGTCGGCCTATCCACATATTGTGTCAGGAAACCCTCCTGCACACACTGCACAAAAACTGCCCCGTCTGAACTGTTCGACCTATAGAGGTTCCAATTAATATTTGGAAAGTTAAAGTCACCCACGACAACTACCCTGAGACCTCCACACCTATCCATAATCTGTTTTGCGATTTCTTCCTCCACATCTCTATTACTATTTGGGGGCCTATAGAAAACTCCTAACAACGTGACCGCTCCTTTCCTAATTCTAACTTCGGCCCATATTACCTCAGTATACAGATCCCCTTCAAACTGTTTCTGCAGCCGTTAAACTATCCTTGATTAACAATGCTACTCCTCCACCTCTTTTACCACCTTCCCTACTCTTACTGAAACATCTATAGCCCGGAACTTCCAACAACCATTCCTGTCCCTGTTCTAACCATGTCTCCGTAACGGCCACAACATCGTAGTCCCAAGTCCCAATCCACACTCCATGTTCACCTACCTTATTCTGGACGCTCCTTGCACTGAAGTAGACACACTTCAACTCACCTTTCTGTCAGCCGGTACACTCCTGCGACCTTCATACCCCCCTCAGTACCTCACTACTCTCAACACTGACTTCTGGACTACAGCTCGTTTACCCATCCCCCTGACAAATTAGTTTAACCCTTCCCCCCCCACCCGCGAAGAGCCGTAGTAAATCCCCCCGAAGAGCCGTTACCCTTACCCGTTCTTCCCTTCGGAGGCTAGGATTGGGGCCGGGTGACTTATCTTCCTTAAGTACTGCCAGACTTTCTAGTGCCTCCTCTCCAGCTATTTTTTTAAGCTCACCTCCTTGTTTACCATTGCTGTTCTTTACTAAACAATGATGCAAAGTACCGCAACAACATATTTTAGCCAACAGACCTCCAGTTTGGACCTTAATCGTCCCCACCACTCCCGTGATAAATTAATATGCCGACAGATAATCTTTCAATTCTCTTTTTATGTGAGCCACCAATGCATTTAATTCTGTTTCTTTGTGTCTCATTTCTTTTGATTTCTTGTCTGTACTTTTTATATTTAGCCTGGCTCTCCATTGTCTCCTTTTTGGCTCCAGTCTACTCACCTTTGTCATCTGGTAGCTCGGACTTTGGTTGCCTTCTCTTTTCGCCTTGTGGGAATGTTCCCAGACTGTTCCCAAACCATCTCCTCTTTAAAGGCCTCCCATTGCCCCATGACATTTCTGACCAGCAGTTATGATTCCAATTTAACCAGGCCCGATCCTAACTCCATCCACTGAAACAAGCCCACCTCCAGTTACATCATGGTATCCTGGTTTGCTCCTTGTTCTTCATACTAATTTGAATCCCGCAGTCTTCTGATCATTATTCCTGAGGTGCTTCTCAACTGTGACATTCTCCACTTGACCCATTTTATTCCCCGGGAATCATGGAATAGAATCTGCAGTGCAGAAGGAGGCCGTTCGGCCCATCGAGTCTGCACCGGCCCTTGGAAAGAGCAGCCTACTCTAGCCCACACCTCCACCCTATCCCGTAACCCAGTAACCCTACCCAATCTTTTTGGACCCTAAAGACAATTTATTATGGTCAATCCACCTGACCTGCACATCTTTGGGCTGTGGGGGGAAACCCGAGCACCCGGAGAAAACCCACGCAGACACAGAGAGGACGTGCAGATTCCGCACAGACAGTGACCCGAGCCGGGAATCGAACCTGGAACCCTGGAGCTGTGAAGCAACTATGCTAACCGCTGTGCTGCCATGCCGCCCAAATTTAGACCACCCAATTATTTTTTCCAATTAAGAGGCAATTTAGCATGACCAATCCACCTACCCTGCACATCTTTTGGGTTTTGGGGGTTAAATGGGGACAACGTGCAAACTCCGCACAGACAGTGACCCAGGACCAGGTTTGAATCCCGATCCTCAGCGCCGTAGGCAGCAATGCTAACCACTGTGATGCTGAGTGGTCAATATCTTCTTTGCAGGAATTGTTCACCACCACTGGTGACTGGACATGGCAGGACTGTAGGCCTTTGCCCTAACCGATTGGTGGTTTATAGCATGCTACTTCTGCTGTTCAGGCAAGTCCGGCTTTATAACTGCAGCAAATGTTATTCTTAATGCTGCCCTCTCAGGCATGGATAAATCATGGGCTGGACTCTCCGTTTCAGCGGCAAAGTGCTGAAGCCAGTGGAACACGTGTGGTCTTTTATGACCAAAGAGTCTGCGTGACATCCTCACTGATTCCGGGACTGGTGAGGGGCTAGCAGCGGCGCCGGGTGAAACCCCCACCTCCCACGCCGAAAACGGCCAGAGAATGGCCAGGTCCCTGGCCGCGCATGCGCATGGCTGCCGACCTGCTGCGGACGCGCCGTACAACATGGCGGCAGCCATGCGTGGACCTGACTTGCCATCTACGACCCCACAGCCCACCCCTGGGCCACACCCCACCAGTCCCCCCAACCTTCACGGAAGCCCCCCCCCCTGGCCAGCAGCACGGATCCTGGCCGAGTGTGGCAGTGCTGGACACAGTCCGCAGCCACTACGCCGGTCTCCCGCATGGCTGAGACCACACGTGTCCCGCGCCATCGGGTCCTCGGCCCATCGGGGGTGGAGCATCACAGGACTGCGGGTCAATGACACGCCAATGCCGTTACAACGGCCCGCGACACGATGACGTCATTTCCGAGGGGGCAAAGCATCGCTGACCAGCGTCATACAAGTGACGACCCCGATTTGGGCATCGGAGTCGATTTTCCACCCGATCGCCAATTACGATATCGGCGGCGGGCAATGGAGAATCCCATCCCATGGGCTGGATTCTCCGATCCCCGACGTCGAAATCGTGTTCGGTGAAGGAGCGGACAATCCCCGATGATGACGAAATCGGGGACGGCGCTGCTCTTGTGATGCTCCGCCCCCTGAAAACCGGCATACTCTAGAAGTACGCTGTGCGCCGTATTCACGCCCTCCTGTCGTTGGCTGAGGCCCGCCCTGCGATTCTCCGTCCCCGACCGGCCGAATTCCCGACGGCGTGGGTCACATGTGGTCTCACCCATCGGGAAGTCAGCGTGGCAGCTGGAGATTCAGTCCAACAGTCCCCCGCCATCGTCGGGGGAGGCCGGATCCGCGGGCAGGGGGGACATTATTCGGGGCTGGGGGAACTCTGGGGGGGGGGGGGAGGGGCGATCCAAGACGCGCCAGCTGGCCGAAGGGTGGGACTATTTTTGCGGGCCGGGTCCGCGAGCGGCATCCATCATGAAGCACGCCATGGCCGCTGCAGGTTGCCGACGCGCGCATGTGCGGCCACGCACCCGGCAATCCTGCAGGCTGTATCGGCAGCTAGAGCCGGGTGCTCTACTCCACCTGGCCACTAGCCCCCCCACTGGAGCAGGGAATCGGTGGCCATTTTGCGCCAGTTTTCCTGGCGTAAAACACCTCAGTTTTCACGCCGGCATGGTCCTCCCAAACGGAGACTATAGCCCCATGATTCAGAACATTAATACCTGTTCCGAGGAGGAAGTGATGATGTCGTGGTATTCTCACTGGACACCTGGGTTCAAATCCCACTATGGTAGATGGTGAAATTTGAATTCAGTGAAAATCTGGAATTAAATGTCTAATGATGTAAATTTTTGTAAAAACCCATTTGGTTTTGGGAAATGAAATCTTCCATCCTTTCCTGGGTCTGGTCTACAAGTGACTCCAGAAACATGTCTGCCCTCTGAAATGTCCAAGGGCAAATTAGGGATGGACAATAAATGCTGCCCACAGACCATAAACTAATAGAAAAAATAGAGTCAAGAATTTTAGGTCAACGCAAATTAATTGCAGCCTTATCGCCTGTATTTTCTGCTTGGCTTATTTTATTGCCAGTGTTACCTTGTTTGTTTCAGCAAGAGGCCATTTGTTCCGCCATGTCTGTGCTGGCTTTCCAGAAGAGAATATAATTACGGATAATCATAAAGAAAGTTTCCAAATCCTCACTCGCACGTCCTGTAGAGGGACGAGAATGATCGTCACAGCGATGAGTGTATGCCGAACCAAATTAAAAAAGGTGACCGGAGGGGGAAAGAGAGATGCAGGGAAAGGCATAGCTGTAGATCAGAGAACGTGATGGTAAAATAATTAATTTTCAGTGAGAACCATAAAACATGCAAACAGACCTGAAATAGGCCAAATGCAAGTCAGTGAATGTTTTGAGTGATCTCTTCCTTCAAGGCAAGACATGGACTTCTTCAAATAGAGTTAGCCCTAGGGGAGACTAGGGCGAGCAATCCAGAGCCTTGACAAGGATTCTGAGGGAGTAGCAGGGCACTGGAGAGGTAGCGTTGATTCCAAAGAAGACCATGTGGTGAAAGTGTTCTAAACAGTGACAATTCAGAGAAAATACAGGTCAAAGATCTTGCTTAAATCCCATGTGAACTAATGAATTATGTTACTGGTGTTAACCTGAAGGCAAATTTAGCACTAATAAATAATCGTTTTTTCACAAAGGGTGATTAACATATGGAATGGACTCCCAGATATGAAAGCTGAAGTGAAAACAATCAAGAAAAGCCCCAATTGCCCCTCTTCCTCACACAGACTAAGAGAGGAGACCCACTCCCCCTCCCCTTCCCCACACACAGTGGCCACAGGAAGAGCTAAGACCCCCTCACACTCCTGTCGCATTCCAATCGCCCCCCCCGCCCCCCCCCCCCCCCCCACTGCCCCCATCCCCCGCACCAATGTTCCCTCTAAGCTATGTGGCCAAGCAGCAACCCAAAAGTTCCTACACATCTATACACAAATTTTCACCTTTAAACTACTCCGCACGAACAGCTGTGCAGATTAATTTAAAGGGACCACACATTAAAGGAATCGGCGCAGTGCAATAAATCAAAACAGCAGATAAGGGCACTCAGTAGGATGCATACCTCTGCCACATTGTGTTAGCTCAACACTGTTACAATTAAGCAACTCCGCCTTGTGGCGTTTTGCTGCCTGGCCGATGCTCTGTATCAACAAGGCTGAAAAGTTAAATATTTTTGTTAAGAGCATCGAGCTCACTGAGGAGGCTTCAGGCCACTCCATGTCCAACAGCCTGCTCCGAAAACTCTGCTCATGATTTGACAGCTGTGATAAATTCTACCCCAGCAGCTGAGACAATTCAGAACATTCCAAAACAGTCAACTACATTCTAAATCAAACAACCCACCACATTCTAAAAGAAAAATTCATCCCACCCTTTAAAAAAATTCCAAGATCCAGATCTACATCCCGCTCTGATATTGAACATCCCAATGCTGCTGTTTAAAGTGGAGCAGGATTCTTTTTTTTCTAGTAATCTGGCAAATATTCCCTCCTCAAACAATGCCATTAAAAGCAAATTAACTGGCCGTTCCTACTCGTATCTGGAATGTTGTGTCCCGAGGGTCTTTGTTCACTCTTCAAATGTACACCTGATAAACTTAGTTTCACAATCTTAGATTGTTTAATGCCAAGAGTGGCAAGGTTAATTAATTGATTGATTTATTGTCACATGTACAAAGTACAGTGAAAAGTATTTTTCTGCAGCCAAGAGAACGTACACAGTACGTGCACAGTAGACAAGAATTGAAAAGGGTGTATTTTATTTTCAACAATGCTGTCCAATACTGTTTTACTTGATATACCTGTGTTGGATTTAAAAGGCAATTGTATTATGTAATTGTAATTGTATAAAGGCAATCTTGTAGCTTTGTCCACCCTATGCTAACCCGCAATATTTGAGTACATACTTAAACCACCATTTTCAAACTTCTGCTTCTCACCTGCAATATTGTCCATCTCTCCCCATTGTCAAGACCTATCACTTCTTCAACTGCACACCGCCTCTGTAACTCCTCACCTATGTCCTGCTTTTTGTCCAGCTTCACCTATGAAGTGCTTTGGGACATTTTGCTATGTTTAACTTGCTGTATAGCTGTAAGCTCTTATCCATCTCCTCACATCTTTCCGGTTGGGAGATTTTGGCATGTCTGGAGACTGCAAAGCCCAACCTGCTCATGCAAGTGTTCCATTTTCAAATGGAGCCAATAGAAAATTGATGCAAAAAAAGTGAATCTCACTCCGATACAGAATAGGAAATTACTCAATAGTATTGTACATGTAACGGGTCACAGACGCAGAAGAATAAAAATTAGCAAGGAATATATTTCCGCTTACTTATAAGTGTAATGAACATCTCTGCGTTCCAGGTTGTTAGAATTAAGGATAACATGCCACCGTGGCTAGTTGGCAGATTTATCCATCCTATAATTAAGTGAACAACATATTCCAAATCCATGTAATCCAAAAATACCATGTTGTGTGTTGAATTGCATTGCTAATTCAGTGCTTATTTAATTCCGATGGTGAATATGTCACTTTAATTCTTGGTACATAGATCTGTTTCTAGGAATGGAAAGGACTTCCAAACTGTTTTCGCCAACTCCAAATTTAGTCAAAAAAAATCAAATCTGTTCTTTACGTTACATTTGGTACATGTTTTCCTGAGCTCTAAGCCTAAAGTAAAGGAACAAATTGTACTCCAGATCTTCCAGTATGTTCTTCAGTTAGTGCTCCTATTAACAGTCTTGCCGACAAAGACTGTAAGGAACCCTCTTGCCGAGAAGGTCCAGGGCTTTGATTCTCCATGTGTTACTAATCTGATCTGAGTTGGGTGGGCAGCGTACAGGATACTGTAAAGCTGTTTTAGAATAACAAAATGTACGTGAGGTACAGTTATGGAGGCGCTCAATAGGGTAAGCTTAGATAAGATGTTTCCACTTGTGTGGGAGTGTGCAGGGAACTAGGAATACAGTAACAGGAGCAGTCCATTCAGCTCCTTGAGCCAATTCTGTTATTCAGCAAGATCATAGCTGATCTGTACTTTAACTCCATCAACGTGGCATGTCTCCACAACCCTTTTCTCCTCTTGCCGAGCAAACGTCCATTCACCTCTGATTTAAAATGATCAATTAAGCTAACATCTATTGCTTACAGTGGGCCAGAACTTCTCACTTTTACCACCCTTTATGTGGCCAAATGTTTCCTAGTTTTGACTTCTGGAGGCGGCCATGGTGTCAGTGGTCGCACACAGGGCAGCTACTACTTGAAGGCACGGGAAAGAGCTCTTTTTACCTGGAATTGGGTGGAATTGTGATGAAAAGGGGGAGTTGAAGATCAAAGGAGTAGTTTCCCCCAGGAGTGGCATGTCCGCCGGTTATCAAACCCGGCAGAAGACAGTGAGGGACCTGGACAAAGAGTTGGAGGAAACCTGTGGCGCAGCAACCGGTGTAGGGATGGCTGAGGGGGAAGGGCTGATGCCAGGTGGAAGGCCTCAGATGGAGCAGCTGATGCCGTTTATTAAGTAGGAATTCCACCAACTGAGGAAGGAAATGAGGGAGGATCACTCAAAGGCCATCGAAGGAGCTGCGGCACCCCTCAAGGCTTCTCTGGGACAAGTGGAGAAGTGCTTGCAGGTGCAGGGGTCGCAGATTCGGGAGATCAAAAGAGTGATCTCGGACCACAGCGAGCGTGTGGTGGCTCTGGAGGCGGAGGTGGGGCTCCTAGGAGACCTTCATAAAATGTCGAGGGCAAACGTGGAGGAGCAGGAGAATGCCTCGAGAAGGCAGAACCTGCGAATAGTGAGCTTGTCTGCAGGAGTGGAAGGTGTGAGTGCCACGAGGTACGTCGCGAAGATGCTGGCGGGGCTGGTGGCAGAAGGGGGGCTAGATAAGGCCCCTGAAGTCGACCGAGCGCATAGGTCCCTGAGGCAGAGGCCGAGAGCTGGGGAGATGCCGCGGGCGGTGATCGTGAGACTTCACAGATTTGTGGAGAAAGAAAAGGTTTCGCGCTGGGCCAGGGAGAAGCATACCTCCGACTGGGAGGGCAATGAGGTCCGAATTTATCAGGACATTGGAGCAGAGTTGGTAAAGCGGCTGGCAGGCTTCAACAAGGCCAAGGCGGTGCTGTACTGGCAGCAGATCAGATTTGAGGTGCTCTATCCGGCAAAATTCTGGATGACGTTTGAAGGCTGGGAGTATTATTTTGAGACTCCAGAAGCGGCCAAAGACTTCATTAAGGAGCATAAACTGGGGGAGAACTGAGTGGACAATGTTTGGGAAACAGGGTGTTGGCACTTCGTAATGGTGGAGAACATGTTTGAAATAGGGGTAGGGATTGGAGGATTTTCATCCCCTTCGGTTTGCAGGGTGTCCTTTTTTGGGTTTGCTGTTTACCGTTGGGGTTGTAAGGGATGGTAGGGGTGAAGAGTTTATGTGGGGATGGATATTCTCATCTCCCCCCTCCTGTTTTATGTTCAACATTTGTTTGTTTGCTTTGGAGGAGGTGGTCTGAAGTTCAGGATGAGTCTTTGATTAGGTGGGGGAGGGTAAGGTCAGCAGGGAGCCTTCTTCCTTGAGCTGAGGAGTGGGAGGAGGGGATGTCATTGGGAGGCGCCTTTGGGCAGAGATTGCCATGCTAGCAAGTAATGCTGGTGAACAGAAATGAGGTGATGGGGGAGAAGGCCAGGTGGGGTGGCGGGGGTGGGGGTGGGGGGGGGGGGGGGAGGTTGTCACAATGCGGCAGGGGTGAGAGATGACATGGTCAGGGGCGGAGAATAGGGCCTTCTGGGTTGAACTAGGCACAGGGTGGAATTAAGGGGACTGAAGTTAAATGGGGAAGATGATGGACAGTAGAGGGGAATGGAGGCGCAAGCTTCCGATAAATCTGATAACGTGGGACGCCCAGGGACTGAATGGGCCTGTTAAAAGGTTGTGGGTGTTGCGCACCTCAGGAGCTTGAAGGTGGGGCTGGTCTTTCTGCAGGAGACGCACCACCGTGTGAAGGGGTGGGTCGGGCAGGTTTTTCACTCGGGGTTTGATTTGAAATCGAGGGGCGTGGCAATTGTAATCAGCAAAAAAATGGGATTTGTGAGTGCGAAGGAAGTGAAGGGTCCGGTTGGGAGATATGTGATTGGGAGTGGGGTATTGAAAGGGACGCCAGTGTTGGTAAACGTGTATGCACCAAATTGGGATGATGTGGGTTTTATGAGTGGGTTGCTGGCATCAATCCTGGATTTGGCCATGCCCCAGTTGATCATGGGAGGAGATTTTAATTGTGTCCTGAAGCCAAGAGTAGATAGGTCGAGCCCCAGGTCGATGGGTAGGGTACGAATGACAAGAGAGCTGAGTGGGTTTATGGAGAGGACGGGTATGGTGGATCCATGGCGCTTTCAGAACCCGGGGGGAGTATTCCTTTTTTTCACATGTTTGTAAGGTGTATTCAAGGGTTGATTATTTTGTGGTGAGCCAGGAGATTTTGGCTGGGGTGGAAGGGCAGAGTATGCGGGGATAGTTATTTCATGTGCCCCACTGGCTGGACGTTCGGCTTAGACCAGGACGAGAACAGAGGCCGGGGTGGAGGTTTGATTTGGGGTTGTTGCGGATGGAGGTTTTTGTGATAAGGTCCAGGGAGCGATTAAGAAGTATATGGAGCTGAATCAAAATGGGGAGGTGTCGGTGGCCATTTTGTGGGAAGCACTGAAGGACGTAATCCGGGGGGAAATGGAGGGATTGGTGAGGTGGAAAAAGCTGCAGGGGCAATTTGACAGGCTGGCAATTACGTAGGGCAAGAGGGGTGCAATACGAGTATGGGGAGAAGGCGAGCCGCATGCTGGCACACCAGCTGCATAGGCAGGCCGCGTCCAGGGAAATATTGAGGATACAGACTGGGGCTGGGGATGTGGTGTCAGAGCCAGGAAAGATAAATGAGGTGTTGAGGGAGTATTATCAGGGGCTGTACGAGGCAGACTTGGGGGAGAGGAGGAGGACATGGAGTGGTTTCTGGATGAGCTGGAGTTTTCCCAGGTGTAGGAAGCAAAGAGGCAAGTGTTGGAGGAACCCTGGGGCTGAGGGAGGTGCTGTATAGTATCAGGGGTATGAAGTCGGGGAAGGCCCCAGGGCTGGATGGGTACCCAGTGGAATTTTATAAGGTGTTCACTACGGACCTGGCACCACATATGTTGGGGCGGCTAATGAAGAGGAAGGGGGAGCTGCCGGAGACGATGACGCAGGCAATAATCACATTAATCCCGATAACGGAGAAAGACCCGGTGGAATCTGAGTCGTAAAGACCCATGTCACTGTTGAACAAGGATGTGAAAAAATTGGCTCAGGATGTGGTGGGGAGGATGAAGGATTGTGTCCAGGGGGTGGTTACAGAAGATGAAACAGGCTTCATGAAGGGCATGCAGCTCACAAATAATATAAGAAGGTTGTTGAATGTAGTTATGAATCTGTAGGGAGGTCTGGTACAGAGGTAGTGGTGTCCATGGACGCGGAGAAGATATTTGATCGGGTGGAGTGGCGGTACTTGTTTGAGGTTTTGGGAAAGTTTGGGCCAGGGTTTGTAGCATGGGTGCATTTGCTGTATGTGGCACCAAGGGTGAGGATGAATGATATGAGCTCACGAAGCTTTGACTTACACAGGGTACAAGGCAGCGGTGTCCACTGTCACCGTTGGTGTTTGCGTGTGGCCATAGAGCCATTGCTGATGGCTCTTAGGGAGTCGGCGGAGTGGTGGGGGATTATGAGGGGACAGAGGGAGCATCAGGTATCGCTCTATGCCGATGACCTTTTTCTGTATGTTTCGGATCCATTGAAGAGTATGGGAAGGATCATGGGCCTGTTGGGGAGGTTTGGAGGGTTCTTGGGCTATAAATGAATGTAGGGAAAAGCGAGGTATTCCCGGTGAATGAGTTTAGACAGCGGGCAAATTTAGAGGGGATGCCATTTAAGGCAGCGAGGGATAGGTTTAGGTGTTTGGGGATTCAGGTAGCGAGGGAATGGATGGGTGGATAAGTGGAACTTAACGAAGCTGGTGGAGGAGGCCAGGGGGGATCTTAGGAGGTGGGATACTCTCCAGTGGTAAAAGTGAATATTCTGCCAAAGTTCTTGTTTATCTTTCAGGCTCTCCCGATCTTTATACCAAAGGCCTTTTTTCGGAAAGTTGCCACAATCATTTCGGACTTTGTATGGGCGGGGAAGGTGCCGAGGGTGGGGAGGACCCTGCGACAGAGGCAGAGGCAGCGTTGTCAAACTTGCTTCATTATTACTGGGTGTCGAATGTGGGAAAGGTGCAGCGATGGTGGGAAGGAGAAGGGGTAGAGTGGGTTAGGATGGAGAAGGAATCTTGTAAGGGGTCTAGTTTGAGGGCTATGGTGATGGCAGCATTGCCAATGGCTCCGAGTAGGTATTCAGGGAGCCCAGTGGTGCAGTCCACGGTGAAGATAGGGAATCAGTTGAGGAGGCATTTTAGGGTGGAAGGGATGTCGGTGTTAACGGCGCTCTGCGAGAATCATGGGTTTGAGCCGGTGAGGCTAGGTACTGTATGCAGGAGATGGAGGGAAGTGGGGTTGGTCAAGGTGAGGGATTGGAGGAAGGGTTTGTCAGTTTGGAGGAGCTAAGGGAGAGGATGGAGCTGCCGAGGGAGAGTGAGTTCAGCTATCTGCAGATTAGGGACTTTCCGCGAAAGGTCTGGAAGGAGTTCCCTTGGTTGCCGGGATACACCCTGCTGGAGCGACTGTTGCTTCCGGATGTGGAAGGGGAGGGAAGAATTGGGGATATATACAAGTGGCTGGGGGAGCAGGAAGGCAAGCGGGTGGTGAAGTTTAAGGAGAAATGGGACGCGGAATTGGAAAGGGAGATCAACTGGGGAGAATGGAGTGAGGCACTGCGTAGGGTAAACGGGACCTCCTCTTGCGCAAGGATGAGCCGGATGCAGTTTAAGGTGGTGCACAGGGTACATATGACTCGGGCGAGAATGAGTGGGTTCTTCCAGGGGGTGGCATGAGTGTGAGAGGTGTGGGCGGGGGCCAGCGAATCACGCGCACATGTTCTGGGGTTGCAAAAAATTGGACAGATTCTGGGTGGGAGTGTTCGCAGTCTTAGCCAGGTTATTGGAGAGGAGATGGATCCGGACCCTTCAGAGAAGCTGGAGCTCATGGAGAGGAGAAAGACCGATGTTGTGGCCATCGCCTGATTGCCCGGCGGCAAATTTTACTGGAGTGGCGGTCGGCATCGCTACCGGGGGTAGCGTCTTGGTTGGGTGACCTGAACTACTTCTTGCTTGGAGAAGAAGGGGAAAAAGTTGTACAGACTGTACAGTCCAATGGCTGATTGGACACTTCAATCCCTTTTACGCCAATTATCCCCATAACCCTTTACATTATTGTTCATCTGAAATCTATCCATCTCTTCCTTAAGCATATTTGATGACTGAGCTTCCACAGCCCTCTGGGGTAGAGAATTCCAAAGGTCCCTCTGTGTAAAGAAATTTCTACCCATCTCGGTCCGGAGTGGCAACCCCTTTATTTTGAAATTGTGCTCCCTGGTTCCAGACTCCCCAACCAAGGGAAACATCTTACCTGCATCTACCCTGTCTATTCCTTTAAGTATTTTGTAAAAGCAAGTTAGAAACATTCCATGCGTCACGTTAATTTTTTTTAATGACTGACTTCAATATTTTAGAACTTTGTGTGCACGGACCCCCTATTTCACTTTGAGCCACCGCTGTTCCTAGATTTTTTACTGTTTAAAAATACTCTATTTTGGTCTAAAAAAGGATGACCTCATGCTTAACTGCTTTGAAATCCATCTGCCGTCATTATACCGACTCACTTAATAAATCAATGTCAACTTGAAATGTTATGCTCCTGTCTACTACACCAGCAATTTTTGTGTCAATGACAAACTTTGTTGGCTAAGTCATTAAATAAAAGTTAGTCCGTAATATACTAATAAAATACTACAATGATCGACACTAATAAATCCAAGAAGGTATTCAGGAGATATTTGTTTTCCTCAGAGCGTGGTTATAAAGTGAAAAATACTACCAGAGTTAGTGATGCAAATAACATTTTAAAAAAATATTTTTATTGAGCTTTTGGTATACAAAAATACAAATACAAATATGAACAAATAATTGGAGTCAAACGAGAGTGTATAATAAGTCAAACTTGAACTATTTACTGTTTACACCATGGTGGGTTTTGATTGTTTGCATAAATACATCGCACCTCCTTTTCTTTTATTCCTTCCTTGCAGTATAATTGTGGTGCCTGCGTACGCTCCCCACTGGTTTTCCCTTTGCTTTTCTTCTCTTTGGTTCAGGTTGTTGTTGCTGCTGGACCCCCCCCCCCCCCCCCCCCCCCCTCCCGCCACTCCGTGTCCCTGGTTCTTTTGTTGGACTTGGCTGAGTTCCTTATTCGCCTGACCCTCATCCCCTCACCCCCCTTCCTTACTGTGCCGTGGCTACCCCCGCCTGATCTTTGGCTTCCTAGTTGTTGGCTACAAACAGGTCTTGGGACAACCGGGTGAATGGCTACCACGTTTTGTGGAATCCTTCTTCCAAACCCGGATGACAAATTTAATTTTCTCCATTTGGAGAAACTCCGACATCTCAGAAAGCCAGTCCACAGCTTTGGGCGGTGCTGCTGACCGCCAGCCGAGCAGGATTCTACGGCGGGCGATTAGGGAGGCAAAGGCAAGGGCGTCGACCCTCTTCCCCATGAGGAGATCTGGCTGTTCTGATACCCCAAAGACTGCCACTCTCGGGCATTGCTCCGCCCTCTTCCCCGCCACTTTGAACATTGCCTCAAAGAAGGAAGGCTGTCCAGTACCCAGCAAGTCTGGGGAAAGACCAAGACATGTGGGCGTGGTTGGCCGGGCCTCCTTGGCACCGTTCGCACCTGTCCACCTCCGGGGAGAACCTGCTCATTCGTGTTCTGGTTAAATGGGCTCTGTGTGCCACTTGTAGCTGCATTAGGCTTAGCCTTGTACATGTGCAGATGGCATTGACCCTGTGCAGTGCTTCGGTTCAGTGTCCCTACCCTATTTCAAACCCCAAGTCTTCCTCGCACTTCTCCCTTGTCTCGTTCAGTTGGGTGTTGGCCCCCCTTAGCAGTTGTCCATACATGTCACCTCAGTTCCCTTCTTCTAAGATGTTCGCGTCCAGCAGGTCCTCTAGCAGTGACTGTCGTGGTGGTTGTGGGTACGTCCTTGTTTCTTTTCGTAGGAAGTGTTTGAGTTGTGGGTACTTAGGTTAATTTCCCCCGTCAGATGGAATTTTTCTGTCAGCTCTTCGGGTTCTGTTAATCTGCTGTTGGTGTAGAGGTCCCTAACTGCCAGCGTCTCCCCCCTCCCCCCGCCCCATCCTGCCTTCACCTTTTGAAGGAGGCGTCCATGGTCGCCGACATGAACCTGTGGTTGTTGCAGGTGGGGCTTTGTTGGACATCTCAGTTACACTGAAATGTTGTTGCAGTTGGTTCCACAACTGGAGTGTTGCTACCACCACCGGGCTTGTTGAATATTTATTAGGTGGGGATGGGAATGCCGTCGTAGTTAGGACCCGGAGGGAGGTCCCTCTGCAGAAGCCCTCCTCCATGAGCATCCACTCAGCTTCTTGCTCCTTTATCCATCCCTTTACCTTCTCTGAAGTTGCTGCCCAGGGGTAGTATTGTAGGTTTGGGAGGGCTAGGCCCCCCATGGTTCATGTACTCTGCAGTACTTTCTTTGGGATTGTTGCATTCTCTCCCCCCCCCCCCCCCCCCCCCCCCCCCTCCCCCAGCACCCCTCATACAATCAGTTGGTTCAGTGAGTTGAAAAAGACCTTGGGGATGTAGATTGGGATGGATCTAAATGGGAAGAGGAACCTGGCTGTAAGTTTATTTTGATTGTCTGCACTCTACCCAGCAGGGAGAACGGGAGAGAGTTCCATCTCTTCAGGTCCTTTTTAACCCCCTCCAGGATGGTCAGGTTCCACTTGTAAACCCCCATCCAGTCGTGGGCGATTTGGATCCCCAGGTAGCGGAATTTGTACCGGTAAGCGGCAGCCGCACCAGCTCTGCCCCTCCCCATTGCGGGTTCAGCAGGAAGGTCCTGCTTTTGGTCAGGTTAAATTTGTAACCCTAGAAGACTCCAAACTTTTTCAAGAGCGCAATGATTCCCTCCATGTTGCTGCGTAGGTCCGAGATGTAGAGGAGCAGATCATCTGCATGGAGTGAAACTCTGTGCTCTCTGCCTCCTCTCTGGAACCCTTTCTAATTCTTTGCCACCCTGCGCGCAATCGTTAGTGGCTCGAACGCTGGGAGGGAGAACAGCAGCGGGAATAAGGGGAATCCCTGCCTTGTGCCCTTATGCAGCTGGAAGGACTTCGAGCTGGTAGGAGCATTGTACAGGACTTTCACCCAGGAGGTGAACCCTGTTCCAAGCCCGAACCGTTCCAGTACCTCTATGAGGTACCACCATTCGACTCTGTCGAAAGCCTTCTCAGCATCCATGGAGATGATCATCTCAGGTAATCTCTTGCCCGAATGGGGTCATAATCACATTTATCAGGCGCCTAATGTTCAAAGTTAGCTGTTGACCTTTGACAAAAGCCCATCTGGTGTTCTGCCCCCACCTCTGGTACGCAAACCTCCAACCTTTTGGCTAGGATCTTGGCCAGTATTTTTGCGTCTAGGTTTAGTAGCGAAATGGGTCTGTGGGAACAGCATTCAGTTGGGTCTTTGTCTTTTTTAGGTACCAACGAGGTTGAGGCTTGTGCTAGCATAGGCGGCAGTGTGCCCCTCACCAGCAAGTCATAGAATTTAGAATTTACAGTGCAGAAGGAGGCCATTCGGCCCATCGAGTCTGCACCAGCTCTTGGAAAGAGCACCCTACCCAAGCCAATGCCACCCTATCCCTGTAATCCAGTAACCCCACTCAACCAACACTAAGGGAAATTTTGGACACTAAGGGGAATTTAGCATGACCAATCAACCTAACCTGCACATCTTTGGACTGTGGGAGGAAACCGGAGCACCCGGAGGAAACCCACGCAGACACAGGGAGAACGTGCAGACTCCACACAGACAGTGACCCAGCCGGGAATCGAACCTGGGACCCTGGAGTTGTGAAGCAATTGTGCTAACCACTATGCTACACTATGCTGTGTACATCTCCAGCAATAGGGCAGCACAGTAGCACAGTGGTTAGCAGTGTTGCATCACAGCACCAGGGTCCCGGGTTCGATTCCCGGCTTGGGTCACTGTCTGTGCGGAGTCTGTACATTCTCCCCATGTCTGTGTGGGTTTCCTCCTGTTCCTCCCACAAGTTCCGAAAGACGTGCTGTTAGGTGAATTGATCATTCTGAATTCTGCCTCAGTGTACCCCAACAGGCGCGAGAGTGTGGTGACCAGGGGCTTTTCACAGTAGCTTCATTGCAGTGTTAACGTAAGCCTACTTGTGTTACTAAAAAAGATTATTATTATTAGGTGCAGGGCCAGTGCTGTCGCAAATCTTTTATAGAAGTCTGCCGGGAAACCATCTGGTTCCGGCGCCATCCCCATCTGCATGGAGTACAGCGCCAGGGTTCCAGGTTCGATTCCCGGCTTGGGTCACTGCCTGTGCGGAGTCTGCACGTTCTTCCCACGTCTGCGTGGGTTTCCTCCGAGTGCTCCAGTTTCCCCCCACAAGTTCTGAAAGACGTGCCTTGTTAGGTGAATTGGGCATTCTGAATTCTCCCTCAGTGTACCCAAACATGCGCCGGTGTGTGGTGACTAGGGGCTTTTCACAGTAACTTCATTGCAGTGTTAATGTAAGCCTACTTGTGACAATAAAGATCAGTATTATTATTATACTCTCCATGACCTCTCCCAGTTCTAATGGTGCTTCAGACCCCGTTTTCTGTCCTCCCCCATAACTGGCATGTCCAGTCCATTAAGAATCCACTTCATAGGGCAGCACGGTGGTGCAGTGGTTAGCATTGCAGCCTACGGTGCTGAGGACTCGTGTTCGAATCCAGGCCCTGGGTCACTGCCTGTGTGGAGTTTGCACATTCTCTCCGTGTCTGCGTGGGTTTCACCCCCACAACCCAAACACGTGCAGGCTAGGTGGATTGGCCACGCTAAATTGCCCCTTAATTGGAAAAAATAATTGGGTACTCTAAATATAGAAAAAAACCCAAAAGAAACTGCTTCATCCCCGTGTCCCCTGCTGGGGGCTCCAAGGTGTACAGCCCCTGGTAGAAGATCTCGAAGGCCTTGTTGACCTTGTCCGGTTCGGCTACTAATTTGCCGCGGTCCCTGATCTGTGCTATTTCCTGTGGCTGCCTGTTTTCTCTGCTGGTGAGCCAGCAGGCGGCTAGCGTTGCCTTCGTGTTCATACAGGGTCCTTCTTGCCTGGTGGACTTAGTGCACTGCTTTCCTCGTGGAGAGCAGATCAAAGTTAATCTGTAATTTTTTCCTCTCTGCCAGGAGCTCTACAGTCGGGGCCTCGGACTTTCGCCGGTCTAGCTCCAGTATGGAGCCAACTAGCTGTTGCCTAGCTAACCTCTCTTCCCTATACCTTCATGCTTTAAAGGCGATAATTTCTCCCCTGATCATAGCCTCCAGCACCTCCCAGAATGCAGAGAGTGAGGCCTTCCCATTCTGATTGTTAGTGGTATACTCGTCTATGGCCTGTGATATTTTCTCGCAAAATGCCTTGTCGGCCAGTAGTGCAGTGTCCAACCTCCATGTGGGGCGTGGGGCACTGCCTGACTCCAACCTTACGTCCATGGTCGGAGATTACGATTGAATTGAGTGTGTGGGGGGGGGGGGGGGGGGCGGGCACCACACTAAGGAGGTAGCTAGCACCGGGACTTGCCGTTATTTGGCATCTTCCCTTCTGCGCGGGCATTTTTCGGGCAAAAAGTGCCTATTTTTCAGGTTCGCGGGAGGAGAGCCATCTGCAGCTTCTCAGCACATCCCTGTCGGATTCTTTTATCTGATAAAAATAACATTTAAAGGCAAGTTAGATAAGCATATGCTGGAGAATGATTGATTGATTAATTGAATGATTTATTGTTACATGTATCGAAGTATAGTGAAAAGTATTTTTCTGTGGCCAAGGGAACGTACACAGTACGTACATAGTAGACAAGAGAATAATTGACAGAGTACATTGGCAAACAGTGATTGGTTACAGTGCGGAACCAGAGGCCAAACAAAGAAAATGCATGAGCAAGAGCGGCTTAGGGTGTCGTGAATAATGTTCTTACAGGGAACAGATCAGTCCGAGGGGGAGTCGTTGAGGAGTCTTGTAGCTGTGGGGAAGAAGCTGCTGCTATGTCTGGATGTGCGGGTCTTCTGACTTCATAGAATTTACAGTGCATCTTCTGCCTGATGGTTGAGTCTGGAAGAGGGCAAAGCCTGGGTGGGAGGGTTCTCTGGCACGAGAAGGATATGGTGGTAGGGTGATTACCTTTTATTCCTTCATGGGGTCTTGGATCACTGGCAAGGCCAGCATTGGTTGCCCATCCAGCATTGCATTTGAGAAGGTTGTGGTGAGCTGTGTACTTGAACTGCAGCAGGCATGTGGTGTAGGTATGCTTACAGTGCTGTTTGAAGGGGGGAGGATTTCCAGCATTTTCATCCAGCGACAGTGAACAGAGACATGGTGCCAAGTCAGGGTGTTGTGTAGCTTGATGGGGACTTAAAAAATAATTGGGTACTTTAAATTAATGGAAAGAAAAGAAAGTTTTGAGCAGCACAAGTGGTTAGCACTGTGGCTTCACAGCCCCAGGGTCCCAGGTTCGATCCCCACTAGGTCACTGTCTGTGTGGAGTCTGCACGTTCTCCCCATGTCTACGTGGGTTTCCTCCGGGTGCTCCTGTTTCCTCCCACAGACCAAAGACATGCAGGTTAGGTGGATTAGCCATGATAAATTGCCCTTAGTGACTAAAAAGGTGAGGAGGGGTTATTGGGTTACGGGGAAGTGAGGGCTTAAGTGGGTTGGTGCAGACTCGATGGGCGGAATGGCCTCCTTCTGCTCTGTATGCTCTATACTCTAAAATAAATTCAGAGTACCCAATTTTTTTTTCCAATTAAGGGCCAATTTAGTGTGGCCAATCCATCTAGCCTCCACATCTTTATGTTGTGGGAATGAAACCCACACAGACACGGGGAGAATGTGCAAACTCCACACAGACAGTGACCCAGAGCCGGGATCGAACCCGGGTCCTCAGCACCGTGAAACAGTTGAAGATAGTTGGGCCCAAGAAATTAAACTGAGGTGAAATAGGTGGGTCGAGATTCATGTGAAGCATAAACAGTAGCAGTGACCTTTTGAACAAAGTGTTTTGGTTTTGTGTTGTAAATATCTGTCAACGTTATATAATTTCATAAATGACAAAGAACTTATATTGCAGGAACAGACCATTCAGTCCACATGGTCAATGGCAGTTTTTATATTCCACATGAGTTGTCTCCCACATACATCTGGCATCTGACCCTACCCTTCCTCCTGTAGGTACCTGGCTAGTTTCCCCCTTAATGCTGATCACCTCACCCAGACCACCTGGCAGTAGAAATTCCACATTCTAAACACGTCCAGGATAAATAAGTTACCCAGAATTCCTTAAAGGACTTATTAGTGACCAGCATAAGTTCAAAGGTAATCAAAGGTAGGTGGGAACATGGAGTTGAGACCATGATGAGCTCAGCCACGATATTATTGAATGGGAGAGCACGATTAAGGGGCCGCAGTGCCTACTCCTGCTCCTGATTGGTATGTTTTGTTGCTCGTTCTGGGTGAGTGTGCTTTACACTCAATTGGCTGTTTTATTCCTTAGCTCTAGAGTCGCCAGGTATCCTTATGATACCGCCACAAGATTCAAGTTCAAGTGCAGATCAATGACTCAATACACCAGTTAGTAAGTTCAAACAAGACACGTTTATTATTACTGAGTTATTTGCTACTCATGCATATAAACTAAGACTAAACTGTTCCTACCACTACTTAGGCCAATACTTATCTGAAATAAGGGAACTGCCAGATCAGGGAACAATGGCCTCTTGCTTTGTCTTGGATCTGCAGGCTTCCAGTTGGTGTGGACTGAAGGGGTCAGGAGTGTCTACCCTCGTAGTGTGCGTTGTATGACACTTACTTGTCAGTGTAGCAATTGGCCAGGCCTCTCCTTCTCACGTTCATGGTCCTGGCGAGCTGCTGCAAAGGTGTTCTGCTGGGAGGGCCGGCTAAGAGCGAGGAGGGCTGGCTAAGAGAGCCTGGCTAAGAGAGAGAGCTGGGGTCGGGGTCTCTGTCTTATACTGTTTTGGGTTTCGCGCCCATCTGGGCGGACCCTCTATAAACTTGCAATCGATTGGGTCTCTTCCCAATCGATTGATTTGAATTTCCCCAATAACGGGGCTGTTCCTCGATCACTGGACGGTTCTTTCCACCTTATTTGTGTCCTTTTGTTTCAGACTCCACTGGCGTCGGGATGTCTGACCTGCTATAGAATGTTTCAATCTCTTCTAATTGTTGTGTCCATTGTGCCTGGGAATCACCGGGAATCGCTCGATTAATATGCGCAGCTTGTTAGTTTCTATGCTGTCTGGTTTCTTCACAGACAGAATCCACAGAGAGGTTCTGCAACCTGCTTGCCTCTCTGTCATTGTCCAATTTTCCCTGCATGCAACTCAATGTTCCATTTTATGTCGGGAAGTGGCCAGCTTCGGTGGCTACAGTTTGTATATTCACAATCCCTAGTTTTAAAACCCTTGCCCCCCCCCCCCCCCATATAGAAACATCTTATCCACATCCAACCTGTCACCCCTCTTTTTCAATTTAAAGATCTCTATTAGGTCACTTCAGAGGCTATTCAGTCTTTCCTGGCAGTCATTTCCTGATAGCACAGTTAGCCTTGGTGTGCTGCTCCTCTAGAGCAGTCATTTTCAAACCCGGGGTCGCGGCCTGCGGGTGGGTTGCAGGTGGGTGTCGGGAGGGTCGCGGTATACCCGATCGTGAGAAGTCATGTCCAACGGCGTGACCAGCTTTTCAAAACTCCAGCCACGACCAGCTTTCATAATGCCGACCGTTCCGCGCATGTGTGACCCCCTCAGCAGTGCGCAGTCCCTAGGCCCAGCTGGTCAGAATGCCTCGATCTGACGTCAGTGCGCCAGCCCAGGAGCAGACTTTTTTAAAGGAGTGGCGGCAGAGAGCAGGTCCTGGTCCGGGCGGGAAAGTGGTGCTGAGTCCACAAAAGATGATCTCATTGAATAGCGGAGCAGGCTCGAAGAGCCAGATGGCCTACTCCTGCACCTAGTTCTTATGTCACACGCCCCTTAATGCTGACATCACCTGTTCTGGGCACGAGAGACTCTTTCATTTTGCAGCTGCCAACAGTGCTGGTGTGAACTCCAGGGCCTCTGGTGAACAACCTGTGAAGAAGAAGCTGAAAACAGGAACATAGCAGCATAAAGATGATTACTTGAGGTGTGGGTTATCAGGATTCAAAGTTCATGTGTGTTATGTGCAGGGAAGTACTGGCAAATGAAAGTTTAAAACCCTCATAACTTTGAAGAAATTTGAAAACGAAGCCTGGCGTGTTCGAGGACAACCCTCTTGATTTTTTCCAACGGATGCAGTGAGATCTTAAGACATCAGTTGAAGTCATTAACAGAAACGTAACATTAAATGACAAAACAAGTGAGATGGTGAGAACCAAGCACGCTCAGCTGTCACATTAAAGGTAAGTGAAAATGGTGGGTCGCGAAGTTCGGGCGGCGTGGGTTGCGAAGGTCGCCCTGGGTCGTGAAGGTTGGCCGGATTGTAAAAATGGGTCAAGGGCAAAAAAGTTTGAAAAAAACACTGCTCTAGAGAAAACACTAGCCTTGCTTTCCACTGTTGATCAATATGTCAGGACACAGGCTGGAAACTGCAAGCAGAGTGAATTGATGTGAATAATATTAATCTTGGTCACGATGTCCCCATCTGAAATAGCTTGGCAACTCTTCACAGTCTAAGGCTGCTACATGACACTCAACATTAAATAGACAAGTTGGGCAAGATAGCCGGCAGGGTCCATGAAACCCTAGCCTAACATGTGTCAAATGCAACGTGTGAGAGTGCGAGGGGGAGGGGCAGAATTAAACATATGCAATTGTCTCACTTTCAAAATATTAGCGTTGACATTTCCTCCGGCCGGGTACGGTAACTTCCAGGCTGGTTTGCAGCGCTGCACAAGCTGAATCTTCCCCAACAGCCCCTGTTACTGGGCGGGGTAATTATGTTTCCGATTTCCCATCAGGGTGCTGGGGAGGGGGAAAAACCAGGGTTGGCACCGCCGCTCACATAACCAGCCAGGGAGAGACAGAAAGAGAGAGAGCGATTGGAAACCACCACCCCCCCCCCCCCCCCCCGCCCCAGGAGGGAGTTTGCAGCAGTAAATGCAGATGTCAATTCACAAACCCAGCTGGGACTGCGAACTGATGGGGAGCGATTGGCGGTGAAACCGCGGCGCCTTTGGACATTTGTCGGCGGCACCTCGTGTGGGATGGGGATTGTGGAGCCTGCCTGCGGTTCAGTCACAAGGGCTGACTGAGGGGAAAGCAGCCACCCTCCCGACTGGAGGCCCTCGCCAGGAGGAGGAACAGGGGGTGGATTTAACGCAAATCGTCTGATCGCCTCGGAGGCCAAATCGTTGGATCGCAGCTGGCGTTTTGTCAAGTGTTTCCCTTGTGCCGGGGGCCGGGGTGTCCCCTTATCCGGGGGAGGGCACAGAAAGATCCCAGGTCAGTCAGAGAGGTGTACAACAGCCTGACAGCTACAGGCTGACACTCCAGGTGTGTGCCACCAAACTCCATCCAGCCAGAGAACGGGCGGGTGTGTGTGACCATGGATGGCAAGATTCTTTTATTTATTAAAAAAAACTTTTAGAGACTGAGGGGAGCTTGGTTATCTACCGGCCTGTGGTTCGGCTGGAAGGCGCACCACCTGCACCCTTGCGGGTTTAACTGTAGAATTAACTTCGAGCTTCCTGTCTGCTCCTTTTACATCGAGCCATTGCCAGCTTGCAGTTTAAAAAAAATCATAACCAGAGCATATTTTTATTTTCCATTGCCCTGACGTATTTACCTCAGGATTCCCTGTATTGTACGGTATCCCCCCCCCCTCTCTTTTTTGTATCACATTAAACAAATTGGGAATGTATCAAATTGTTTTTTTTTGTTGCTACTTTTTTTAAAGAGATGCTGGTGCAATCTTAATGAGCGATCGGATCAAGAAAAGCCGGCCAAAGTTCTGACAGGAATCTATCTGCTGAGCTTTGGTTAAACTGTATCCTCCCCCCCCCCCCCCCCCCCGCCAAAACCCTCCCTCGCAACCTGCCCGTTACAAAGTAGTCCCCGTCCCAGGCCCTACCCTCCTCCAAATTATACAAGGGATGCAAGAGCTGCGTCAAGGGGAATGGCTTGTGCGAGCGTTGTTCAATTCTTCAAGTGAAAGGTTACAGCTACACGCTCGCCGTATGCGAACCGGAAAACTGGCTGTGGCCTGGGGGCGTTAGTCTGAAATGTAAACACCCAGGGCGAGGGAGAGAGCGAGTGTGACAACAACATTCGCCCTCAGCAACTTGAGCCTATTGTATCGAGAACGCGGCCCAGAGATACCTTGTTATTATCTCCAGCGAGCAAAGACAGTAACAGTGTGTTTGGGAGGGGGGGGGGGGGGTGCGATAGAGAAAGTGTCCTTCAAGTTTAATTGCATTTGGAAACTTCTATCTTTTGATTTGCAAAGCATTTCCTATCTGAGCTGCCTATTTTTATCATATATTTATATAAATATATAATATATAAAATTGCATCTTTGAAGAAATATTGGCTGCAACAAAATGTTGCACAATGTCAAACTTTCATTTCTCTCTCCCCCTCCCCTCTTTCTTAATTGACTTAGCTATTTTCTTTTCTGGGCTGCTTATTTTAATATAAAGTTGGATATTTGAAAAATATTGGCTGCAAATCTAACCTCTCTCTAACCCCCCCCCCCCCCCCCCCCCCCCTACACAAACACCCCACCACCACACACACACACACACACCTCTTTATTCATTGATTTGCAAAGCTTTTTATTTTCTGGGCTGCTTATTTATTTATTTTTACATATAAAGTCGGATCTTTTGAGAAATATTGGGCTGGGGAAAAATAAAGTTTCCCCTTTGCTCCCACCCTGGGCGCTAACTAGCTGGTGCACAGGGAGATGCTGCTGTGTGTAGTCACCGCCTTCCTCTCTGGGATTACACCAAACGTGGCAGAAGCCGGTCGGCTCCAACTGAAACAGGTTCTGACTAGTCGAGCCGCGCCTGTCAGCCAACCCGAGCACTCAGCGTGGGGTTCTCAAAAAAAACACAACACAAAAAAGTAGCACTTGGGACGTGAAAGAAAAAGGTCATTGAATGATTCCGACCCAGGAATAAAGCAGATTTCACCGCAATATTTTTTTTTAAAATTACCTAAAATGTTTGCAATAATGCAGTTAAAGCGAGCAGAGTCGTGTTGGAAGATGCACTCTCTCAGCTCTAGCGGTGCTGCAATGAGCTCTTTGTGTCACCGAGGAAGATTGTGTGTGTTTTATATCAATCTCTCCCTGAGCTCTGACAATGGTTATTGGTGTTTACACTGATTGTGTGTGTGTGTGAATAGGAAATAAAGTGGAGCTCGGCGTTTATCAGTAAAAGCGAAAGGATCCCCGCAGCAAAGAGGGAGAGAATGTGCCTGGTTGCCCGCCTCCTCCTCCTCTCACACTGGAGGGAAGCGCTCCGCTCCGGCTAGAGGCACCGCACTCATTCACACTCCCTCTCACTCCCTCAACAAGGAGGCAGCGACTGGTCGCGGGGGCAAGTGCCCGGCCACTCAGGAAACCACAGCCCCCCCCCCCCCCCCCCCCCCCTGCCCTCTCTCCCTCCTTCCTTCCCTCCCTCCCCGGTAAGTACGAGCCACAGACGCTACACACACATGACTGCTAGGGAGCCATCTCTCCATTGTCGCTCCATGCGAGCATCAGGCTCTGGCCGCTTTATCACAAGGTAGAGCTGCCACCATCGCGGCTACAGTGTGGGAGGGGGGGTGTTCAGCTGTAGGAGAGCAGAGGGTTTTGTTTTTGTTGGGGGGGGGGGGGGGGGGGAGAATAAGCTGTGCTGAAATGTGATGTTTTGCACTGGGGCTGCACTCTGTGCTTATGGCGGTCTGAGCTGCAGCTTGTAGCTGTGTGCAGTGCTCCTTTGGCTTGGGGCTTGCATGTCTGCACTGAGCCTCTCCTCTCTCCAGTCCTCTTCCAGCAATCGTTTCAACCGAATCAAACGGGGATTACAGCCTGACCTATAGGGCGAATTGCGTCATGTTTTTCCTTTTGCTTTTTAAACCAGAAAGAAGTCAGCCGGTCCAATACAGTTGGGTGATGAGTTTCACATTTTTTTACAGGATCCGCTGACGTTTACCGAGTTTTTTGTAACGTTTCTTGGGGGAGGATTTTTTTTAGGGGGGGTGGGGGTTTGTAAGAGCCCCACAGGCATCAGCCTTTTGAGGGCAGAATGACTTATTCCCAGAACATTGTCTACCGGGTGGTGTAACTTCTTGCAACTTTTGAGAAAATTCTGTATTAATCTGAATGTTAAGAGGAAACAATGTAGGAGAATCCCAAATGTTTGGTGGCAAATTGTGATTCTTTAGGGGGGGGGGGGTTTGAGAAGTTGATGCATACGTTTAAGTTTCCTTGGATTTTATTTTCTCTTAAAACTGTGACAATGTACATACAGGCTTCTATTTTTTTTGTGGACACTCACCAACATCTCCAGATTCTGCTTGCATGTTCGGTGATGGTAGTTGGTGTACTCTAATTCAGTTACACAGTAGCTGGTGTGGCAGTGAGCTGATGTTGGTTTATTGTTCACGGTGCTCGGAATTCTCAATTTTTCCAATCCGAAGATCATTTGGCCTTATTGTGCTTGGCCCGAATGCTCTTATTCAGCCCAGCCTGGCTTTCAGTTGTCCATTCTGCACCTGTGATGTGGAATTGTACAGTTTGCCAGGGCAGAAGGAGACCTTTCATCACTCTGAAAGAGCTATCCAACTTTTGCACTTGTCTTTCTTTTTCAAATATTTATCCCCTTAACCCATTTTTGGTTCATCGGTTAATGGGTTTGTTTCCAGGTTTTGTGGGCAGCACGGTAGCACAAGTGGATAGCACTGTGGCTTCACAGCGCCAGGGCCCCAGGTTCGATTCCCCGATGGGGCACTGCCTGTGCGGACGGTCTGCACGTTCTCTCCGTGTCTGCGTGGGTTTCCTCCCACAGTCCAAAGACGTGTAGGTTAGGTGGATTGGCCATGATAAATTGTGGATAATAATAGGTGGATTGGCCATGATAAATTGCCCTTCGTGACCAAAAAGGTTAGATTGGGTTATGCGGAAGGGTGGAAGTGAGGGCTTAAATGGGTTGGCGCAGACTCGATGGGCTGAATGGCCTCCTTCTGCACTGTATGTTCTATGTTCCATCGCTGTTTGAGTTTAGAGCATTGCATCCATATCCTAACAGCTCAGGCCTAAGCAGCTGTATGTATCTGAAGGTTGAGCATAAATTTGTGTTTCTGTTTTAAGCCTCTTTTATAAAGCCAGCGATCTCTTGTGTTATTTAACAACCTTCTCAACGTGTCCTGTCACCCGCAAAGACCCGTGCTATTTTATACTTTTATAATGTTGAAGTGAGACCCTTAATTGATATCCAGCACGCTAAACTGCGGAGTTTATCCAGTCTTATGAACATAGGAGTTCAGAGCAGGAGTTCTTAAAAAAAACATTCATGGGATGTGTGCATCACTGGCTGTGGGCCAGCATTTATTGTCCATCCCTCATTGCCCTTGAACTGAGTGGCTTGTTGGGCCAATGCAGAGGGTATTTAAGAGTCACATGTAAACCAGTCCAGGTTAGGACATGAGTCAACCAGATGGGTTTTTAATGAATATCGACAATGGTTTCATGGTCATCGTTAGATTTTTAATTCCAGCTTTTATTTGAGTTGATTTATTATTGTCACATGTATTAGTATACAGTGAAAAATATTGTTTTGCATGCTATACAGACAACGCATACTGTAATAGGGAGGAAGGAGAGACTACAGAATATAATGTTACATGTTTATTTGTTTCACTGTCTGCCATGGAGGGATTTGAACCAGGGTCACCAGAGCATTACCCTGGGTTACTAGGCCAATGACAATACTGCTGTGCCACGACCCCTTGAGCCCGGGTTGCCATTCAATACAATCATGGCTGATCATTGTAGCCTCAACTCCACTTCCTTACTTCCTAAACCCTTTGACTCCCTTGTCAATTGAGAATCTATCCAGTTCCAGCTTAAAAAATGTTCAGTGACCCTGCCTCTACCACGCTCCTGGAGAAGAGAGTTCCATGGACTCTCCTGAGAGTAAATAACATCCCCTCATCTCCATCTTAAACTGTATCTCCTAGTTCTAGCTTCTCCCACAAGGGGAAACACCTTTTCGGAATCCACCCTGTCAAATCATCCCAGTATCTTGTATGTTTCAGTAAGATCACCCACCTCTCATTCTTCTAAACTCCAATGGATACAGGTCCAACCTTTACTGATAAGATAGCCCTCTCATTCCAGTAATTGTAGAATTACAGAATAATACAGTGCAGAAAAGGCCCTTCGGCCCATCGAGTCTGCACCGCCGCATGAAAGGCACCAGGGACGAAATTCTCCGACCCCGGCGAACATCCCACCCCCGCCGTGGCCGGAATTTTCCGCCACCCGGGAATTGGCGGGGGCGGGAATCGCGCCGCGCCGATCGGCGAGCCCCCTGAGGTGATTCTCCGGCCTGCGATGGGCCGAAGTCCCGCCGCTGAGAGGCCTCTCCCGCCGCCGTGGTTTCAACCACCTCTGGCAGTGGTGGGATTGGCGGTGCGAGCGGGCCCCAGGGGTCCTGGGGGGGCGCGGGTCGATCGGACCCTGGGGGGTTCCCCCACGGTGGCCGGGCCAGTGTCGGGGGGGCACTCTTTTTCTTCCGCTGCTGCCACGGCCTCCACCATGGCGGAGGCAGAAGAGAACCCCCCTACCGCGCATGCGCTGGTGGTGACGTCAGCGGCAGCTGACGCACCGGCACATGCGCGAACCGGCGAAGGCTTTTCGGTCAGTCCCGACGCCGGTCGGCGGGCGTCAAAGGCCGTTGGCGCCAGTTTTGACGCCAGTCGGCGTGGCGCCAGCCACTCTGGCGCGGGCCTAGCCCCCAAAGGTGCAGAGAATTCCGCACCTTTGGGGAGGCCCGACGCCGGAGTGGTTGGCGCTACGCCAGGACCCCCCGCCCCGCCGGGTAGGGGAGAATCCCAGCCCTGATCTGCCAACCCTAATCCAATTTGCCAGCACTTGGCCCATAGCCTCGAATGTCAAGATGTGCAAAGTGCTCATCCAGGTACTGCTTACAGGATGTGAGGCAACTGTCTTCTATCACCCTCCCGGGCAGTGCGTTCCAGACTTGCCACCACCCTCTGGGTAAAAACATTTTTCCTCAAATACCGTCCTGAACCTCCAATCCCTCACCTTGAGCTTGTGTCCCTCGTAACCGATCCTTCAACTAAGGGGAACAACTGTTCCCTGTCTGTGCCCCTCATAATCTTGTACACCTCGATCAGGTCACCCCGCAGTCTTGTCTGCTCTAGCGAAAACAACCCAAGCCAATCCAACCTCTCTTTATAACTAAAATGTTCCATCCCAGCCAACATCCTGGTGAAACACCTCTGCACCCTCTCCAGTGCAATCACATCCTTCCTATAATGTGGCGACCAGAATTGCACATAGTACTCTAGCTATAGCCTCACTAACATTCTGCATAACTCCAACATGACTTCCTTGCTTTTATAATCTAAACGAGTGCTACTCAAAGTGTGGTACGCATGCCGGTACGCGAGCCATCGTCTGCCGGTACTTGGAGTGTTTCCAGAAAGAAAGAGACAGTAGTGATACTCAACGCCACGGGAGACTGCCGGTCCCTGGCACATTGGGGAAAAAAAACTGCCGGTCCGCCACATCAGATAGTTTGAGAATCACTGATCTAAACCACGATTGATAACGGCAAGTGTAGCCCCGCCCTATCAACCTGCCCTTCTGCCTTCAGAGATCTATTTACAAACACACCACCGTCTCTTTGTTGCTCAGGACTTCCCAGTGTGGTGCCATTCATTGAATATTTCCTTGTCAAATTGCTCCTTCCAAAGTGTAACACCTCACACTTTTCAGGATTAAATTCTAATCTGCCTCGTTTCTGCCCATTTGACCATCCCGTCTGTATCTTCCTGTAACCCAAGACTCTCAGCCTCACTGTTAATCACCCGGCCAATACTTGTGTCATCCGCAAACTTACTGATCCTACCTCCCACATAGTCACCTCCCACAAAGTCATCTAAGTCATTTATATAAATGACAAATAATAGGGGATCTAGCACAGACCCCTGTGGTACGTCACTGGACACTGGCTTCCAGTCACTAAAGCAGCCGTTGTCATCACCCTCTGTCTCCGACAGCTCAGCCAGCTTTGAATCTACCTTATCAAGTTCCCCTGTATCCCATGTGCATTTGCCTTCTTTATAAGTCTCCCATGTGGGATCTTGTCAAATGCTTTGCTGAAATCCATGTAAATTACATCAACTGCCATGCACTCATCAACACACTTAGTCACGTGCTCAAAAAATTCAGTCAAATTTGTTAGGCGTGACCTCCCTCTGACAAAGTCTTGCTGACGATTCCTGATCAAACCTTGCCTCTCCAAGTGGAGATAGATTCGCTCCTTCAGAATTTTCTCCATTAGTTTCCCCACCAGTAACGTGAGACTCACTGGCCTGTAGTAGTTCCATGGCTTATCCCTACAGCCTTTCTTTTTTTAAATTTAGAGTACCCTATTCATTTTTCCAATTAAGGGGCAATTTAGCGTGGCCAATCCACGTACCCTGCACATCTTTTGGTTGTAGGATAGAAATCCACGCAAACACGGGGAGAATGTGCAACCTCCACACGGACAGTGACCCAGGGCCGGGATCGAACCTGGGACCTCAGCGCCGTCAGACAGCAGTGCTAACCACTGTGCCACCGTGCTTCCCAGCCTTTCTTAAATAGTGGGACCGCATTCGCGAATATCCAGTCCCCTGGCACCTCTCCCATGGCCAGAGAAGAATTAAAAAATTCGATCAAGTTCCCGGAAATCTCCCTTGCCTCCTACAGCAACCTGGGACACAGTTCATCCGGACCTGGAGATTTGTCCACTTTTTTAAGCTGCCAACATCTCCAGTACCTTGTCCCTTCCTGTGACAGCTTGCTCAATAACCTCACAGTCTCTCTCCCTGAGTTTCACATCTGCCTCCTCATTCTCTTTGGCAAAGACAGATGTGAAATATTTAACATCCTACCAATGTACTCTGGCTCCAACTACAGATTTCCCACTTGGTCCCTAATGGGCCCTACTTTATCCCTAGTTATCCACATCCCATTGATATACTTATAGAATATCTTGGGATTTTCCCTACTTTTATCAGCTAGCGATTTGTCATATCTGCTGTTTGCTCTCCTAATTGCTTTCTTAAAATCCATCCTGCACTTTCTATACTGCACTAATGTCTCTGTTGATTTGCACCCCTTGCACTTATTGAAAGCCTCACATTGTACCCTGACTATCTCTGGTCATCCATGGTCATCCATGGTTCTCTGGGCTTGTTGCTCCTTCCTATTATCCTCGAGGGAACTGTTGGGCCTGTACCCTCCCCATTTCCTCTTATGAACACCCATCTAGTGAACTTTCTCTGAACTATTTCAAATGCAACCGTGTCTTTTTTTTTGCATAAGGAGACCAAAACTGTGCGCACTTAGCTCCAGAGTGGTCTCACCAATGACCTGTACGACTGTAGCAAAACATTACTACTTTTATATTCTATTTCCCTTGCATTAAACAGCAGTGTATCTTTACCTCCCCAGTTACTTGCACGTCATACGTTTTATATTTGGGATGGTTGTGCTCTTGCTCTGGTTGCTCTTTTGGTCTTCTCTGCTCGCTTTTTACCTATCTCATCCGAATTATGACAAAAAAGTGAATTTTGAGAGGCCAACTGTGCGGTTCTGAGGAAGCACGATAGTCCCATCTTGAAACAGAAATCATTGTGAACAAAAAAGATACATGTCAGCCTCTTGGAATAACAGACAAGTCAACATTTTGGGTTGGGTCGTACTTCAAATCAGTAAAATATAGGATTAAAGGGTCTATTGATAGAATCTGAAGGAGCGAAGCAAACGGGCACAGAAAAACAGGGAGTGTTATGATCGGAATGAGTGTGAGATAAAGTAATGGGTCATCTATTATGCAGCAGTGGGAAGAAGCATTAACAAAACAAAAACACATGGACAGCTGACGCATTGGGTAGTTTTCTTTCATCGAATTTACAGTGCAGGAGGCCATTCAGCCCATCGAGTCTGCACTGGCTCTTTGAAAGAGCACCCTACCCAAGCCCACACCTCCACCCTATCCCCATAACCCAGTAACCCCACCCAAGGGCAATTTTGGACACTTAAGGGCAATTTAGCATGGCCAATCCACCTAACCTGCACATCTTTGGACTGTGGGAGGAAACCGGAGCACCCGGAGGAAACCCACGCACACACGGGGAGAACATGCAGACTCCACACAGACAGTGACCCAAGCTGGAAATCGAACCTGGGACCCTGAAGCTGTGAAGCAATTGTGCTAACCACTATGCTACAGTGCTGCCCAAAGGAGATTTCCAAGGAGAAGCAGAAAAATGGGAAAGGTGGAAAACTTAGGAAGCCTTGCCAATCAGGCCTGAAACTAAAACAGAAATTGTCATTAAAGTACTTTAGGTCTGCAGCTCCAAAAGAAAAAAAAACTTTTTCCTGTTCCTGTTCCCCGTACTGACCTACACCAGCACCATGCTCTGATTAGGGGTCTTCCTTACTCCCTCTCCTTCCCTCCTTTCCCCTCCCCCAGCCCCAGATTTTATCAAAAAGACAATATGTCACCCTGTCTTCTAAAATTGTCAGCACCCCTGTTATTTAAAAACAAGTTGACCTTTTTCAGGTTTGTAGGCAATAAAGGTCCAATTTTAGCTGAGGACCACCGTGTCGGAGAAATACTGGGCGCAATTTAACGGAAAAGTGTGGTAGCGAGCGAGCACTGCCATGAGCTTCACTACGCTTGACCTGCGAGACCGTCACTGGTCCAATTAACGAGGCCCCGCAGGCTCCACGCCGCAAGCTGCCTGATTCGCCGGGACCATGCCCACCGGCTTCCTGCCAACAAAGGGGCGTAGCACTTACCCCAATCTCCTGAGCCAGTCCCACATAATGCGCAGCCAAGCCACCAAGAAGACTAGCCCCACGATTCGGGGATGACGACCTGGCCGGATTGTTGGATGTGATTGAGTCCAGACAGGATGCCCTGTTCCCACGAGTGGCTGGGAAGATCAGCAACAGAGCCAGTGTCACCTGGAGGAAGTGGCAGTGGCCATCAGCTCGGGAAGTGTCACCAGGAGGACCAGCACTCAGTGCTGTTAGATCAACGGGCCGCAAGTTTGGGTTGCCCATCCCGTGATGAACGAAGCATGTGCCTCACGATGCCCCCTCTTGTGTCGACGTGGGAGAAGTTGGCCTATAGCAGGCGGGAGAGGGCCCGGACTTCAGAGTCCTCACCCCGTGCGCGGAACAGACCCTGGAGGTCGCAGGGGTGGCTGAGGACAGATCGGTCAGAGGTTGGCATACGGGAGAGAGGTCGGGATCCACCGGCTGCCCATCAGATGACCTGCCACACGTGAGTTGTCAATGCCATACAGAATGATACATCCCTCCCACTGACCACATGTCATTATCCCGCAGGATCTCCATCTGATGGTGCCGCTCCATCCGGGATTGATTCCCTCTGCCTCTCATGAGAACACCTTGGAGGGGAGCTCTGAAGAGACCACCATATTGGTAGCACAGCTGTCATCCCCACCCTCCACCAGCGCAGAGCCACCCACCTCGGTGGACGACAGTCGTGGTCAGGCTTCTGGGGCACAATCTGGTGAGCATCACACAGTCGCCATTGCACATCAGGTGGAGGCAGGAATACCCAGGTGAGACAGCAGTTGGAGGTCTGCTGGATCCCAGGACCCAGCTGGGTCCCAGTCAGATGCTGAGATCTGGAGCAGGGTTACCTGATGCAGTCGATAGGGTGCGTCCGTGATATTGAGAGTGGGGTATTAGCGACATTCCAGTAGGTCAGTTGCCCTTCGGAGGAGTCCCAGAAGCTACTGCCGCAGGAGATGGCGTTGGCAACGCATGGCACCGAGGCCAACACTGCTAGAGTGGTGACCATAGTGGAGAGCCTGGTGCACATCAGCATGAATGGAGGTGTCAGAGGCCTGGCTCAGTCAGTGCCGGCCATGGCTGAGCTCCTCAACAGTATTGCCGACACACTCCAGAGCATGTCCCAGTCACAGATGGGCATTGCCAGGGTGCTCCAGAGCATGTCCCAGTCACAGATGGGCATTGCCAGGGTGCTCCAGAGCATGTCCCAGTCACAGATGGGCATTGCCAGGGTGCTCCAGAGCATGTCCCAGTCACTGAGGAGCGTCACCGAGGATGTTCACACCATACTGCAGACATTGGGGAGCCGCCAGAGTTAGCAGAGCCAGATGACCCAGTGGCAGCCGGAGCCCAGTCCTGCCGCCCGTCAGTCCCGAGTGACCCCAGGACCCTATGGGCACCGATCGGGAGGAGGAGATGCTGGGCATCCTGTTGGGCCTGGCTCCTATCAAAGTTTATAGAGTTTGCTGCCCGGGCGGACAGGGCATCCCTGATCTCACGGATGCACTTGTGGATTGTACCTTGTGAGATGCCGTACAAAACCCCGCTTGAGCCCTGGAATGATCCTGAGTCATAAATGTAACCTAAATGGCCACCGGGACGGGTATCCTCCACCTCCACATGGTGCCAAGTCCGCAAGGACGTTCCCTTGTTGAGGCAGAGCCTCCGGCGCACATGCTGCCCGTTACCTGTTCGAAAGACCAGCGACGCCTGTACACCTTAGGCTGTCGTGGGCCTCCCCCCTCTGGGCCCCTTCCTGGTCTAATGGGCGACCGGGTCCTCGGTGTGGGGCAGGGCCCTGCACATTGGCTGCCGTCATGAGCCACTATCAACGCTGCTGCCCCTGCCTTCTCTGGCGTTTGGCCGCCTGGCCTGCCAGCAACACCACAAGGACAGATACCGCAGGGTCCAAGATATCGTCCATCCCGTGTAATATCTGTAAGGAATTGGAGACAGCGAGAGATTGACAACCAGCGGTGTCTCCTACCCCAGTATCCTCCCTTCTCGCTCCATATCCCTTGCCATCCAACACGTCCTGATCATGTAGCCCTGGCCACAGCTGGGGCCCCAGAGCCTAGACCCTGTACCCCAGACACCCGCATGTAATGTTACCTGGACCGGGTGCTGGTCCCTTCTCCGGTGCACACACCTACCTTCTGGTCACAGAAATGTCCCTGGTGCTGGGGCCCAGCCCCTGGGTGTTCAGATGTTGGCTTCCACGTCCGTGGTGTTGTCTCCCGTGGAGTTCAGATACAGCGTCCAGGCATCATGGTCTGATTTGGATGCTGGGCAATGAGCCCCACATGCTACATGGCACGCCTACCCATGGGAATCCACTTGGGAGCTGTGAAGTGCTCACTTCACTCATTGCCCGGGAGTGATAATGGCAACTCCTCTCCTCGTATCCCCACAGCAACCATTCTGCCAGCTTCACGTTTTTGAAAAGGAGTACTAATTGGCATCCATGTGACCACTTGCTGGAGAGGCGGTTAGATCACGGGAGGCTGTTACATAGGAGGTCATTCCCGTTAATTGTGTGGACATTGGTTTTAATTGTTGATTTATTGGTTTCTTGCCTCGCCATGGCGGGATCGTAATTTCGCCAACAGGAAAGGGCCGGTTAAATCACAAACCCATCGCCGCCGGGTGCGATTTCCGATTTTGGGGCCTCCTGCGATCTAGCGCCCGCGTTGCGTTCTCACTCAAGCATGGGGCGGCTGTAAAATCGCGCCTACTATGGTTAAAAAGTTATTCTCCTCATTTCCATGATATTGAAAGTGCTGAAGCTGCTCTCTTCAGTTTTTGCACAAGTTCAATTCCCTTTATAACCGGTTTGCTCCTTCTCCCTATACGTAATCATTTACATCTGTTGATATTTAAATTCATGTGCCAAGAATGTATGACTTGTCAGTAATAAATGCAGGAAGAGCATTCTGAAAGGCAGTCATCACCTGATATATAATAAGTGATGATATTGAGAGTCCCAAGTGCTTTCTTTTCCCAGAGATGACCTCTTAAGTGAACAAAGATCAATATTGAATCCATTTATAGTACAATGTGGTGCTGTTATGTAACTTCTGTTGTTAAATTCTCCTTCAAATCCTAAACAGTTGAAAATATCATGACTTTGCCCCCCTTCAGTTTCCAGTTCTACAATAGCATTTCATTACCGTCCAGTGTGGATATAATTCAGTTTTCATGCTGATTTTTGTTTTTAACACGTTGCATGTGATGTTAAATGCCAGCGCTCTCGAGGCAGAACTTCAATGCTGGCGAATTAGTCTGGTTAATCGTTGCTTCTGGACCTGAACTTTGTAGTCCACAGTGTCATAATTAAGTTTCAGGGCCACTGTTTGACCATGACTAACAAACTGAAACTTTGTTTCTATTGGGTGCAGTTACAATCGTTTTTGTGGTGTTTCACTATTCCAACTGTGTTCCACTGAAATTTAGCAGGTCCTCACTTTAATCAGCCAGCGAGATGAAATTCAACCCTGTTTCTTATAGAACAGAGTCCGCACGCAGAGAGGAAAGGACAGATTGCAGAATAATGTGCAGGGCAGGAGGCAAGTGCATTGGATTCTCATGAGGTACGGGTGCTGAGATGGACGTGCGGAATGACGAGGAAGGGCAAGGTCAAGCAGCAGCATACCAGGCGGTCAGCGAGGATTGCGGGAGCGTCGAAGAAAGCAGCCAAGAAGACGATTGAAATGGTGCGGTCATCTGCCGTGGAGAGAGGGGGCAAGTGTGATGAGGTGAGTGGTGGAGCTGGGACTGTCTGGGAGAAGGGGGGAAGCAGGCCCAAGACCAGATGGAAAGATGCGGCGGCGAGAGATTTAAATGCAAAGGTACTGGAAGAGGAATGGGTGGCTGGTGGGAGGAGATGGAGAAGGACGATCAAACCAGCATTGTGGCGACCCCAAATTAAACGGGAGGAAAGTTGAAAGAAAGAGAGGCAAGTTCATTCTGCTCCGTTAGTTGCTTTCTTGATGACAATGTGCAATGACCACTGATCTATGATGATGCAGCCAAGTTCACTTTAAATATTAATGCATAATGCCTTCTATTTTTGATGCATGGTAGGGGGAAGAGTTTTGGAATCATTTGTAAATGTAAAATTTTTCTGTTGGTTAACTTTCACTCAAGTTCTCTAGCATTTATATATTTTAAATGGTGTAGGAATAATTTTTGTCCTTTTGTTGTTTTGTGATAACGGCATAGCAAGCTAACTGACTGAAGATCCAGTTCCTAATTTTCATAGGCACCCAATGGATTGCAAAATTTACAGTGAAGTACAGGTTTTTGGGACTGTTCTGCTGATTATTGAAATGTAAGAACACGAGGACCAGGAGTAGAGCCTACACTTACCCAACCCGCTCCATCATTCAATGCAGTCATGGCTGATCTTCCTCTACCTCAACCCACCGTATCCCTGTACCCCTTAATTCCTTTTGAGTCCAAAGATTTGGGGTTTTTTAAAATTCAGAGTGCCCAATTCATTTTTTCCAATTAAGGGGCAATTTAGTGTGGCAAATCCACCTACCCTGCACATCTTTGGTTTGAAATCCACACAAACACGGGGAGAATGTGCAAACTCCACACGGACAGTGAGCCAGAGCTGGGATCGAACCTGGGATCTCGGCGCCGTGAGGCAGCAGTGCCAACCACTGCGCCACCATGCTGCCCAGTGTCCAAAGATTTGTTGATCTGTCTTGTACATACGCAATGACATGAGCATCCGTAGCCCTCTGAGGTAGAAATTTCCAACCTATTGAGTGAAGGGATTTTCTCCTTAGCTCAGTCCGAAATGATCAACCAACTTCCAACTTCTTCCATCGGGCACGAGATACAGAAGTCTGAGAACATGCATGAACAGAATTAAAAACATCATCTTCCCCACTGTTACCAGAATTCTAAACGGCCCTCTTATGGACTGACCTCATTAATACTACACCCCTGTATGCTTCACCCAATGCCGGTGTTATCTAGTTACATTGTGTACCTTGTGTTGCCCTATTATGTATTTTCTTTTATTCCCTTTTCTTTTCATGTACTTTTAAAAAAAATTTAGACTACCCAATTCATTTTTCCCAATTAAGGGGCAATTTAACATGGCCAATCCACGTAACCTGCACCTCTGTGGGTTGTGGGGGCGAAACCCACGCAGACACGGGGAGAATGTGCAAACTCCACACGGACAGTGACCCAGAGCCGGGATTCGAACCTGGGACCTTGGCGCCGTGGGGCAGCAGGGCAAATCCACTGCACAACCGTGCTGCCCCTTCTTTTCATGTACTTAATGATCTGTTGAGTTGCTTGTAGTAAAATACGTTTCACTGTACCTTGGTACACGTGACAATAAACATCCAATCCAATCATCCCCCCCCCCCCCCCCCCCCCCATCCTGAGACTATGTCCCCTGAACGACCTCATTTACCCCATCAAACTCTTACATTTCAATGAGAATACATATTCTTCTAAACTGCAGGGATTTTGAACCTATTCTATTCATTTCTGATCGTGGGACAACCTTCTCCCCCCCCAGGAATCAATCTAGCTATCCTTCACTGCCTCCCTTTTAAGGTAAGGATGTCTTTTTTTGGGTAAGGAGACAAAAATGGTGCACCATACACCCAGATAGCGATCTCACCAAAAAAAAAGCTACCAGAACAGAGGGAGTACAGTGGTAATAAGTTTCAAGGGAGTAAGACGCGACTGGATGGCCTCTACTTTAATGCCAGGAGTATTAAAGATAAAACAGTTGAGTTAAGGGCGATGATTGACACATGTAATTATGATAGCTATCTCAGAGACATGGCAGCTCAACGTCCGGGATATATAATCTTCAGGTAAGTCCGAGGAGGGGGTTGATGAGGAGGAGACATTGCATTATTAGTTAAGGAGGCAGTTACTGCGGTAAGGAGAGTTGATATCTTATAGGGGGCATCAAATGAAGCTTTGTGGGTAGAGTTTAGGAATAAAAAAAGGACCGTTACGTTGCTAGGTGCTTTATAGACCCCCAGATAGTCAGTGGGAAAACTGAGGAGCAAATATGTGTGCAATTTGCGGAGGGGTGTAAAAATAATAGGAGGATAATTACATTTGGTAATTTCAACTTTCCCAAAATTAATTGGATAGCCATCATGTTAAGGGCTTAGATGGAGTGGAGTTCTTAAAATGTATACAGGAGAACTTCTCAGCTCGATATGTAGTGGATACAACAAGGGATGGTGAAGTGCTGGGCCTAATTCTAGGTATGAAGCCAGACAGGTGGTTGATGTGTCACTGGAGGAGCATTAAAAATGAAATGAAAATCGCTTATTGTCACAAGTAGGCTTCAATGAAGTTACTGTGAAAAGCCCCTAGTCGCCACATTCCGGCGCCTGTCCGGGGAGGCTGGTACGGGAATCGAACCGTGCTGCTGGCCTGCTTGGTCTGCTTTCAAAGCCAGCGATTTAGCACAGTGAGCTAAACCAGGCCCTAATTATACTGATAGCATTTTTCTGATAGTGACCACAACATAGTTCAATTTAAATTTGTTACGGACAAAGAAATAGACAAGTTCCAAAAAAAGGTTTTGGATTGGGGGAGAGTAGATTTTGACAAAATAAGGCGGGAACTGGCCACGGTAGACTGGAAAGTGTAGGGAAATCTACGGAAGTGGTGGGGAGCGTTCAAAGATGAAATGGAGAGGGCACAGGCCCAACACATTCCCTCTAGGTTAATAGGAAGGTGTAACAAACCCAGAGAACCATGGATGACCCCGTACCAGCCTCCCCGAACAGGCGTCGGAATATGGCGACTAGGGGCTTTTCACAGTAACTTCTTAATTGAAGCCTACTCGTGACAATAAGCGATTTTCATTTCATTCATTTTCATTTCATGACCAGACAATTTACGATACGATGAAAAGAAAAAGAGAGGCTTTTAAAAGTACAAGGGGGAGCAAGTCTGCAGAGGCATTGTGGAGTACAGAACGTGCAGGATTGAGTTTAAGAAAACAATTAGGAGAACAAAGAGGGGATATGAGAAAGCTCTGGCTGGTAAAAGTAGGGAAAATCCCAAGATATTCTATAACTGTATCAATGGCAAGAGGATAACCAGGGAACGAGTAGGGCCCATGAAGGACCAAAGGGGAAATCTGAGAGTAGAGCCAGAGGACACTAGTAGGGTGTTGAACAAATATTTCACATCTGTCTTCACCCAAGAGACTGAGGAGGTAGGTATGGAATTCGGGAGCGATATTGTGAGTTTCTTAAGCAAATTGTCATCGGGAGTGACAAGGTGTTGAAGGTATTGGTGGGCTTAAAAGTGGACAAATCGGCAGGTCCGGATGAATTGCTGTGGGAGGTGAGGGAGGAGATTGCTGAGCTCTGACCCAAATTTCTAATTCCTCTCTAATCACGATAGAGGTGCTAGTGGACTGAAGGACAGCTAATGTCCCACTATTTAAGAAAGGTTGTAGAGACAAGCCAGGGAACTGCAGACCAGTGTGTCTCACATCAGTGGGTGTGAAACTACTGGAGAAGATTCTGAAGGAGAGAATCGATCTCCACTTGGAGAGGCAGGATTTGATCAGGGATAGTCAGCAAGGCTTTGTCAGAGGGAGGTCATACCTAACAAATTTGATTGAATTTTCTGAGCATGGCAAGTGTATAGATGAGGGTAGTGCAGTTGATGTAGTTTAACATGGATTTCAGCAAAGCCTTTAACAAGATCCCACATGGGAGGCTAATAAAGAAGGCAAATGAATATGGGATACAGGGTGATTTGATGAGGAGAATTTATAATTAGCTTAGCGGTAGGAGACAGAGGGTGATGATAGACGGCTGCTTTAGCGTCTGGAAGCCAGTGACCAGTGGCGTACCACAGAGATCCGTGCTGGGCCACCTATTGTTTGTCATTTATATAAATGACATAGATGACTAATGTGGGGGGTAGGATGAGTAAGTTTGCGGATGACACAAAGATAACAGTGAGGTTGAGTGTCTTGGGTTACAGGAAGATAGAGACGAGATGGTCAAAATGGGTGGATAAATAGCAGATGGAATTTACCCTGAAAAGTGTGAGGTGATACACTTTAGAAGAAGTAATTTAACAAGGAAGTATATTAGAAACATAGAAGATAGGATGAGGCCATTTGACCCTGCTCTGCCATTCGTCACAATCATAGCTGATCGCCCAACTCAATTGCCTAATCCTGCTTTGTCCCCATAACCCTTGATCCCATTTGTCGCAAGTATTGAAACATAGAAGATAGGAGCAGGAGGAGGAAAGGTCTGATGCTGGGAAGTACCGAAGAACAAAGGGCCCTTGGTGTGTTTGTCCATAAATCTCTGAAGGCCGAAGGGCAGGTTAATAGAGTGGTGAAGAAGGCATATGGAGCACTCGCTTTTATCAATTGGAGCTTAAATTACAAAAGCAGGGAGGTCATGAAAGGTCTTTCGGAATCCCGAAATACGTGCTTGTTAGGTGAATTGGACATTCTGAATTTGCCCTCGGTGTACCCAAACAGGCACCAGAGTGTGACTACTAGGGGATTTTAATAATAATAATAATTAGTATCACAAGTAGGATTACATTAACACTGCAATTAAGTTACTGTGAAAATCGCCTTGTTGCCACATTCCTGCGCCTGTTTGGGTACACAGAGGGAGAAATCAGAATGTCCAAATTACCTAACAGCACGTCCTTCCTGTGGGAGGAAACGGGCGTGATAGAGGCGGGTTCCCTCACATCCTTTAAAACGTACATGGATGAGCACTTGGCATTTAATATATAATCGCTTAACGTCACAAGTAGGCTTCAATGAAGTTACTGTGAAAAGCCCCTAGTCGCCACATTCCGGCACCTGTTCGGGGAGGCTAGACCGTGAATTGAACCCGCGCTGCTGGCATTGTTCTGCATTGCAAGCCAGCTATTTAGCCCACTGTGCTAAACCAGCATGCCATAACATTCAAGGCTATGTCCCAAGTGCTGGCAAGTGAGACGAGGTGAGCAGGCCCAGGGCCTTTCATGCAGACTCGATGGAGCAAAGGGCCTCGACTGTAATATTCTGTGAAAACCCTACACTATTATCTCAAATTCCTTACTCTTGTACTGTTTGTAAGAAAAACAATCATTAACAAGTTAAACAGATGTTATAGTCTTTGACTCGTTGGTGGTGAGGAGGCGGATCAGATTAGGTTAGTGGTCAGTTTCTCCACCCTGTGTCTCATTTTCATTTCATTTCATTTTCATTCAATATGGCTGTGACATTTACTGGAGTTTCTAAGCCTACAGAAGGTTAAATTTAGTTTAAGAGGGAATGAGGAGGGGTTTCATAAAGGACAGCGTCCATTTTTATCTCACTTTAAGGAATTAACCTCAGTCAGCAGCTAAAATGGGAGGGTGGTAGTTAGTTAATTGTTTTCAGGTTGAGTAACGGATTGTTTAGTTAATTTATTATGTGTAATGTAATTTATGTATAAGAAACATTTTGAAAAAGCTAATAAAAATGTTTATTTAAAATAAATTAAACAAAAAAAAAAGGCAGGGTGATAGCCCCTGGCGGTGGATGGGACCTAATACAAAAAATCAAAGAAAACTTAATAAACTAAACCAAATTATCATTCCTGAGAGTGATGATGCACCCCAGCCCCCGCGGTGCCCACCAGTCATGGAAGGCCTGAAGCCTGCCAGTGGACACGACACGCTCCCTCTCCAAGGCCACGGCTATGAATGTAGCCATGGTAGGGGGCAGACAGTTGGGTTGGACAGCCGTCTCGACCGCCCACTGCCTGGACACCTTACGTTTTGATGTACCATCAATTGAACGCGAGACGAATTGCTGAACAAAAGTATGGCTTTAATCTGCTAGATGTTAGCCCTGCGGTCGATTACAGTAGAAGGACGACCGCTGGGAGTTCTGGGTAGGGCGGGGTTAACTCAGCCTCTCGACCAATCGGGGAGCCGTCACATGACTGGTCTCAACCAACCGGTCGAGAGGCACATGACCGACCAGGGCCAATGGTAAGCCGGTGTTCTGCACCAATGGCAGGCAGCTATGCTAATCATACCACCACACTCTTATACTCTCAATAAAACCAATGAGCAGTAAGTTAAACAAATGATAGGAGGATGACGGCCCTGTGACTAAATAAAATGTCAAAAGGGAGCTTAACTAATTCAAATTAAAATGTTATTCCCAGGGATGATGATGATGATGCCCCAAAACCCATGGTGAAGTGGTGTATGTCGAGGGCTTTCAATTTTGCAACTTTAAAGCAAAATGTTCTGATCGTAAGGTTTGAACCTGGAACATGCAGCATGAGCTGCAACTCTGTTGAAAAATGCAAGCCTCCAGCTGTTCCATATTAAAAGATCTCTTTTGATCTCTGAAAATGGCGTGTGAACTAATCTGCTGTTCAGCTACAAAGCGCAGTCTTCCGGCAACTAAATCGGGCACCAATGTTAGAGCAGTCTCTTGTTCGAATAAAAGCAAGTATTTGGCAGCTGTGTACTTTGGCCAGTGCATTTGTGTAAGGAGAAAAGGTCCCGTGCCATATTATCCATATCGTCAATTGAACCTGAGCAAATGCTGTGAACAGTGCCGGAAAAAGAGTGTTGTATATGGAACATAAATCTGTTGGTCGATATTGCTTTGATATACAGAACAAGCACCCACCTATGATTCACTGGATCCCTGAAAATTTCCCGTGTGATTTTTGAGTTAAACAGATCAAGTAGATTCCAATTTGCTTGTTGGTCTCTGTGAAGTTGGCTGATCTCAGCAAGGTGAGAGGGGGTGGGGGTGGGGGGGGGGGGGGTAGGGAGGGAGGGAGGGAGGAGGGTGAAGGGAGAGTGGAGTAGGTGATTGCAGTTGATGCTAGTAGTCCCATGTAATGAGGAGGAAATTTGCCATGTCTGTCACAGTTGGGAGGGAAGAGAAAAGTGCAGGAGGGGCAGGGGGGGCAGCGGCAGCAGGAGGGGAAGGGGCAGCAGGAGGGGCAGGGGCAGCAGATGGGGCAGGGGCAGCAAGAAGGGCAGGGGCACTTTGGCAGTGAGAGTTATCCACTGAAAACATGGCTGATGTCTGTAAGAAGCCCAAGCAATGGGGCCCAAAGGAGCGATACAATTGAAGACCACTCGTCAGGCAGAAATAGATAACAGGAATGCTACATAATTATCGCAAATTCCAGAGGGTAGTGGGTGCCTGGAACTCGCTGCCAGAGGAGGTGATGGAAACAGGGACGATAGTGACGTTTAAGGGGCATCTTGACAAATACATGAACAGGATGGGAATTGAGGGATACGGACCCCGGAAGTGAAGGCTTGGAGGGCCGAAGGGCCTGTTCCTGTGCTGTACTTTTCTTTGTTATTTGTTCTGATTTCCTAAGTATTTCCTCATTTAGAACATAGTCTATGTCTAAATTCCTCCTTCCAAAGTGCATAACCTCACATGTTTCCACATTTTATTTCATCTGCCACTTCCGTTGCCCGCTCTCCTAGCCTGTCCAAATCCTTCTGCAGCCCCCTTGCTTCCTCAATACTACCTGTCTCTCTCTATAGATCTTTGTATCATCTGCAAACCTAGCAACAGTGCCTTCAGTTCCTTCCTCCAGATCACTAATTGTGAACCATGCCACTCATGCTTGGGACAGTCCTCCAATCTCTCTGCAACCCTGGGTAATGCAGGAGGGCAATCTACCAGTGCTTTGTGTGTGTATACATATATATATATATACATTTTTTTTGCATCGGACGTCTCCTATGCTGACAGAAGAGCAAATTGCCCTGCACCCTGTGACGTCAATTTCATTACTGCCCCCTCTCCACTCTATTCTTGCTCACTCATGTGAGACCAGGTTGAAAATTGTCTTTTCAGCCCCCCCCCCCCCCCCCCCCCCCCCCCCGAGGGGTGAGTAGGTGAGATGGTGTATTTTCTGTGACAGTGCGCGCATGGCAGATGCAGTATAATGTGGAAAATGTGAAGTTATCCGCTTTGGTAGCAAAAACAGGAAGGCAGATTATTATTGGAATAGGTGTAAATTGAGAGAGGTGGATATGGGTAACACAGTGGCTAGTGCTGTTGCTTCACAGCTCCAGGGTCCCAGGTTTGATTCCCGGCTTGAGTCACTGTCTGTGTGGAGTCTGCACGTTCTCCCCCTGTGTCTGTGTAGGTTTCCCCCGGGTGCTCCGGTTTCCTCTCACAAGTCCCGAAAGACGTGCTGTTAGGTGAATTGGACATTCTGAATTCTCCCTCTGTGTAACCGAACAGGCGCTGGAATGCGACGGCTATGGGCTTTTCAGTAACTTCATTGCAGTGTTAATGTAAGCCTACTTGTGACAATAAAGATTATTATTATTACTCAGTGACACCTTGTGTCCTTGTGCATCAGTCGCTGAAAGTAAGTGCGCAGGTATAGTAGATAGTAAAGAAGGCAAATGGTATGTTGGCCATCATAGCGAGAGTATTTGAGGCTTGAATAGGGAGGATTTCCTGCTATTGTATAGGAAATTGGTGAGGCCACACCCGGAGTATTTTGTGCAGTCTTGGTGTCCTTATCTGAGGAAGGATGTTCTTGCTATGAAGGGAGTGCAGCGAAGGTTGATTCCTGGGATGGTGGGACTGTTATACGAGGCGAGATTAAGTTGGTTAGGTTTATATTTATTGGCATTTAGAAGAGTGACCTCATTGAATCTTATAAAATTCTAACAGGATTAGACAGGTATTGCTCGTTCTGGTGAGTGTGCTTTACACTCAATTGGCTGTTTTATTCCTTAGCTCCAGAGTCGCCAGGTATCCTTATGATACCGCCACGAGGTTCAAGTTCAAGTTCAGATCAATGACTCAATACACCAATTAGTAAGGTTCAATCAAACACATTTATTATTACACAGTAAATCGATACTCATGCAACTAATATTAACGGACTAAACTATTCCTACCACTCTAAGCCAATATTTATCTTCGATAAGGGAACACACTGGATCAGGGAACAATGGCCTCTTGTTCTGTCCTGAGACTGCAGGCTTCCCAGTTGGTACGGGCTAAGGGGTCAGGAGTGTCTACTCTCGTAGTGAGCGTTGGTTGACACTTACTTGTCGGTGTAGCTGTTGGCCAGGCCTCGCCTTCTCACGTTCAAGTTCTTAGCGAGCTGCTGCAAAGGTGTTCTGCTGGGAGGGCCGGCTAAGAGAGAGAGCGAACTTGGGATCTGTCCTTTATAGGTCACAGGGGCTTCGCGCCCATCTGGGCGGACCCTGTACCTGCTTGCAATCGATTGGACCTCGTACCAATCGATTGGTTTGAATTCCCCAATACTGGGGCTGTTTCCCGATCGCTGGGCGGTTCTTGGGGCTGTTTGTAACTTATTGTCCGGGACTCCTGCTGGCACCGAAGAGTCTGGCTTGACCTTTGTTATTCTCGATTGTGTCCATTGTGCCCGGGAATCGCTCAATTAATATGCGCAACTGTTAGTTTCAGTGCTGTCTGGTTTCTTTGCAGACTGAATACACAGGGAGATTCTGCAGCCTGCCTGTTTTCCTTACATTATCTTGTTTTCCCTGCATGCATTTCAATTCTCCATTTTGTGTCGGGCAGTGGCCAACTTCGGTGGCTACACAGGGTAGGTTCAGAAAGAATGTTTGCCATGGTGGGGGACTCCAGGACTAGGTGTCATAGTTTGATGATAAAGGATAAACCTTTCAGGACTGAGTTGTGAAGAAATTTCTTCACCCAGAGAGTGGTGGATCTGTGGAATTCAATACCGCAGAAAATAGTTGAGGCAAAAACGTTGTGTAATTTTATGAAGGAGTTCGATATAGCTCTTGGGGCTAAAGGGATCGGGGGATATTGGGGGGAAGGCGGGATGAGGTCATTGAACTTGATGATCAGCCATGATCATAATGAATGGCGGAGCAGGCTCTGGGGGCCAAATGACCTCCTCCTGCTTCTATTTTCTGTGTATGTTTCTATATATTTCCAATGGGCAGTCATATTGCAACTCTGCTTATCTCCTGCAGCATCTTTTCTGCAGTTGTCAGTATTGAGATGACCATCAAACCACCTCCAGTTCGCTACCTCTCCAGGGAAAGAAGTGACTAATGGGAGAGCGTAAAGGTATGGGTTAGGTGGATGGAAGGATGATATTTGTTGAAGGTGACTATGTGGGAGAGCCATGACATTACATGAAGATGAGGGTTAGTGTTGGAGGTAGTTGGTCAGGTAAGGGTGTGAGAATGTGCACAGACTGAGAGGGGGGGGGGGGGTGTGTGCATAGAAGGTAGGTTGGCGTGAGGAATGGAGTGCTGGAGTAGGCTTGGGAAGGCACTGAGCGGGGCTTGGTGTCATGCACTCAGCAACATGTGTTTGGTGTATTCTCCTGCTCGCTTCCCTCTGTAGCATCACACGCTTGCTGCTCACTTCCTCAACCAACTCCAAACTTGCTCTCTATGGCAGGTTTCTTCTTGCAGTCGACAGGAAAGAGTACTGCTCTGCGGCCACTTAGAAACCACAGATGTACGGAAACATCTGGGAAGTGAGGCACAGCCTTATCGCAATGGGACTTCATGATGCCAGTTACAGCCTTTTTTCTCACACCTCCCAATCCAACAACTTCCCTATGCCCCTTTCTTTTTTGTTAATTATTTTATGGGATGTGTGCATCACTGGCCAGACCAGCGTTTGTTGCCCATCCCTAATTTCTCTTGAGAAGGTAGTAGTGAGTCACTTTACTGAATCAATGCAATCTATGTGGTGTAGGCACACCCACAGTGCTGTTAGGAAGGGAGTTCCAGGATTTTGGCTCAATGAGAATGAAGGAATGGCAACATAGTTCCAAGTTAGGATGGTGTGGGCTGATGTTTCCGGGCATCTGCTGCCATTCTCCTTCTAGGTGGGAGAGGTCACGGGCTTGGAAGGTGCTGTCAAAACAGTCTTGGTCAGTTCTACAGTGCATCTTGTATTTGGTACAAACTGCTGCCACTGTGCAGGATTAGACAGGGTAGATTCAGAAAGAATGTTGCCCATGGTGGGGGACTCCAGGACTAGGGTATCAGAGTTTGAGGATAAGGGGTAAACCTTTTAGGACTGAGGTGAGGACAAATTTCTTCACCTAGAGAGTGGTGAATCTGTGGAATTTGCTACCACAGAAAATAGTTGAGGCAAAAACGTTGTGTAATTTTACCTCCCCGGTGGAGGAGGGATTGGCTGTTTCAGGAAGTTAATTGTTTGGAGTAAGGAAAATCAGCAACTGCACTTCCCTTTGGGAAGATACCACCACCTCTCGCAACCCAAGCTCATCGCCATGTTAAACCACTCGCAGCCCCAGTCTCCAAACTATGTGAGATATACTGGCCGGAATTCTCTGGCAGATTCCCGCCACTAACGTATGTTATACCGCTGGGAAACCTGTGGCGGGGGGGTCCAATAATACAAAATGTGACCATTTAATGTGCTTTGCAAAACTTTACGAGCATGGGAAGTTAGGAAAATGAATTGTAACAGGTAAAAGTTACATTGATATGTAAATAAAATCTCAGCTGTGGGATATCTGAAATGAAACAAGAAATATTTTAAATTATTGGTCGGGTTGATCACCGCCTTTAAAGGAAAGAGTGAGATTGAGCTCCAGCCATACTTTCCTGCACTGCCGAGCTCAGTTCGTTGGTGCAGGAAATGAGCCGAAGTGCGGCCTCGTTGGGACGTTCCTCACAGAGGCCCGAAAATGAAGCAGAGTTCCGTTTAATAGCGGGATCATTCTCGGCGCACTAAGCACTGGAATGCACCCCTGCTAAAAATGCCCAAAACTGGACTGTTTCATTTCCATTAAATCGCACCCATAACCTCTCTCCTCGTACACTCCCCTCCAACTTCCCTATGTGACAGGCTTGTACATTTAGCATCACAAGTGCACGAAGGCTAGAAGCAGGAGTATAGACCTTATGACCCACCGAGCCTACTTCTCCATTCAATATGAAAGCCCCACTTCCCTGTCCTTTCCCCATATTCCTTGATTACCTGAGACCAAATATCTGCCTATCTCCGCATCAAATGTATTACATGATGAAGAATTAAATGATGAAGAATCCACAACCATCTGGGGTAGAGAATTCCAAAGATTCACATCCCTTTGAGTGAAGTAATTTCCCCTCACCTCCGTCCTAAAAGATTGGCCCCGTATCCTGAGACTGTCGTGTCCCCGCGTTACAGATTCCTCACCAGCGGGAACAATCTCTCCGCATCCACCCTTCCAAACCCCTTCTCAGGATCTTGTATGTTTCAATAAGATCACCTCTAATTTTTTCTAAACTCTGGAGAACATAGGACCAATTTAATCAGCTGCTCAACAGGGGCTGGTTTAGCTCACTCAGTTAAATCGCTGGCTTTTCAAGCAGGCCAGCAGCACGGTTCGATTCCCGTACAGGCACCGGAATGTGGCGACTAGGGGCTTTTCACAGTAACTTCATTGAAGCCTACTCGTGACAATGAGCGATTTTCATTTCATTTTTTTTTCATCACAGGCCAAGGCCCTCATTCCAGGGACCAATTCTGTGAACTTCCACCGTCCCGCCTCCAATGCAAGTGTCTCCTTTCTTAACTATGGAGACCAAAACTGCGCACAGTGTTCCAGATGTGGGCTCTGCAAAAACCTGTATAGCTGCAGCAACACTTTGTTATTCCTGGAGTCCAGTCTCCTTACAATATAGGCCAACAGGTCATTTGCCTTCCTAATTGCTGGCTGCACCAGTATGATAACATTTTGCATCCCTTCCATGCAAGTCTCTTGGAGCATCAACGTTTACAGATTTCCCACCTTTTCAAAAAATATTCAGCTTGTGTATTCTTTGGGTCAAAGTGAATAAGTTTTACCCAGCTATCTTTGCACCTGCTATTTTCGAGTAAACTCTATCATTGGCGGGTCGATGTTAATAACAGGAATGGTTTTGTTTCAGCCCGTACACGTTCCGCCTGCACCGTATGTTGTTTGTAGTGTATTATGTACAATTGTTCTCGCCGCCACTAACCGAGCTAACAACACTGGCCATTCACCATGGCACACTGCTTACGATGCTTTGCCTTGGTGAAGAACAGTGGTCGGCAGTTACAGTTGTACTGTTGGGTCATTTTCACCATTGGAGTTGATGTAAGGTGAATTTTCCATTCCCGCCATTGTGCTTTACGTAGAACATACAGTGCAGAAGGAGGCCATTCGGCCCATAGAGTCTGCACCGACCCACTCAAGCCCTCGCTTCCACCCTATCCCCGTAACCCAATAACCCCTCCTAACCGTTTTGGTCACTAAGGGCAATTTATCATGGCCAATAACCTGCACGTCTTTGGACTGTGGGAGAAAACTGGAGCACCCGGAGGAAACCCACACAACAAGGGGGAGAACGTGCAGACTCCGCACAGACAGGGATCCAGCGAGGAATCGAATCTGGGATTAACAAATCATTTTTATAACTTAATATAAAGCAAATTAATACGGATGCTGGAATCTGGAATTTTCTAAATCTATAATGGGGATGTTGGTTGAGGGAACACCTGTCTTTGAGTAGTGCTGTGGGATTTTTATATAAACTGGTGCAGAGAATAGAGGGTCTAGATTTTATGTCTCACCAGAAAGGTGACTCTTAACAGTTATTACTACATTTTGAGCGTCAGCCTAGAGATTATGGGCACAATCTAACGGATGAAGCTCTAAGTGTCGTAGAGGGCGCGACTCCCCTGGTGCTTCCTGATGGTCGATCGAGATTGTGGCCAGTATCTACTGGCAATTAGTGCCGGAAATGATCCCCCATGTGCTCTGGCCAAGCTCCTGGACATCATGGAGCCCTGTTTCGAGAGAGAGAGAGAGAGAGTCGCAAGGGTCAGCCACCAGGCTGCCAATACTGCCTGGGAAGCATGCTCACGTGTGCATGATCCTGAGGTGGTGGTCGCACACGAGCTCTCCCCGGACCGAAGGGAGACCAGATCTGCAGGGTGTGCTGTGGCCTGTGCACATGGTGTGCCGGCTCGAGCCTGCATCAACGCTCCAACCGCTTTCTACGGCACCTGGCCGCCTGGTGTGCCACCAGCATCACGAGGGCTCCCCATCAGGGGGACCGAGCTCAGGTACCCTCCCCTAGTCCACACACACCCACCCTCTGGTCACGGGGATATCCCCAGTGATGAAACCCGCTCTCGGGTGTTTGATTGTTGGCTGCTACCTCCGTGGTGCTGATGGGCTCCAGGGTTCAAGCAGAGTGTTCAGGCCTCTCAAAGTTTGGTTGGAATGCTAGGTAATAATACTCGTCTGAGACATGGCATGTTTATCCACAAGAATTCACTTGAGATCTTTTGAAGTGTTCACATAACTAACAATGCCAATTCCTTATTAGCCTTCAGCTGTGCAGCAAGAGGCTGCTCAGACTCTGCAGGAGTAAGCAGACATTTTGTGAAGGCGGGAATCTTAAACTGTGAGCTTTGCAGTGTTTGAAATGTCAGTGAATCAATCTTGGTGCTTGACCGTGTAATGCTCATTATATATTTCAGAGTCTCCTTTAATACGTGTGGGAGGGGGAAATATTTGGCTGACCAGGTGCGGATTGATAGACAAGTTTTGTTTTGGCAACATTCAAGGACAGGCCGAGTTTCACTTATGCCGAATTGAAGAGATCGAGAGTGGCTTGTAAATCTGGTGCAGAGTGGGCGACATCGCCTCGTTCATTCGCAAACTGTAGATCATGTACGTTTATGGTGGCCAAGTTTGGCACGGAGGTTAGAGATTTCCATCAATACTGACACCAGAGGCCAGTTGATCTTTGAGCTGAATAGCCATTGCCACGTAGATTGTAAATTGAATGGGGGCCATCACACAGTGTTGCTTGACTTTGGTCTGAATTTTGACGACACGTGTTTCGGATCTCCAACTCGAGACACTTGCAGTCAGGTCATGATGAAGCAATTGTAGGATTGTGATGGAAGTTTCTTGGACATCAAAATCTTTGGAGCACTTCTGATACCTTGGCAACCACCGCTCTTAAAAGGCCATCACTAACGAGACGATCCAAGACTGGGTGAGCCATGCCAGCTCGGTCTTCTACAAACTATTGCAGTTCTAAAGAAGAGTCATGTTGGACTCTAAATCAGTGGTGGGCAAACTACGGCCCGCGGGCCGCATGCGGCCCGACAAAGGTTTTTATGCGGCCCGCCAATGAGGTGCCCGGAATCATAACCGGCATTTTTGAAAAGTCGCTGGGGAAAAGCCGCTGAATAAGCGCTTTTACTTCAGTGGCTTTTCCCCGGCGGCTTTTCAAAAATGCCGGTTATGATTCCGGGCACCTCATTGGCGGGCGGCATAAAAACGCGCGTAATGGGGTGGATGAGTGGGGCTGTCTCATTGGTCGGTTTAGTTGGGTGTGTGACCAATAGGAGTCCAGGTTACAAACAATAAGCCTTATTATTGTTTGTAACCTGGACTCCTATTGGTCGCACACCCAACTAAACCGACCAATAAGGCAGCCCCACTCATCCACCCCACTACGCGCGTTTTTATCGTTGACTCGGCTAGGCTGTGCTTCTGTCAGTGTTAAGGATCAGCACAAGCAACTTGGCACCTGATTTCAACAAACTGGTAAATGACTGCAGTCAGATGCATCATTCTCATTGACATTGTTCTGTTACTTACTGAGGTACTTTGTTTTTCAAATAAATGTATTTTTTTTTCTTTAAAGACCTTTTATTTTGGCTATTTTAAATATTAATTATTTTACTTAATACACTATGCGGCCCTTTGAAATTGTGAATTTCTGAATGTGGCCCTTGCACGGAAAAGTTTGCCCACCCTTGCTCTAAATGTTAACCCTGTTTGTCTTTCCACAGAATGTTCCAGACCTGCTGAGTTTTTCCAGCATTTTCTGTTTTTGTTATGGCAGTGGGTATTTGATGACCAAGACTTCCGCAAGTCAACAAAGGCCTGTGTACCAAAGCGTACACAGCAGTTGACATCACCATACCCCTATACTGGGAACTGTGTATCAGTAACACACGAGTGCTAGAGAAATTCCTCAATGCCTCTACCACATGCTCCGGTTTCAATGGGTGGACTGTCAGACAAACGCTAGTGTTCTTAAAGCCAGTACCCGCAAAATGAACTTCAATGGTCTAGACAATGTCTGGATGGCTGAGAACTGTTTCCCCCATGTCAGGTCCTCGTCTCAACTCTCGGTAGCCAATGTTCCAGGGGAGGACAAAGACAATGCTTCAAATACACCCTGAAGCTCTCCTTCAAGTGTAGCATTGACATTCGTGATTGAGAGGTGCTTGCTGCCATTCGCTCAGGACAGTGACGATTTGTCCAGCAGGCTGCATCTCGCTTTTAAGTCCCAGCATCTCCATGATGAGACAGAGCGGCGGCAGAGAAGGAAAGGAAAGAAAAAGAAACAAGTCCTGCTCTCCGGATCCCACTGACTAGTGGGGCGTCCTGTCCCATGTGTCCAAAGATCTGTGGGCCGAGACTTGGCCTGTTCAGTCACATGCTGAAGACCTGTGGCCCTGAGTAGGTACCATTCTCGAATCGAGGGACAGCTGATGATCATGTTAAATGTAGCACACCGATTGCAAAATAGCATTTAGTTTGTGAGTAAATAACTGGAAATTATAAGCAACAATTTGACTACTTTCCTGAAATCTGTAAGTCTTCTTTGCTGAATGTCTTACTAATGACAGGAACACAAATAAACATTGAAGTGTCAGCTGGGAAGGTTTTTATTTAAATTGAACTAATTAAAATGTTGTTTAAATACAGAGTTTTGTTTGTATTTTTAGGTACCCTGCCTTCTGGAACTGCTTTTTGAGTAAAAGCACAACTCTGCAGATGTGCATCTACTTCAGAATGGAAGAGATATTCTGACAGTCTCGTTTGGTGACAGTGAGCTACACAGTGAGCTGCACTTGATCTTCCAGCATTGTACTTAATCAAGTAAGTCGAGACATCTACACTTCTCTGTGAAACCAAATTCTGCTGCAGTGTTCTGTGTGTTAAACCTACGTTTCATTACTTCTTGTTTTAGCTGGAGATGTGTGTGTGTGTGTGTTTCATCACTCCTTTACTTTAGCAGGAGCCACGTGTGTGTGTGTGTGAGTGTGTGTTTTTGCATGTAGGAGTGTGCGTTTGTGTGTGTCACCCTCTCTCCCAAGCTGTGCTAGCCGAGGGACCCGTCTAATTCCCCCACTCTTACACCTTTCCGAAAGCCTGCATGCCATTTTGTGTGTGTCACAACTGGTACAGTCTCATGGAAGATTGTCCTTCCCTCCCGCTTTGGCTGTACTGCATACATACATACAGTAATTGTCCCACCATGAAGCTCGGTTCAATGACCAGGTTTTCTGTGATGTGCAATGAAAAGTGGAGATAGAAGTAATGTCACAGCTATTTGAAGCCCTGCCAGACCACACTTGGGGAGAGCTAGACCACATCTGAGATGGTTTGATTGAACTTCGTAAGATACTCAGGAGAGCGGACGAGAGGCTGTTTCTGTTAGTTGGGGAGTCTGGGACAAGTAAAAAAGAAATAGAACCATCCTTTCAGGAGTGAAATTAGGGAACACTTCTACACACAAGGGGTGGTAAAAATTTGGGACACTCTCCCACAAATGGCAATTAATGCCAGGTCAGTTAATTTAAAACCGGAAAGTTGGTGGATTTTTGTTAACCAAAGTTTTTAAGGGATATGAGCAGTTTGATCACAAATCAGCCATGATCTCATTGAATGGTGGAGCTGGCTTGATGGGGTTAAGTGGCCCCCCCTGCTGTTTACCTCCCTACGCGAGTGTTTCTTGGGTCCGTTATTTTCACATATTGTTATCTTCTGTCAATACATTATAGTTATTGTATTTATTACCAAAATATGTGATGCATATACTAATCATCCGTCTGGGAGTCAGTTGCTCCGAATGCATTTGAACAATTTTCCTTTGAGCATCTCTTGTTTGTCAGTGCAGTTTAGTGTCTAGTTTGGTCAGCATGTGAACTGCAGCCTTGTTATGACTAGAGACTGAGTAAAAGGTAATGATAGGAGAGTGAATGGTTTGTAAGGCCTCCATTTGAGCCTAGTGATCTAATTGTGGGTTTATCTCCTGCAAACCTGGGTCGCGTTTTTGGACGGTATTTTAACCTACAAGAAACCCTTGCTCCTTAAGGATCTGTGTCCTGGTAAAGGTGTAGTCGGAAATGGACCGAGCTCCGCAGATTGTGTTGACACCAAGTTGAGGCGTCTTTGCTTAAATGGGATTTGCTTTTCTTTACCTCCTGATCGTCATGGACCAGTATGTGAAAAAAGCCCAGTGGCAAATTAACAGGATTTGTTAATTCCTGGATCATTTTTGCCGATCCCACTGATTCCTATTTTTCCCTAGCTGGCTTTTATTCTCATCTCCTGACTCCAAATGTTGCAGGTTCAAGAACTCGAGGACAAATCCAAAGCTGACACTCAGGTGCCGTACTGGGGGAGTGCTGCACTGTTTGGAGGTGCTGTCTTTTGGATGGGGTGTTAAACTGAAGCCCGCTCTCGGGTAGGCATAACATGGTAAAGTAATCCAGAGACCCAGGGTGATGCCCGGGGACGTGGGTTCAACTCCTGCCATGGCAGCTGGTACAATTTGATGAATAAATCTGGAATTGAAAGCTAGTCTTGAGAATGGTGATCGCAATGGCTATCATGGTTGTTGTTAAAAAACATCTGGTTAAACGGGCGGCACGGTAGCACAGTGGTTAGCACTGTTGTTTCACAGCGCCAGGGTCCTGGGTTCAATTCACGGCTTGGGTCACTGTCTGTGCGGAGTCTGCATGTTTTCCCCATGTCTGCGTGGGTTTCCTCCGGGTGCTCCGGTTTCCTCCCACAAGTCCCGAAAGACGTGCTATGAGGTGAATTGGACATTCTGAATTCTCCCTCAGTGTACCCGAACAGGTGCTGGAGTGTGGTGACTAGGGGCTTTTCACAGTAACTTCATTGCAGTGTTAATGTAAGCCTACTTGTGACAATAATAAAGATTATTAATAATGTCCTTTGGGGAAGGAAATCTGCCATCCTTGCCTGGTCTGGCCTGCATGTGACTCCAGACCCGCAGCAATGTGGTTGACTCTTAAATGCCCCCCGAAATTACCCAGCAAGCCACTCAGTTTAAGGGCAATTAGGGATGGTGGAAATGCGAGATGCGTATTTTGTTTCCGTCTTTACAGAAGCATGTGGGAATGAAGGGGCACAAGAGGAGGAGATATTACGATTGGAATAATTATACAAAAACAAATGCAGAAAGGTATGCCAGGAGCAACAGCAGGCCTGCACCAGAATGGAAAAGCAAAATATTGTGGATGCTGGAATTCTGAAACCAAAAACAGAAAATGCTGGAAATACTCAGCAGATCAGGCAGCATCTGTGAAGAGAGAAAGAATTAACCTTTCAGATCTGTGACATTTCATCAGAACTGGAAATGGTTAGATGTTCAGATCATGACCTCTGCCCCAATTTTTGTTTTTGAAGGCAGCTGTTCGTAAAGATTCTGCTATTCCCACTTGCACCTCCTCTAGATCCACCATTTTTTTTTGTCTCTTTGCTTGTCCTATCGCCATCTCCTTTCGGCCTTGCACCATCATCCCCTTTGTCCTTGTCTGCCCCACGTTCCCCCTAATCACAGACCTCCCGTTTTGTTTCTCTTTATCCCTCGCTCCTTTCCCTGCCTCTGTACTTGCTTAAACCTGTTACCTCTAACATCATCCAGTTCTGATGAAAGGTCATGGACCTGAAAGGTTAACTCTGTTTCTCTCTCCTCAGATGCTGCCTGACCCGCTGAGTATTTCTGACATTTTCTGACTTTATACCTCAAGGTGAGGTATCGAGTGGAGCGACGACACAGGGCTTACCTGCAGACTAAACACCTACGACAGCAGATGTGTAGCCTGAGCTGGGCAACCACGCCACTGATGGATCAGAGGAAAGGTCTGTCTCGCGCCCGGTGGAAGATAGTGGTGGACAGTCAGGCAGCTAAAGGGGAGCTCCAGGAACACTTCCATCCTCGACCGTCGTGAGAGTGTAAGAGGGAAAGCTTCCGTTAAAAGTGCCAAACAGATGATCCTATGTTGGCAAGCTAATTCCGTTTACTTCAGGTGACATGAAGAAACAGCTGAGTGCACTGGACACAGCAGTCGACCTCTCAGTGGTAAGTGCTGAAGACCTATTCACTGGAGACAGCAGCTCTCCTAGCCAAGATATTTCAGTACAACTTTTGAGATGGGTATGTACACAGCAGTATGGAAGTTCACCCAGGTATGTCCCATCAATTTTAAAAAGAAAACAGAGGGCCAATCTAAATCTCGTCTGGGGCAGGATTCTAGAAGTCACTGCCATACGCCATTATGGGAGCCCTGTCACTATATAGGCTGCAATGGATGGAAGAGAGTACCTCCCACCATCTGGGTAACTGTGTGTGCCCATGCCCCCCTCCCCATCCCAAGAATAAAACTGGTGTTCCTTGTGTTGGTTAATTCAGGATGGTTGGTGTAGTGTTCACAAAGACTACAAAATAGCTTCAACTTAAAAAATGCTATAAATTTATTAACACGACGAACTTGGATTCAACACACACTTCTAAATAATACACAGTTGATTGTTAACGTATAAACTACACTCATCTACAACTAATCTTAATACTGGTATATACTATGGTCTGCTCTAACTCGCACTAATAATACTTCTGACTTGTTCTATGTTCTATCCAACACTAAGGGCATTTAAATGGTTATTGGATAGACATATGGACGATAAAGGAATAGTGTAGATGGGCTTTAGAGGGGTTTCACAGGTTGGCGCAACATCGAGGGCCGAAGGGCCTGTACTGCGCTGTTATGTTCTATGTCTCTAGCTAACTTCTGGACTACTCTCACCCACAAGGCTTACCATCAATGCCTTTTATACTTGTATCTGTAGCTCCCTCTAGTGGCTACTCTTTGACATTTCATTAACCCTTGCAGTTCTTACAGTTATGATAATACCACAAAAACAAATGCCATATGTAACAAACACATTGGTTGGACTGTGTTTAGAAGATTGGGATTCAGATTTGCTCCATACTGTTAGAGAGGATGTCATAGTCGAGGGGAAAGGATTCATAAAAATGGAACCAGGAATGAGAGGCTTTTGTTAAGACATGAGTAGAGGAAATTAAACCAAAGCCTCTGGATCTTGTGGTGGTAATGGCAGCGAAACACCACTGACACCGACCAGCAACCTCCGGAGCTCACACATTCACAGAATCACGCGGAAATTCAGAAGTTGCTGTTAGTAATTTCATGTTCTTCCAAACGTCCAGAGGAGCAGCGCTATGCTATACATAATAAATATGTAGATGTATATACGTGGGTTTTCTCCGGGTGCTCCGGTTTCCTCCCACAGTCCAAAGATGTGCAGGTTAGGTGGATTCGCCATGTGCAGGGTATTAAGGGGGAGGGGAAGGAGTAGGCTTCGGCAGAGTGCTGTTTCGGAGGGTATGCAGATTCGATGGGCATATACATATTTTATTTACATATATATATAAAACACACCGTACAATTCCTGAGAAATCGGTGAATTGATTAAATCTTCCATTTTAAAAAAAATGAAATGGCACATGATTGAATGAGGTGTCACTGGGTTTTTGACAACCTGCTAAATTCATCATAGTCCAGCTAAACACGCTGACTGCCCCTCAAGAGCTCATTTTAAATCGTCAAACTTCTTCATTCTGATAAATTCCATATTTAAAAGCTCTTTTTAAAAGTTTATTTCTGTTGTTACTTTAGCTTCTATCTGGGGCCAGCACGGTGGATCAGTGGGTTAGCCCTGCTGCCTCACGGCGCCGAGGTCCCAGGTTCAATCCCGGCTCTGGGTCACTGTCCGTGTGGAGTTTGCACGTTCTCCCCGTGTGTGTGTGGGATTTACCCCCACAACCCAAAGATGAGCAGGGTAGGTGGATTGGCCATGCTAAATTGCCCCTTAATTGGACAAAATTGATTGGGTACTCTAAATTTATATTAAAAAAAACAATTTTAGCTTCTATCTATCTCAATCCAATCATAAACAACTATTTTGCTATCTGTATAAGAAGTGAAAGTTAAAATGTTTTAACCTCCTGATTTGCTTTGCTGTCTGTCAGAATACTTCCTCTGTGTTTATTTTGCTTGCTGAATTCATTGCTGCTGGGCACTGGGAGATTCTTTGTCTTGGCACTGATTTAAACTGTGTTTGAGAAAGGGAATCCAGCACCAGAGAGATTGCTCAATCTACAGGGCACGATTCTCCCAACACTTACGTCATTTTTCTGGACCTGAGGAGTTTCCCATCGGTTTGGGCCACACTTAGAAATTTTTTTTAGCACTGGGGAGCTGGACTCCTGAGATCGGGCTGCCATTTTGAAAGTGTGCCCTGTTTTCTAAGTGAGCCCCACCCCCCACACGTGGGCACTACCACACACCCCACTATTGGGTCCCCAGGGCCCCCTCCTCTATAGCACCCCTTCCATCCAGGTAGCCAGGTCACCACCCCCTAACCTCCCAGAGGCCCCTACTTACCTGCCCTGCACACTCCCAACCTTCAACCACCCCCATCATCACCCTCCTTTCATGGGCATGGCCCCACTCGGGCCCTGACCCTTGTCAGTGGCGCCCAAGCATTCTTTCACTGGCAGCTGGGTGCTGCCAAGGTGTCCGTGCTCCAGGGGGAAGGCCAGGGAGCCACCCTGCATTGACCCTGACCAGCCAAGGGCCTACAGTCGCCCGGGAGACCCCCTCCCGGGTGCCGTTCCGCCTGGTCCACGTTCTTTTGGACCAACGCTGATCCGCCCCTGGCTGCACCCTCCCCGGGGAGGCCGGAGAATCGAGGGAGGCCGGTGTATCCCGGGTAGCAAGGCCTAAAGTAGGTTTATGACCTCCTTCCGCGAACATGGTTTGGTCCTGGCCGTTCTGGGCGGAGTTCCAAATCGACGCTTCGCGGGACTTGGGTGAATCCTGCGAGGCATGAAGGCTGCCGGGAAGCACGCGGGAGGGCTCTCCCGGGATTCTTCGGCCGCTCTGTGCTGTCGCTTGAGCCCAAACGCGGCCTGAGAGTCGCACCCACAGTCCTGTGGGTGAGGAAACTGGTGAACAGGATTTAGGTTTGGGATATTATTGTCCAATCCTGTGTGCTGTTAGATTTTAAGCATTGTGACCTTCTCCACCTGGTCCACACACATTGAAAATTGACAAGCGATGTCTGGCCAGCTCTCTTCCTGTTTTGTTCATTCCAAGTAAATTTTTGCCAGAGAGCTTTCTTGTTTTCTTTAAACTGTGTGTTTGTCCTCTCTGGCAGCTACTCGGTATTTTTTTTTTACTCTTTCGACAAATTAACTTCCTGTCTTTTTGAATGCCAGTGCATCTGCTCTTGCGGAGCCCCTTCCTCCACTGAGTGCAAGCTGGAACTTTCACTCAATCTATTAACAGCAGATCGTACAGAGATCACCGCCACACTAAATCGCTCTTTGAGCCCGACAGATCCTAGTGCTGGGAAGCTGCTGCTGCTCAATGCAATGTAATGAAGCTGTGTCAACCTTCTTGTGTCGCAATCTTGTTATTTCTTCATTATCCAATCAGTCCCACTTGTTCCAACCCTTTTTACTTGCAGTGTAGCTCTACAATCACATCATAATTAGCCTTGTTGTCAGACTTTGACCTGTTAATTCTTGTCTGCCCCTTTCTTTTTCATCCTCTCCCCTTTTATTACTGCTACTTGCTGTGCACGTTCATTCTGGAATGCAGAGAGGATTGATCATGGGTATGGAAGGATTCTTTTATGAGGAGAAGTTGAGTAGGTTAGGCCTGCACTCACTGGAGTTTAGAAGAATGAGAGGTGACCTTTAATAATAATAACAACCTTTATCATGTCACAATTCGGCTTGCATTAACACTGCAATGATGTTACTGTGAAAATCCCCTCGTCACCACACTCCAGCGCCTGTTCGGGTACACGGAGGGAGAATTCAGAATGTCCACCTAACCTGCACATCTTTCAGGACTTGTGGGAGGAAACCGGAACACCCGGAGGAAACCCACGCAGACACGGGGGAGAACGTGCAGGCTCCACACAGACAGTGACCCAAGCCCGGAATTGAACCCTGGACCCTGGCGCTTTGAAGCAACAGTGCTAACCACTGTGCTACCGTGCCGCCTATTGAGCCATGGAAGATTCTCGGGTTTGACAGGATAGATGCTGAGAGATTGTTTCCCCTTGTGGGAGAGTCTAGGACCAGAGGGCATAATCTCAGAGTAAGGGGTCAGCCACCCTTTTAAGACAGAGATGAGGAGGAATTTCTTCTCTTGGAGGGGAGTGAATCTGTGGAATTCTTTACCGCAGAGGGCTGTAGATGCTGGGTTGGTCAGTATGTTGAAGGCTGAGATAGATTTTTAATCATTAAGGGAATCCATGGTTGTGGGGAAAGGCGCAAAAGTGGGGTGGCAGATTATTGGATCAGTCATGATCTCATTGAATGGTGGCGCAGACTCGATGGACCGAATGGTCTACTTCTGATCCTACATCCTATGGTCCTGTTTTGCTGAGCACGTCTATCGTTCAAAATACATTTCTAAACTTACACTTTACTTCTTTGAGAGTTATACTACTGTTAGTTTACCGAAATGTGACTATAAAAACTTGATATATTCCCTTGAATCAACAAATTTAGTGTGGGGAGGACAAGTAGGTGATTTTCAATCTTGTTCTGAAAATGCTCAAGTCCGTAACCAGGTGATGACACAAATGTCACCTCGAGCTGCCAATCTATCAAGGGGCTGTAAGTAGTCCATCCTCTTTCAACTGGCTTAATTTGCATTTTGGGACTGCTGAAAAATAAGTGGTGCTCTATTTATATATGCAATTTTTTTTACTCCTTGCTTAGCATTCAGTGCAGTCTTCTTCAGAGAAAGGATAATGTAGTAATAATAATCTTTATTACAAGTAGGCTTACATTAACACTGCAATGAAGTTACTGTGAAAAGCCCCGAGTCGCCACATTCCGGCGCCTGTTTGGATACACTGAGGGAGAATTCAGAATGTCCAATTCTCCTAACAAGCACATCTTTCAGGACTTGTGGGAGGAAACTGGAGCACCCGGAGGAAACCCACGCAAACACAGGGAGAGGGTGCACACTCCGCACAGATAGTGACCCAAACCGGGAATTGAACCCAAGTCCCGGGCGCTATGAAGCAACAGTGCTAACCACTGTGCTACCGTGCCGCCCCCAAAAGATGGGTTCCCTGTAACGGACTGTAAGAGATTTCAGACTGTTTATATTAGACTGCCTTGCTCGAAACCGTTGGGGCGGGTGGAATTTAAACTTGCTTTCAGTCCCAATTTCACTGGATGTGAAGTAACATCTTTTTACGACAAGTCTTGGAAAAATGAGCATTCAGTGGAGTTGAACCGTACTGAAATAATTGCTATAGTTGGTGAGCAGTATTTGGTGCGAGTTAGGTTATGGAATGGACCGCAAACATTTCGATTAGCTTGAGTTTTCTTTGCAGAGGGAAACAGGGTGGGAAGGCAGCCCAAGGGGTGCATTGGAGTAGCCGAGACTGGAGGTTAACAAAGGCACAGGTGAGGGTTTCAGCAGCAGGTGAGCTGAGGCAGAGGGCGGCGGTGCACAATGTAATGGAGGTATCATGGGAATGGCAGCCCATGGAGCTGGAAGTTCAGCTTGGTCAATAGGACGCTTGAGAGATTGTACCTTTAAAAGCTGAGAGAGATTTCTGTTGCCGTGCTGTTTTATTGCATCCTCCATCTTAGTAAATCTGTTCCTGCAAATTGCACGAGACGATGCCTGAACCATTGTTCCTATCTTTTTGGAGCTCATATTGATTAACTTGCTTAATTCGTTGAATAAATGTTATCTCATTTCTTCTTTGGTTGAAGAATTACTAAAGTAACCCTCAAAATGCAAAGTTCAATTACTCCTGCACATTAACTTAGTCAAGTGGAACATATTAAAAACATTTGTCAATTCTGTATTTCCCCCACAATACAGTTAATTTGTTACAATTATTGGACCCATGGATAAAATGCTGTTACGCAGACAACAGTCCCATAATGTGTTAAGACCTGTTTTTCATTGATCAAATTGCAGGCTGATCGAGGATTTTTCTCCTTGAATCTTGTTCACATGAAGTCACCACATTTTATGTGCTCTGCTACTTTAATTGGATGAAAACAATAAAGATCTAAATTAAATGTACTGAGGCATGTATTTGTAGTGTTTGTATTTGTGAATGTACCGTGTACATCCCCAGCCCTGAACAGTACAATTCTCAGGCAGCAATAACTTTTAAAAAATATATATTTTTATTCAAACAAAATTTTTCGGTATTACGAAAATAGCCCTAACATGACACAGCCCATCCAAACCAAGTCTCATACAAAGACTGCCCCCACCCCACAATAAAAGTCCCGGATAAACTGACTGACCCATCCTCCCCAACAGTTAATGGTAACCAGTTTCCCAAAAAAGGCAATGAACGGCTGCTACCTTGGGTAAAACCCGTCCACTGACCCCCCTCATCAAATACTTGATCTTGTCAAGGTACAGAAATTCCAACAGGTCCCCTAACCAGGCCAAAACCTTAGATTGCACCGGAGATGTCTACCCAGGAAAGACTCTCCTCCGGGCTATTGGCGAGGTGAAAGCCTACACGTCTGCCACCATCCCTTCCTACAACACTGGCGAATCCGACCGTGCGTGTAAGGGCCTGGTTTAGCACAGTGGGCTAAACAGCTGGCTTGAGATGCAGAACAAGGCCAGCAGCGCCAGGTTCAATTCCTGTACCAGCCTCCCCGAGCAGGCGGCGGATTGTGGCGACTAGGGGCTTTTCACAGTAACTTCGTTGTAGCCTACTTGTGACAATAAGCGCTGATGATGAGTATTATTGTTATTACTTGACCCATTAACGTGTATGTCATATAGATAAAATTGCTCTACATTCAACCTACTTAGAATTTAATCCAAAATAATTTGATCCATGGATCTTTGAAAAAGAGCAGGAATAGATGTTATTCCAAAAGGATGTCTTCTGTAATGAGGCAGACCCTGGATTAATAGTTTTAAAATCTCCACAAATTTATGCTGAAGGTCCTAGCTTTTGACATTTGGGTGTGCTGTCTGGCTTGATTTTTAGGTGTAGCTCAACTCCAATCATAGAGCCGAGTGAATCTTTGAACACTTTCTCGTACTTCTTCATAAGTTGTTGGAAGTTGCTCTTTGAATCATTAATTGAATGACTATTTCCCAGTTAAGCCTAATGTTATCCAACCATGCTCTGTCAAATTGAGCAGGAACGTTTCCATGGGCAATGTGAAGAGACAACTTTACTGTCTACCCATTTGCTTCTACTTTCACCATAATGTATCCTTTTAATGGTACATCCTCTTCAGTATATGACCTTAGGATCACATTTGGCTCTTTTAAAGGCGGATGGTTCAGATGATAAATTATTTCCGTTGACAATACTGATGTGGCCGATATCCACTTCCATTTTAATTTCATGACCATCAGGTTTTGGCTATGCCAGAGGGGCAACACGGTGGCGCAGTGGGTTAGCCCTGCTGCCTCACGGCGCCGAGGTCCCAGGTTCGATCCTGGCTCTGGGTCACTGTCAGGGTGGAGTTTGCACATTCTCCCCGTGTTTGCATGGGTTTCATCCCCACAACCTAAAGATATGCAGGGTAGGTGGATTGGCCACACTAAATTGCCCCCTTATTTGGAAAAAATGAAATGGGTACTCTAAATTTAAAAAAAAAGTTTTGGCTACGCCCAAAAATGTTGATCTTGATCGTCCTGCATTGGCAAGTCACCTAACTTAAGCTTTTGCAATAGCTTGGTTTCACTATCTTTTGGTGATCATGAGTTTGAACCATATAGATATGACTAGATTGTTTATTTGTATTGATCTTCCTGCACTTCCTTGGTGTCGAAGTTTTCTGAGCCCAACATGCTTTGCAACGTGGCCCTTCTTGCCACAGCTCTTGCATGCATTTGATTTACTCCAGCATTCCCCTACTGAGTGTCCAACCTGTATACAACAGTGACACGGCATAGGGCTGCAATGGTGCAACTTTGAGGTATAGATCTTCACTCCAGCCCATATCTGCGAAGCTTATGTTGCAAGTTCCATCGATGTGCAACTTCTACCACAGCTTTCAGAGTTAAATCACTTACAGTAAGCTGTTTCCTCTGAATAGCTTCACTGTGGAATCCACAAACCAGCCTGTCTCAAAGAGTATCATCTAGTGTGGTACCAAATTCACAATATCTAGCTAACCTTCTTAAAGATAGCAACAGTGAAATGGTTTCACCTTCTTCCTGACTAAGGTGGTAGAATCGGAACTTTTCTGCAATCAATAACGGTTTGGGAGAGAAATGTTCACTAAGATTTTCATTAAGTCACTGATGGTTTTGCTGGGTGAACAAGGTTCTGTAGCAGCATAAACATTTTGCGCCCAAGTGAGCTGAAAAATGTTCCGACCTTTAGGTCCTGTGTCTGATTAGCTTGGAATCTTTCCTCACATGAATTCCATGTTTCATAATCCTCATCAAGCCTGTCCATGGTGCCCGTTTATTCCCGCCATTCTTGGATCCTGGCTCCTAGGGTCTACTCTTCCTCACGTGATGCAGAACCGTCAAGAATTTATTCCCAGACACACACCAATGTCCTAGAAAATGGAATGGAAAATGTTAGAAAGGTGGCAACTTTCTGAAGTGTGATGGGATCTAAATCCATTGGCTTGTTGAGAAGCTTGGTGCAGCCTGGCACAAAATCGTCTCAGGACATGGTAAACTTCCTGGAGACGCACTTTGTCCCCTAAGCAGAAAAGTTTAGGTTTCACAAAAGAAACCAAGAAGAAGGAGAAAGAATCAATCCGACACGTTAGAAGGTGTCGTCATTGACTAAGTTGCTGAGTTGCGTGGACGGACAGGGTCTTCCAAACATTGAGCTCCGCGACAGCGGATGACTCTGTTGTCGGGAGTTCTGGTTATGCCAGTCTTTAATGTTACCCAGTGGCTTCCTTTGCTGTCAGCCACCCGCCCGTCTCCCATAACCCCATCCAATGATGATCCGACACTCCAACCCTTCAGAACGGATGGTGTTAAAAGGACCCAGGCTGGTTTGTGAATCGGAAATCAAAACCCAGAGCGTCTCTTTATTAAGAGAGTTTATTGACTTGTTCAGTCTTCCAGCTCTCCGCCCACTCAGCCCAGCTATCCCCTATTTGCACGTGCTCAAAGACAATACCCATCACCGGTTTCTGTAACCGTGACGCTGTAACTGACAAGGCGTTAATGGATAATGTGGCTGAAGAGCCCCATTTGCCTCCTTTTGATGTTACAGTATTTAAGAGTTTTGCTTTTATTCCAGCCTCACTCAGTACTCATTTTCCTCACCAAGTCCACCCTTAGGATCCTTCTAAACACCCTCAGCGGAATTCTCCATCGGCGGGATCCTCCACGCCACCAGCAGCCCACCCACGCCCGCGGGTTTCATGTTGCAGCTTTATAGAACCTTAGTTGGGCCACACTTAAGAACATAAGAACTAGGAGCAGGAGTAGGCCATCTGGCCCCTCGAGCCTGCTCCGCCATTCAATGAGATCATGGCTGATCTTTTGTGGACTCAGCTCCACTTTCCGGCCCGAACACCATAACCCTTAATCCCTTTATTCTTCGAAATATAGTGTACAATTCTGGTCGCCACCTTACCAGAAAGACATGGAGGCTTTGGAGAGAATACAGAAGAGGTTTACCAGGATGTTGCCTGGTGTGGAAGGCATTAGCTATGAGGAGAGGTTGAATAAACTTTGGTCACTGGAATGACGGAGGTTGAGGGGCGATCTGATAGAAATCTACAAAATTAAGAGGGCCATGGACAGAGTGGAGAGTCAGGAGCTTTTTCCCAAGGTGAAAGAATAAATTACTAGAGGACATTAGTTTAAGGTGCGAGAAGCAAAGTTTAGAGGAGATGTGCAAGGGAAGTTTTTTTTACACAGAGGGTAATGGGTGCCTGGAACTCGCTGCCGGATGAGGTGGTGGAAGCAGAGACGATAGTGACGTTTAACAGGCGTCTTGACAAATACATGAATGGGATGGAATAGAGGGATACGGACCCCGGAAGTGCAGAAGGTTTTAGGTTAGACGGGAAGCACGGCTCGGAGGGCCGAAGAGCTTTTTCCTGTGTTGTACTTTTCTTTGTTCAAACTTCCATGGAGGAGAAATCTTATTTTTATCCAGCTTGCTTTTGATATACATACTGCTTGTGGATCAAAGTTGGCTCTGTGTCTCAGACAAACACGTTTATCTAGTGAGTTGTTTTTCTGAAAGCTATGAATACGAGCAGGAAGCAAAAATATATCTTGCGTGGATTTTGATTGCATGTGAGCTGGTAATGTTAGGAAATGGATCACTCTGTAGTTGAGGCCTCTAGTGGCGACATGAGACACTACCATCAGGTATAACAATGTTTGATGCAAAGTAGTGCTCCTATTCATCTGCCCCAACTTCAAAGATCTCCGAGAGCTTGCATTAATGCCCCATTGTGCACTCATTTCCCATGGGCCCTTTCATTACCAGCAGTGGGAGAGGACTTTCATCTCATCAGTGTTGAAAGGTGCAAGGTCAGTATCTAAACTATTGCGCCTTGTAATCTATCATTCTCCTGCCCGAGTTCCTCCCAAGTTCGATCCTGGTGATCAGTGCAAATGTGGTGAACGAATCGGGCTTTGGTTAAGGTGCTGCAGCATTATCTTGGTGTAGTGTGCCCACATTCTTTTCAACCAACAACAAAACAATTCAAATAGAAATGTTTCTGTCCATGTGCCTGTAGGGACCATTTAGAACTCGTTCTTTGACATACCCGGGAGAATGTTTTGTGCAGCACGCAATTTTGTTTCAGTGGCATGGAATAAAGGAAACACAGCTTGTTCCAGTTTCAGCGTTGAGCTTGTTCTGTTTATGTCTGTCTGAAAGTAGTTGTGCCCTGAATTATGTCTCACACGGGTTATCTCCAACAAAGGGTTCAACATTGCAACTCGCAACAACATAAACATCCTTTTGAAGTAACCCTCTCTGCTTTCCACAGGATTGTGTGTATGGATACAGTAATGATTCCAGCATTTTATTATTCCGCAGGTTAATGCCACAATCTGCCTGTGATCAGTTCTGCGCTTTCTTTGTTTACACAACTTGTCCAAGTAAAAGATAAACTGGTACAGATAGCCTGTAGTGAGAGTTAATTCCAAGATAATCAAGACTTTGACCCGATCCATAGTGGACCACAGTTGACTATGGGCACGATGTACCGGCCACGTCACGTCCGATCGGAAGTGCGATGTGGCCGTTAGATGCTGGGTGAGGCCTGCTGTGGGCTTCCCGGCAGCCACTACGCCTTGCAGGAGCTATCCACGTCCCATAAGGCGGTGTGACCAAAATCCCACAATGGACAGAATCAAGTAGGCACACTTATGTAGGTTTTAAACCTACTAAGGCCTACTTACCCGGAATCTACTGGCCTCCCGGCATCTCATGGCCTCCCCAGGAAGTCCCCAGGCGGGCACTGTTTAGTACTGGTCCACATAAACATGGACCAGGCAGAACGGCATCCAGTGGGTCTCCCATGCCATCAGAGGCCTATGGGTGGCTAGGGATAGTGCAGAGTGGCCTCAAGGCCCTCCCCTTGGAATCTGAGCACCGTGGCACTGGCAAGGGAGCTGACTGGTGGTGGTTTAACCTGAGGATCACCACACCTCAGGCGAGGGGCAAGGTGAGAAGATGGGCCTTCATGAATAACCTCAGCCAGCACGGGATTGAGCCCACGCTGCTGGCCTTGCTGTACGTTTGTGAGCATTGTGCTAGATTACTGAAGCCCTGCTTAGTTAGATTGAAGTTTGCTTTTTATTTACCAGATAATGAAAATGTAATTAACCCGAAAGTCTCCTTTTAAACCTTGATTGTCTGGGTCGGAACAGAACCTGGGCACGATTTACCTTATTGGGGATAAAGTCTCAAGACGAGCATGTTTAGCTGTGTGTTTTTCAGCGCTCTCTAACTTCCACACAGGGGACCCGTTTCTGGGGGTGGGTGGGAGGGAACTGTGTGTGTGGAGAGGGTTCCTTTAGATGAGGGCCCCCTGATTACAGGGGCCCCTGTGTGTGTAGAGGGGGTGTGGGGGGAAGGGGAGGTCAGGTCACCCCACCCCCGTACCTGGGGGGAGCACCCAGGCAATCCAGGGGTGGAGGACTGCTGTGTGTGCGTGCGCGCGCGCGTGCACGTGTGTGTCCGCGGCCGGCAGGATGCAACTCGCTTATTGTCACGCCCTAGTCGCCACATTCCAGCGCCTGTTCGGGGAGGCTGGAACGGGAATTGAATCGTGCTGCTGGCCTGCCTGGGTCTGCTTTAAAAGCCAGTGATTTAGCCCAGTGTGCTAAACCAGCCCCTATAATGAAGTTACTGTGAAAAGCCCCGAGTCGCCACATTCCGGCGCCTGCTTGGGGAGCCAGTTGTTTAGCCCACTGTACTAAACCAGCCCCGTGGCAGCCCGATAGTGGGTTTCCCTGGCGGTGCCTCGTGTTCCACATCATGCATAAATTTGCATGCGTGGAGCACTGAATTGCATCCCGGTTAATGACCCCAAGGGGTGCAATTCAGCTCCAGCGGGAGAATGTAGTTTCCCAAATGGCGGAGAATTCTACCCCTGAACTTTGCCGTTGAGTTACCCGCACGTTTGCAGCGGCCATAACCTTCCTCTCCATTGCGAGTGCTCAGCGTGGGCACTTGAGCTAGAGAAAGAATTGTCTGCTCTCAAATTGATTTCTTACACAACTGAAAGAGCTTTTTCAATATTTCACAATTAAGTCCTCATTTGGATGAATGGATATTGTGGTTTGAGCACTGTTAGTAATTTGAACTGTGATTTCCTTGATAATGTCTTTCTTACTATTCGTCATAAAGACCAATTAATGTACACACTTCCTGTAGAGATCAGTTTGTGGCTCTCCTATAATACAGAATTTTTATGTGGCTGATACCAAGTGTGTCATCGGGTTACTGCTAACATGCAGCGTGGGCCCTACAATCTAATTTCTGGGACACACAAGTTCAGCTTATTGGGATGGTGACAGATGTAATCTGCATGTTGTTGGCAAGTATTCAGTACTTGCTTTGATGCACTTTGTACTTTCAAGATCAATGTACTTGTGAAGCACTCGAGTCCTAAAGCCCAACATGGAATCTGCAGTTGGGAGCTGTTCATTCCGACTCAAGTTTATCCCTGTACCCCTTCAGCTACAGTTCTTTAGAAAGAATCAGCATATCCTTGTACAGATTCATTAAAAAAAACATCCTTTTTTTTTCATGCATCAGCACAGCTTTAATAATATTGATGTCAGTGAATTCTTCAAAGCACCTAACCGTATAATAATAAAGGCCTCACTGTTACTTTTAAACACCATGGAACTGTGGCATGCTTGAACAGAAGAATAATTCTTGTGACTTGCCTCAGTTGCCACATGCCCACTTTTTAAACTAGGTTACTGGATACTGTACTTGGATTCTCTACTGTGTATGGGCTGCTGTACAGATGTGCTCCGTAGACAGTGGACGGAGTTTTCCGTTCTCGCGATTAAGGGCGGGAACGTTAGCATGGATCCCGCGGAGTGGCTGAACACCTGGGGTGGAATTCTCCGCAAGGCCCGACGCCGTCGTGAAACCTGGAGAGGTTCACGACGGCGTCGGAAGCCTCTCCCGGCCCCCTATTCTCCCCTATCCGGGGGATAGGAGGGCCGTACCGGGAAACTTGCCGGCCGGGCATTCTCCCTGGCTTCAAGGCCCGGCGCGCCAAGAATGACGCCGTGGCGGAGCCTAATGACGTCAGCCGCGCATGCGCGGGTTGGACAGCTCAAACCCGCGCATGCACGGTTGCCGTATTTCCCCTCAGTCGCCCCCGCAAGACGTGGCGGCTTGATCTTGCGGGGCGGCGGAGGGGAAAGAGTGCGTCCCCTTGAGACACCGGCCCGATGATCGGTAGTCACCGATCGTGGGCCAGTCCCCTCCCGAGCATGGTCGTGGTGCTCGATCCCCGATCCGCCCCCCCAGACCCCACACTTAGCTGGCGCGCCATGTTCACGACGGCAGCGACCAGGTGTGGTTGCCGCCATCGTGAACAGGTCGGGAACGGCAGGCCGCTCGGCCCATCCGGGTCGGAGAACCGCGGGCCGCCGTGAAAAACGGCAACCCGCGTTTCTCCGAGCGGCGTATCGGAAAACCGGACACGCCATTTTGGGGGGTGGGGTGGGGAGAATAGCGAGAGGTGCGGGAGCGCACCTCCCGCTATTCTCCCACCCATCGTGGTTGCGGAGAATCGCGGCCCTGATCTTTTACTAGTCAACTCATTAATTATGTATCAGCGCGGATCTTGGTGAATCTCGTCAGCATCGCATTGCAAACAGCACTGCCATTACATCATGGGGCTAAAGGTCTTGGCACCATATTTAAAGGTCATCCGTACAGCCATTTACTCAGTGTGGGCTCAGAGCTCGGCAGTACTCCTCCAGTGTACTCATGGCTGCAGCTCAGCTTGAAGACATTTTCAGATCTGGCCAACCACATCTCAGGACATACGAGGGCGTCTCCAGGATTGACTTTTGCTCATTGTAGATAAGGACACTGCCGGCGACACACCCAAGGTTGGGCCAACCCTCACTGTTGCAGTGGTCCAAGATTGCCAGAATCTTCACCTTCTAGAGGCCCCACTGCCTGTTTCTCTGTAGGCCCTTGCTCCTCTTGACCCTGTACCAAGGATGGCGCTGGATCCTTCTCTTCATTTGGAGGAGAGCCATCAATAAGGTAGCCCTGCCTGAGGTGATACATTTAGTGAGTATGTCTCTACAGGTTTCCCTCCGTCTCAAAGCAGTGGCCTGTGCTCAGCCCTTCATCTGGCCTCTGCCTAGACATGACATCGCCCCCCCCCCCCCCCCCCCCCCCCTTCCAGCTGAAGAACCAGAGATGAGTGTTCCTTCAGTTTGTACATGAATGCGCATAGAGACATTGCACTGGGTAATGAGAGCCAGGTGCAAGGAGTGTGGAGCATCCCTCTGACATTCCACTTGTTTCCACTACACTCGGGACTCCAGTGAGGCCATTGCCTTGGCAGCACAGAGAAACTAACTGCATTACCCCGTGTTAGCCATGACCATATTTACCCAGTAGGATGGAGGTTTGGAGTCATGCATTGGTTACCATCCACCAGCCATGCCTCATGGAGGCATCCATATGCTTCCGTATGCTAGATGGGGACTCTTCTTCTGAGGTAGTATGGGCTGAGGTTAGAAACAGGAAAGGAGAGGTCACTCTGTTGGGAGTTTTCTATAGGCCACCTCATAGTTCTAGGGATGTAGAGGAAAGGATGGCGAAGATGATTCTGGAAAAGAGCGAAAGTAACAGGGTAGTTGTTATGGGAGACTTTAACTTTCCAAATATTGACTGGAAAAGATATAGTTCGAGTACATTAGATGGGTCGTTCTTTGTACAATGTGTGCAGGAGGGTTTCCTGACACAATATGTTGACAGGCCAACAAGAGGCGAGGCCACATTGGATTTGGTTTTGGGTAATGAACCAGGCCAGGTGTTAGATCTGGAGGTAGGTGAGCACTTTGGAAACAGTGACCACAATTCGGTGACCTTTACGTTAGTGATGGAAAGGGATAAGTATACCCCGCAGGGCAAGAGTTATAGCTGGGGGAAGGGCAATTATGATGCCATTAGACATGACTTAGGATGTGTTGGTTGGAGAAGTAGGCTGCAAGGGTTGGGCACACTGGATATGTGGAGCTTGTTCAAGGAACAGCTATTGCATGTTCTTGATAAGTACGTACCAGTCAGGCAGGGAGGAAGGGGTCGAGCGAGGGAACCGTGGTTTACCAAAGAAGTGGAATCTCTTGTTAAGAGGAAGAAGGAGGCCTATGTGAAGATGAGGCATGAAGTTTCAGTTGGGGCGCTTGATAGTTACAAGGAAGCGAGGAAGGATCTAAAGAGAGAGCGGAGACGAGCAAGGAGGGGACATGAGAAGTCTTTGGCAGGTAGGATCAAGGAAAACCCAAAAGCTTTCTATAGGTATGTCAGGAATAAAAGAATGACTAGGGTAAGAGTAGGGCCAGTCAAGAACAGTGGTGGGAAGTTGTGTGTGGAGGCTGAGGAGATAAGCGAGATACTAAATGAATACTTTTCGTCAGTATTCACTCAAGATAAAGATAATATTGTGGAGGAGAATGCTGAGACCCAGGCTATTAGAATAGATGGCATTGAGGTGCGTAGGGAAGAAGTGTTGGCAATTCTGGACAAGGTGAAAATAGATAAGTCCCCGGGGCCGGATGGGATTTGTCCTAGGATTCTCTGGGAAGCCAGGGAAGAGATTGCTGAGCCTTTGGCTTTGATTTTTAGGTCATCATTGGCTACAGGAATAGTGCCAGAGGACTGGAGGATAGCAAATGTGGTCCCTTTGTTCAAGAAGGGGAGTAGAGATAACCCCGGTAACTATAGGCCGGTGAGCCTAACGTCTGTGGTGGGTAAGGTCTTGGAGAGGATTATAAAAGATACGATTTATAATCATCTAGATAGGAATAATATGATTAGGGATAGTCAGCATGGTTTTGTGAAGGGTAGGTCATGCCTCACAAACCTTATCGAGTTCTTTGAGAAGGTGACTGAACAGGTAGACGAGGGTAGCGCAGTTGATGTGGTGTATATGGATTTCAGTAAAGCGTTTGATAAGGTTCCCCACGTTCGGCTATTGCAGAAAATACGGAGGCTGGGGATTGAGGGTGATTTAGAGATGTGGATCAGAAATTGGCTAGTTGAAAGAAGACAGAGAGTGGTAGTTGATGGGAAATGTTCAGAATGGAGTTCAGTTACGAGTGGCGTACCACAAGGATCTGTTCTGGGGCCGTTGCTGTTTGTCATTTTTATAAATGACCTAGAGGAGGGCGCAGAAGGATGGGTGAGTAAATTTGCAGACGACACTAAAGTCGGTGGAGTTGTAGACAGTGCGGAAGGATGTTGCAGGTTACAGAGGGACATAGATAAGCTGCAGAGCTGGGCTGAGAGGTGGCAAATGGAGTTTAATGTGGAGAAGTGTGAGGTGATTCACTTTGGAAAGAATAACAGGAATGCGGAATATTTGGCTAATGGTAAAATTCTTGGTAGTGTGGATGAGCAGAGGGATCTCGGTGTCCATGTACATAGATCCCTGAAAGTTGCCACCCAGGTTGATAGGGTTGTGAAGAAGGCCTATGGTGTGTTGGCCTTTATTGGTAGAGGGATTGAGTTCCGGAGCCATGAGGTCATGTTGCAGTTGTACAAAACTCTAGTACGGCCACATTTGGAGTATTGCGTACAGTTCTGGTCGCCTCATTATAGGAAGGACGTGGAAGCTTTAGAACGGGTGCAGAGGAGATTTACCAGGATGTTGCCTGGTATGGAGGGAAAATCTTATGAGGAAAGGCTGATGGACTTGAGGTTGTTTTCGTTAGAGAGAAGAAGGTTAAGAGGTGACTTAATAGAGGCATACAAAATGATCAGAGGGTTAGATAGGGTGGACAGCGAGAGCCTTCTCCCGCGGATGGAGGTGGCTAGCACGAGGGGACATAGCCTTAAATTGAGGGGTAATAGATATAGGACAGAGGTCAGAGGTGGGTTTTTTACGCAAAGAGTGGTGAGGCCGTGGAATGCCCTACCTGCAACAGTAGTGAACTCGCCAACATTGAGGGCATTAAAAAATTTATTGGATAAGCATATGGATGATAAGGGCAGAGTGTAGGTTAGATGACCTTTAGCTTTTTCTCCATGTCGGTGCAACATCGAGGGCCGAAGGGCCTGTACTGCGCTGTATCGTTCTATGTTCTATGTTCCTTCATCCTTGCCTCTGACCGCAGCTGATGGTAAAAGGTACAGAATGAAAGGCAGCTCCACCCCTTGCTGGGACCTCTTTGCTATGAGACCAATGAGCCAGAATAAGCCTGCTGCAATGTGGGATTTAACCACAAGAGAGGAGAACACAACTCAATATGTTTGACATCCAGTTACTTCATTATTAGGGTGTCCCTTTAGTCGGCCATTTGTGCTGATCTTGAACGTAACCCACCCAAAAAGACCCTTGTCCCACTTCAAGGCATCTCAGCCACTGGCTAATTGTGTGGTCAAGGTCAGATTTGAGAAATTGTGTAGGTCACCTTGCGTGCTGTCAGCCACTTTCTCCCCCCCCCCCTCCCCAATTGTCATCAAGCATCAGCTCTACACCCTCACCCATGACCCACCAATATCACCATTCCTCTCCACTCTATTACCCTTGCAATTCCTCTTCTTGCCTTGAACCTTATTACCAGCCAACTCCACATGCCTCCCGTACCCTCAGAGCTACTATCCCCATGCCCACTCTGATCCTGCCCCCTCCTGATATCCGAGCCACCTGTTTAGTCCCCCTCCGTGATTCCCCCAAAAGACCTTCACCAACTACAGAGTCTCACCATGGCCCTGCCACCCTACTGCATCACACTCCCACCTCTGACAGTGACTGTTCCCTCTATTCACCAATACCTTAAGTTCACCTCTCAGGACCCTACTGTTGACATCACCAACCCTGCCCTCTGACATACTCCCTCTCCTTCCCCAGACGCTCTGCCGTCCCCTCTGCCCTGGTAAGCTTCCACCAAACCCCCTCCCCCCCCCCTCCCCCACCCAGCCTTCCCTCCACCCTACTCCCTCCCCTCCAGCCTTCACCTGCCTCCTGTGTGCAGCCCTGGCGGAGCCTTTGCTACCAGCACTCACAAAGTGAGTGGTTCCCTCAGAAGGTATAAGTAACATCCTACTGACCTCAAAGTCTTGTAAGAGGTGAAGTTCAAATTCAGCAGTTTTTGGTGGGGAGGTGGCAGGGTCCTTTTCCACCTCCCTCACTGAATTACAGAAATACGCAGCGGAGCAGAGTCTCCTCAATCCATCGAGTCTGCACCGACGCATGAAAAAAACCTGACCTATCTACATAATCATAATCCCATTTGCCAACATTTGGCCTTTAATGTTATGGCATGCCAAGTGCTCATCCAGGAACTTTGTAAAGGATGTAAGGCATCCCGCCTGTACCAACTTCCCAGGCAGTGCATTCCAGATCGTCACCACCCTCTGGGTAAAAATATTCTTCCCCCCCCCCCCCCCCCCCCAAATCTCCTGCCCTTCACATTGAACCTGAGTCCCCTTGCGACTGACCCTTCCACTAAGCTGCTCCCTGTCTACCCTGTCCATGCCCCTCATAATCTTGTACACCTCGATCAGGTCACCTCCCAGTCTTCTCTGCTCCTCAAAAAATTCCCAAGCCTATTCAACCTCTCTTTATAACTAAAATGTTCCAGCCCGGGCAACATCCTGGTGAATCTCCTCTCCATCCATTCTAAGTGCAATCACATCCTTCCTATAATGTGGCGACCAGAATTGCACACAGTACTCCAGCTGTGACCTCACCAAGGTTCTATACAAGTCCAACATGACCTCCCTGCTTTTGCAATCTATACCTTGATGCCTTTTTCGCCCACCCTATTAACCCGTCTGTCCACCTTCAGAGATCGATGGATAAACACGGCAAGGTCTCTTTGTTCCTCTGAACTTCGCAGTGTCAGGCCATTCATTGAATACTTCCTTGTCAAATTGCTCCTTCCAAAGTGTATCACCTCACACTTTTCAGGTTAAATTCCATTTGCCACCTTTCTGCCCATTTGACCATCCCATCTATATCTTCCTGTAGCCCAAGACACTCAACCTCCCTGTTAACCACCCGGCCAATCTTTGTGTCACCCGCAAACTTACTGATTCTAAACCCCCCCTCCCCTCATAATCATCTATGTCGTTTATATTAATGATGAATAATAAGGGACCCAGCACAGATCCCTGAACACTGGCTTCCAGTCACTACATCCGCCCCACCCCCCCCAAAAAAAAACTATGTTCTAAATTGTCGCTGGTGGGATCTTCATTTTATGAGGTGGTCTTGAATGTGAATGGGTTCACAGGATCACTCTGCTGGAAAAACAGGAGAAACAAACTTCCAAACCAGATTTCCGCTGGCGAGAAAGTGAATTTCCTATTGCACCAAATTCAGTGCCTCCGACCGCTATGATTCCCACTGCTGGTGAAAGCAGGAAATTCCACCCAATATGTATAAATTGCCAAGAGCGGCCCAAAAAGTGGAAAGACTTTGACGTACTTCTGGACTTCCCTCTTCCCCTCATCAGCACATCCTTTCCAGGGCTGAATAGGACCTGTGAACCCTGCTTCCATATTTCTGCCATTAGCTCCTGACTATCTGCAGCCTCCATGCCATCTGGTGTCTCCTTTCCTGCTATGAAGAAGTGCCTTGTCTCTGCCCATCATCATCAGATGAGTTAAGGCTGGAAAACTACAAAAAAAAATCACCGATGTGAATCTGCGTCTAGTATCTCGCACAATATCAGACTGCTCTGTAATGAAGTTATTTCTTTCCTAAATTTGGTGGTGGGTGGGAGGGGGGGGGGGGGGGGGGGGGGAATTTTCTGGCCCCGTTTTCCACAGATGCAAATCTCATTATGGCCGCTAACTCCCCAGAAGGGGCCACAATGGGATTTGCGCCGGGGAGATCTAACTTTGCAATGTTCCCTCCCCCCCCGCTGGCGATGTAATCGGGTTCACGTCCAGCGAGGTCACGAACCTTATTACCATGAATTCGAATTCATTTTAATATTCAAATGCAGCTTTACGCCATAGTTACCAGATCTCTCCCCCCCCCCCCCCCCCACCACCACCACCACCACCACCAATGGTGTGACGTGATACTGGCAGGAATCACTGCTGGTTTCCAAAAATGGAAGCCAGTCGTGATGAGCACACTGGGGCTCACAGGTTCACTTTGAGATCGGGGTGCCTTTTAAAAATGGCGCCAGATCTCTGAATCACAGCTTTGCTGGCAAATTTAGCCCCCCCCCCCCCCCCCAAAGCTGGCTGTGTGATCCTCTCCAGCGCTTTGAAAATGTAGAGTGCAGTTTGATTTGGCTGCAAAAGGCAACTGTGAAAGCCACCAGCGTCGCACGGCTTTTCTCGCCTGATCCAGCACTCTGTGCAATCTTTGGAAAATTCCATCCATGGAATGTGAAAGTTCACCTCGCTAGTGCAATCTTTATGGCAGGCGATCTTCATGCTTTCTCTATAAAGGGCTGTATGGTCACTTTCACCGAATGGTCTTCCTCACACTGACGCTTTTCTTTACAGAACTCTTGTCAACGCTAACTTGAGGTATTTAATTGGAAGCATAGAGAGAGAGAGGCCCGATGAGGAGCAATGCAGGAATGTGGAACATTCTTAAGCGTGCATTTAATCCAGCTGTCCAACAGCAACAGATAAGAGTGCGGGGGGGGGGAATAGTTAATGTGGAAATGGAATTACACTGAAAGAATGAAGTCATCGAGAGTTGTCCCTCCTGCCTTTGACGCCTCCGTATTCCAGTTCCTTCTGTTTAGCTCATCCAGGAATTCAATTTTTTGAAGTATTAAATTCTCACCTGCTGTTTAATTATTTTGTGGAGAGCCAAAGGGATTAGGAGGCAAGAGATTGGCCTGCAATGCCATTGCCTGGATTCTCTAGTCTGCATTCACTAGCAGCGTAGCCAGGCTCACAGAGACTAATTGCAACATCTCTGCAGCACCATGGGGAAGATGGATTAAACATAGACTGGAGATTGAATCTGTAACTTACTTTTGTAAAGCTCAGTTACTTATTGGAAGCATTTGCAAAATCATTGACAGATCAATGTTAAGCAGACCTGACCAGCCTTGGATCTGAAGGTGTTACTCATTGCGCACAGTCAGAGGTTCTGAGACTAAACAAGGACTTGTGGAAAAGACGGTCTTTGCTGTGTTATTGTAAACAAGCCTGCTGAGAAGAAACCGGGAAGAGACAAGAAAGTAGGCTACGCAACCTGACTGCTTTTACCCTTGCAACAGAATTTTGGCCGCTGTTTGTATGGAAAGAAGTCATGAGATTTATTATGACCCCTTTTTGTCACTGTGGTGCAGTGTGTATATATGCCTTTCATATCTGGGTTTGACTGCAGGCTTAATTTGATGGAATTAATGTTTCCTTTCAAAGAGAGTTATGAAGGTCATTTGAGAAGTGTGTTTAGGTCGTCTCAAACTCTGTCAAGCCAAAGAAAAACCTCTACTTCAGCACTGAATAAGCAGCCTTAATGGCTCCACAGAAGAGTGTTGTGAGAAGCAGATCTTGGCACATTTAGAAAGAAAGACTTGCGTGTATTATAATGCCTTTCATAACCTTTGATGCCCTAATGCGTTTTTACAACTAATGAAGTCCTTTTGAAGTACAGTCACTGGTGTAATAGCGAACAGCAATCTCCCACAAAGAACAATGTGGTTAACAACCAGATTGTCTGTTTTCTGTCATGTTTGATACCTGAAATTAGGATAAGAAGAATCGCCAAAAAGGAAATTAGCTGGTGGGGATATATTTAAGTTTGACAGTATTTTATCACCAGTCATGAGTTTCGTGGTACATCTTCCACAACTCTTGCTTTTTACCACTTGAATCCGAGTGGGGAGGGCCTGACGCATGTCCATGCCCAACGCTGCAGAAACATCTCACAGGGTCTTTACTCAAATCGGGCTAGAATTCACCTTCAATCAGAATTGGACTAAAAATAAACAGTCACGTAAGTCTCCACTTTTATATCACTGTCTCTACCAATAATAATATTGATGTGGAGATGCCGGCGTTGGACTGGGGTGAGCACAGTAAGAAGTCTTACAACACCAGGTTAAAGTCCAACAGGTTTGATTCAAACATGAGCTTTCGGAGCGCAGCTGAGTTCACCTGAGGAAGGAGCAGCGCTCCGAAAGCTCGTGTTTGAATCAAACCTGTTGGACTTTAACCTGGTGTTGTAAGACTTCTTACAATAATAATATTGTTCACAGCTCATTCCTTTTCTCGCGCACAACCAAGAAGTTTAACCACATTGGATTATCTGTACTAATTTTACCTTTTTTGAAATGATAGATATACATGCTTAAAATAATGTAAACGCTGGAAGTAGACAGTAGGCTTTTAATATGTAAAAGCGACAGGTAGGTCCATGTTTTGGATGTCAATAAAAGATCAACAGCTGAAATATTTACCATCTCTTTGCGGCATTTTCCACTTCTGATTTATTACATGTTGTATGGAAGAGATATTAGGTGACAAAGTGGAGCCTGGCTTGTTTTGTCAATAAAACACTGCCCTCTTTCCCTTCCTGCCGTTTGTACTAATTATTGTAATGCGACAATGTATTTGACAAGGTCCCTCATGGCAGACTGATAACAGAAGGTAAAGTCACACGGGATCAGAGATCAGCTGGCAAGATGGATACAGAGCTGGCTTGGTCATAGAAGACAGAGGGTAGCAGTGGAAGGGTGGTTTTCTGAATGGAGGATTGTGATTAGTGGTGTTCCACAGGGATCAGTGCTGGGACCGTTGCCATTTGTAGTACATATAAATGATTTGGAGGAAAATGTCACTGATCTGATTAGTAGGTTTGCGGACCACAAAGGTTGGTGGAATTGTAGACAGCGGTGAGGACTGTCAGAGGATACAGCAGGATTGGAGACTTGAATGGAGAGATGGTAGATGGAGTTTAATCCGGACAAATGTGAGGTAATGCATTTTGGAAGGTCCAATTCAGGTGGGAAATAAATATAAATGGCAGAACCCTTAAGCGTATTGACAGGCAGAGGGACCTGGGTGTACAGGTCCACAGATCACTGAAAGTGGCAACACAGGTAAATAAGGTAGTCAAGAAGGCATACGGCATACTTGTCTTCATCGGCCGGGGCGTTGAGTATAAAAGTTGGCAGTTGCAGCTGTACAGAACCTTCGTTGGGTCACACTTGGAATAAAGTGTTCAATTCTGGTTACCACGCTACCAGAGGATGTGGAGGCTTTGAGGAGGGTACAGAATTTGATTTGATTTATTATTGTCACATGTATTAGTATACAGTGAAAAGTATTGTTTCTTATATGCTATACAGACAACACGTACCATACACAGGGAAGGAAAGAGAGACTACAGATGTAATGCTACAGTTATAGCTAGGGTGTAGAGAAAAGATCAACTTAATACGAGGTAGGTCCATTCAAAAGTCTGATGGCAGCAGGGAAGAAGCTGTTCTTGAGTCGGTTGATACGTCACCTCAAACCTTTGTATCTTTTACCTGATGGAAGAAGGTGGAAGGGAGTATGTCTGGGGTGCGTGGGATCCTTAATTATGCTGGTTGCCTTCCCGAGGCAGCGGGAATTGTAGACAAAAGTCAATGATGGACTGGGCTACATTCACACCTTTTGTAGTTTCCTGCTATCTTGGACAGAGCAGGAACCATCCCAAACTCTGATAAAACCAGAAAGAATGCTTTCTATGGTGCATCTGTAAAGGTTGGTGAGAGTCATAGCTGACATGTCAAATTTTCTTAGTCTTCCTCTGGGGAATTGCAGTTCATATGGTGCACCAGGCGTTGGACAAAGTGCCACATAAGCAGTTTGTTGATGAAGTTGAAGTCCATGGAATAAAAGGGACAGTGGTGGAAAGGGTATGAAGTTGGCTGAGTGAAAGGAAAGAAGAGTAGTGGTGGATGATTGTTTTATCACATTGTATGTGATGGACCTCCATGAAACTGGGCCTGTGATGGGCCTCCATGAAACTGGACCTGTTGGGCCTGCATGAAACTGGGCCTGTGATGGGCCTCCATGAAACTGGGCCTGTTGGGCCTGCATGAAAGTGGGCCTGTGATGGGCCTCCATGAAACTGGGCCTGTGATGGACCTCCATGAAACTGGACCTGCATGAAACTGGGCCTGTGATGGACCTCCATGAAACTGGGCCTGCATGAAACTGGGCCTGTGATGGGCCTCCATGAAACTGGGCCTGTAATGGGCCTCCATGAAACTGGGACCGTGATGGGCCTCCATGAAACTGGGACCGTGATGGGCCTCCATGAAACTGGGCCTTTGATGGGCCTCCATGAAACTGGGCCTGTGATGGGCCTCCCTGAAACTGAGCCTGTAAAGGGCCTCCATGAAACTGGGCCTCCATGAAACTGGGCCTGTGATGGGCCTCCATGAAAGTGGGCCTGTGATGGGCCTCCATGAAACTGGGCCTGTGATGGGCCTCCATGAAACTGGGCCCGTGATGGGCCTCCATGCAACAGGGCCTGTGATGGGCCTCCATCAAACTGGGCCTGTGATGGGCCTCCATCAAACTGGGCCTGTGATGGGCCTCCATGAAACTGGGCCTGTGATGGGCCTCCATGAAACTGGGCCTGTGATGGGCCTCCATGAAACTGGGCCTGTGATGGGCCTCCATGAAACTGGGCCTGTGATGGGCCTCCATGAAACTGGGCCTGTGATGGGCCTCCATGAAACTGGGCCTGTGATGGGCCTCCATCAAACTGGGCCTGTGATGGGCCTCCATCAAACTGGGCCTGTGATGGGCCTCCATGAAACTGGGCCTGTGATGGGCCTCCTTCAAACTGGGCCTGTGATGGGCCTCCATCAAACTGGGCCTGTGATGGGCCTCCATCAAACTGGGCCTGTGATGGGCCTCCATCAAACTGGGCCTGTGATGGGCCTCCATCAAACTGGGCCTGTGATGGGCCTCCATCAAACTGGGCCTGTGATGGGCCTCCATCAAACTGGGCCTGTGATGGGCTTCCATCAAACTGGGCCTGTGATGGGCCTCCATCAAACTGGGCATGTGATGGGCTTCCATCAAACTGGGCCTGTGATGGGCTTCCATCAAACTGGGCCTGTGATGGGCCTCCATCAAACTGGGCCTGTGATGGGCCTCCATCAAACTGGGCCTGTGATGGGCCTCCATCAAACTGGGCCTGTGGTGGGCATGTGATGGGCTTCCATCAAACTGGGCCTGTGATGGGCCTCCATCAAACTGGGCTTGCAATCCCTCAAGTTTTGAAGAATGAGGGTTCATCTCCTTGAAATTCAGAACGTTTTTACAGGGCGTGACGGGGTGGGTGTAGGTAAGATGTATTCCTCTGGCTGGTGAGTCTAAAACTAGGGGACGTCATCTCAGGATAAGGGGCAGGCCATTTGAGACTCAGATGAGGAGGAAGCTCTTCACTCTTGACGGGTGGCGAATCTTTGTTAATGTTATATTCCAACCCGATGAGGAGCAATTCCTCCTTTCGGAAGATTGTGAATCTTTCAAGTTCGGAACCCTAGTGCTCATTGGATAGTCGAAAAAGTGGGTATATTGAAGATTAAGATCAGTAGATTTTTCAGCAATAAGGAAATAGAGGGATTTGGGGATAGGACAAAAAAATGTGGTTCATGTAGCAGATCAGCCAAGTTCTTGCGGTGGAGCGGGTTGCAGGGGTTGTATGGCCTGCTCCTCCTATCTCTCGTGCACTTATTTATGAGCCTTAGTTTTTAATTTGGATGTTGCAAAATCTTCCGTCTCCCCTATCTCCTGAATCCAATTCCGTACCATTTGACCAGGAGACCGCTTTAAACAATAAATGACGGCTTTGATAATGGCAAATGTGAATAATGATTTTATTTTTGCCAAGTTCAACTCCCGTTTTGCTGTTGGTAGATGAGAATGGTAGACTGGCCGACTCCCTTGGTTACTCTTGTTTTCCTGTTTCTGTGCGTTGCTGTTTTCCTCTCTGCTGTTTCACAGACATAGTTCTCCAACCCTGCCACTAGCTTCAGGAATAATTCATCATGTTCTCCTCTCTCCTCTTGCCTCGAGTTGAATACCAATGGGGGCAGGGAAGAGATGAATAATAAGTCACGAGACACGTAGCATTTATTGAAATCTCCAGTTGTGGAAATGATCCAGCTCCTTACTCCGGTCCAGAAGCCGCAATTTCTTTGAAACCATCAAACTCTTCTTTCCTCAAATCCGCACTGAATGCTGATTTTGGATTTTTTTTTTTTGTCCAAACAAAAGACTAACCATTTCCTCAACTTAATTTCTGTGCTCAAGCAGTCAGTCCCACGTGCCCTCGCCTGCGCGCAATTTCCTGACGTGAATGTTAATACAACCAGATTTTCTGTTGGTTAGTTATTAACACAAGCTGCTTTGTGCACCTCGAACCCCCCTGGCACTGTTACAGAGTGACTCAACTGCAACCTGTTAAATAATGTCCCGCCAACTCATTTAACTTGTTCTCGTGCGTCTCCTTCCTGGCCCTAATTTCCATTGATTGCTAATCCTCTGTGTACCCAAAGCAGTTTTTGTATCGAGATGAGGTATAAATCTGGCTGTGCCTCGACTTAAAAAAAAATATTATCCCCGGTATAACAGATGCTGCAGTTTAACATGATGCTGTTGCTAATCTTGCAATGTAGCTGGAACTCATTTGGGAGGGAAAAATAGCGCCGCCTAGGCATAAGCAGCTCCTCGTATAGAAGTACCGTCTGCATTTTAAATGATGGAAATTCTAACCAACGCTAGACATTTTCATATTTGGATTACTTTTCTAAATATCTGACATTTATTTTCCTCTTGGTGGCAACTTTGAAGGTAACACGTCATGAACTCCAGTGTGTATTTTTAGACTCCATTTAGCAACGTTTACTGTCATCTATGAGTCAGTGCCCTGTAGATTCTAAAGCCACTGCACGTTATGTCTGCTGCACTAATTATATCTAATTTAAAGGAATGCCTTTGGGGATTTACAGCTGGATGGAGGGTGGATACCAGGAATATGATGACTCAAATTGAGGCAATACTGTGGAAGGTTCTTGTATAACCAAAAGGTGTTTATTAAGAACAGGGGGAAAGTTAACTCTCCTCGGGTCTCTGAAATAGGCCTTCATTCTACCCTGTCCGGGCCCTGCTCCCAGGGCCCTGTGATCTTCCCCCATTGCGGGACTTTGCGCGCTCGAACCAGTCATGTGGACAGCGAGGGGTCGCCCCTTGAAGGGGCCTCGCTAACACAGGGAGATACTAGAACAAGGGGATACAGTTTAAAAATTGAACTCCCCCATGGGAGATGAGGAGAATTTATTTGTCCTCAAGAGGGATTACCTTGCCCAGAGAGCAGTGGAGGCAGTGACGTTTGATATTTTTAAGACCGAGTTAGAAAGACTCTTGATTGACAAGGGTGTCAAAGGTTATCGGAGGGAGGTAGGCTGGAAAGCAGAGGTGAGGCCACAATCGGATCAGCCATGATCTTATCAAATGGATGGAGTTGGCGCAGGCGCAAGGGACCAAATGGCCTAATCCTGCTGCTAGCCTGTATGTTCGGAGTGGGAAGGAGAGGAATGTAACTTGGGTGAATTCAGTGTAATTGGAGATCTGTCAAGATTTAAAGGGAGCAAGACAGATTAGAAGAAGCACCATACTTGTCGGTGATCTTCTGTGGCCAGAATTCTACGTGAAGAAAACAGGTGCGCACCCAATCCGAAATCGTGTGAAATCTTGCGAGGTGACATCGGGTGAGCACCCCGTCGTCGTCGCAAATGCAAACGATATTACACTTGAGGGACCAATTGAGGCCAATTCTAAACTAACTGAAAGGAATCTTTCACCGCTCATGAAATTTTGCGACCGTTGCCTGGGCAACACAGCAGGCAGCTAACATGTTTTCCTCGAGTTCTCAGCCAAAGGCTCTGTCTCCTTAGATTAGAGTTTATTGCTGTGGGGGCTCCACTGGCAGGGTGTATCCAGCACCATGGCTGCAGACTCCTCCGTCATTGTGGCCTCAGCAGAGGCGGTGATCGCTGGCAGAGGGACGGAGGAACTGCTGAGAGGAACCCCCCGAGACCATGGGCGGTATTTACCGTCCTCGTCGTGCCGAATCTCGCAAGAGGCCCCTGAGGTGATTTGTGACGCTTGAGACCGGGCCTCCCGAGTCGCGATCTGGATCTCGGCCACACTGGAAGTGGGGGGGGGGAGTGAAGGTGTCTCTCTGGTGGCTTCCCCGAGGTGGGGGGGAAAGGGAGGAAGACAGAGAGAAAGAGATCAGGGCCGGGATTCTCCCCTACCCGGCAGGGCGGGGGGTACCGGCATAGCGGAGTGGCGCCAACCACTCCGGCGTCGGGCTTCCGCAAAGAAATTCTCCGCACCTTTGGGGGCTAGGCCCGCGCCGGAGTGTTTGGCGCCACGCCGACTGGCGCCAACGGCATTTGACGCCCGCAGGCCGGCGTCGGGGCTGGCCGAAAGGCCTTCGCTGGTTCGCGCATGCGCCGGTGAGTCAGCTGCCGCTGACGTCACCACCGGCGCATGCGCGGTAGGGGAGGTCTCTTCAGCCTCCACCATGGTGGAGGCCGTGGCAGCGGCGGAAGAAAAACTGGCCCGCCCGCTAATCGGTGGGTCCCGGTCGCGGGCCAGGCCACCGTGGGGGAACCCCCCGGTGTCCGATCCCCCCCCCCCGGGGGCCTGCTTGCGCCGCCAATCCCGCCGCCACCAGAGGTGGTTGAAACCACAGCGGTGGGTTTGGCCTCTCAGCGGCGGGACTTCGGCCCATCGCGGGCCGGAGAATCGCCGCAGGGGGCTCGCCGATCGGCGCGCCGCGATTCCCGCCCCCGCCAATTCCTGGGTGGCGGAGAATTCCGGCCATGGCGTGGGCGGGATTTCCGCCGGCCCCGGACGATTCTCCGACCCTGCGGGGGGGTCGGAGAATTTCGCCCCAGGGCAGCCAGGCACTGTGGTGCTCTGATCTGCGATGGTTAGTGTGGCCTCAGTGAAGAGAAACTCCCGAGGCCAAAATAAACGGCAAAGTGCCGTTAAATAGCGAGATGTTTTGTCAATGCCACAGTCGCTGAGTAATACCCCGCTGATCATGCCCAAAATCAGACATCGATATTTTGGTTAAATCGCGCCCCATATTCAGCTGGTCCGCCGGTATGAGGTTCGTTTGAACCTCCTTGCTCACCAAGGCGCCCATCAGAGAGAGTAGGTGCCACATCCATCTCTCATACTGGCAATTACCCCCTGAGGTTATTTTCCTCAGTATTTCTCTCTGTGCCAGATGTGCCTCCTGGTATCTCCGTGTCCCGTTCTGTACTACATAGGAAAAGTACAGTGAGAAATGAGCATCCGGTCTATCAAATCTTTCCCAATCTAATAGGTGCAGGAGCTTCATGCATTCTCTTGTCTCAGCGTTCAACTAGACAGTGAGAGGCTGTACACCAAAGGGTGAAAATAATGTGTGACCAATTCACGTAATATTGCAGTGTATTGGTGCAGTGTAAGATAAACAGGTAAAACTGTAAATATAGAAGGATAAATTATACATGGGGAGAGAGAGTAGCTCTGCCTACAGCTCCAGAATATGAATAAAGGACGTCCTTAATCTTGTACCCTGTCGGATCTTTAATACAAAGGATAGGACAATGAAGTTGTTATGAAGATTAGAGTCTGTAAAGCATTAAAGTTTAGTAGCTTTGCCCTTTGAAAGATGGTGAGTGACACGTACCGCCTCAATCTTTGTGGTGTCTCATCGTGATCGCTTCCCCCTGGCTGGGAAAATGTGAAATTTGATGGAACACATTCAGCCAATTCTGGCCCACACCAGTCCTGTCTCTCACTGTCGACACTTGTACGTTTTGAGAGTCAGCACGTGGCCACGCAACATGTGATTGGCTACAATTATACTACGCTGAACACTCCGGGGTCTCGATCAGTAGAATGACGATTCTCATGACCCCGGTTATAAATTCTTCATGAGCTGCAGATCTAGTGCAATGCCTGTGATATTTTGTACTCTGGACCGCCCAGTGAAATTTATCATCACTTCCTACAGGCAGCTATTGAAATGTGTTGCTGCAGTTCGGAGGTTTCCCTCGTTTTGCAGAGTTTGCTAATTTCACACAAGCTTGTGACCTGTGGTGGGGCTTACTTCCCTCTCAGTGCATAAAGGCATCAGAACATTATGGCCCTGGTCTCTTGTTTATTAAAAGTCAACCTGCTTGGAGCCCATTTTAACAGGTGGTGAAGTTCATTGTGAATTTTCTCTGCATTACAGACTGGATTCCATGGGCTGGTGAGAGTGTGACCAACAAAATTAACTATTTGAGTATTGGTGGGCTGTACAGCGGTGAAGGGAAACCCAGGCCTGTGAGTGAGCCGCATGAGTGGCCCTCCTTCATCTCAGTGGGCTGCAAGATTGAATTCGGGCCTGTTCACGGACTATATGACCCTTCAATACATTTAATGCATGCCAAATTTTTCATAATGAGTTATAGAAAATGTTTAATCGTTCGGATATTAATAGAACTGTCATCAAATCCAAATGGTAAAATCAAAAGAAATATTTACACTTTGGACTTAGACTGTGAGAGCCATGCGCTTCCTCTATATTCGGGGCAGCACGGTAGCATTGTGGATAGCACAATTGCTTCAGAGCTCCAGGGTCCCAGGTTGGATTCCGGCTTGGGCCACTGTCTGTGCGGAGTTTGCACATCCTCCCCGTGTGTTTCCCCCGAGTGCTCCGGTTTCTACCCACAGTCCAAAGATGTGCAGGTTAGGTGGATTGGCCGTGCTAAGTTGACCTTAGTGTCCAAAATTGCCCGTAGTGTTGGGTGGGGCTACTGGGTTATGGGGATAAGGTGGAGGTGTTGACCTTGGGTAGGGTGCTCTTTCCAAGAGCCGGTGCAGACTTGATGGGCCGAATGTCCTCCTTCTGCACGGTAAATTCTATGAATTCTATGTTGTAAGCAATCAGCATACCCCTCACTTCCACTTTTCTTTGTTTTTATGTGTTTGTCGCTTAAGTCATGCCCGTTGGGGGGGAAAAAACAAACACACGGATGGAAATTGGTGGAACGTGGCAAACATGCACGTGGGCAATGGTCAACAAACTGTTTCGTGGGCCGCACTCTGAATCCAGATGGGCCGCATGTGGCCCCCGGGTCGCAGGGTGCCCACTGTTGCTGTACAGTGAATTGCAGCGATTCCAATGTGTAACTGGATAGATGATTAAACCTAGAAAAGGCTATTGATTTTTTCCTAATGGCATTTAGCAGATAATGCTGGAGCATGAGGAGGGCAGAGTGTACATTTTGATGCTTATTACACGCCTCCAGGAGAGGTGTCTATGTATGTGCCCTTGATTAACCTGAATGTAAAAACAGTCTCTTCCCGAACCATCAGAGTATCTGGATTGTGGGAGATTGCAATGGTAATAATAATAATCTTAATTAGTGTCGCAAGTAGGCTTACAGAGGTTACTGCGAAAATCCCCCAGTTGCCACACTCCAGCCCCTGTTCGGGTACACAGAGGGAGAATTCAGAATGTCCAATTCACCTAACAAGCCCGTCTTTCGGGACTTGTGGGAGGAAACCGGAGCACCCGGAGGAAACCCACGCAGACACGGGGAGAACGTGCAAACTCCACACAGATAGTGACTCAAACCGGGAATCGAGCGCGGGTCCCTGGCGCTGTGAAGCAACAGTGCTAACCACTGTATATAAATGGGTGGTGGTAAGTAAAAGGTAATGAGTTAACCTGGCCATGGGCGTTACATATATTAGTAATTAACCTCTTGTTCGCACTAACTCAAACCAGAAGGCAGGTGAATGGGTTCAGATTTAATGTATTTGTCTCTTAGTTGAGAACCTGGGGCAGGATTCTCTCCTACCCGGCGGGATGGGCAGTACCGGCGCCGAGGAGTGGTGTGAACCACTCCGGCATTGGGCCGCCCGGAAGGTGCAGAATCTTCCGCACCTTCAGGGGCTAGGCCAGTGCTGGTGGGGTTGGTGCCGCGCCAACCAGCACCGAAGGGCCTCCGCCAGCCGGCACGAGTTGGCCCATGTACGCGAGTGCCAACATGTACTGGCGTCATCCCAGCGCATGCACAGGGGGGTTCTTCTCCACGCCGGCCATGGCGGACCGTTACAGCGGCTGGCGCGGAGGGAAAGAGTGCCCCCAGGGCATAGGACCGCCCGCGGATCGGTGGGTCCCGATCGCAGGCCAGACCACGGTGGGGGCCTCTGCCCCGGGGCCATATCCACCCAGGACCCCCCCCCCCCGAGGACTCCGCAGGCCGCCCGCAGAGTCAGGTCCCGCCGGTATGGACCTGCTTTGATTTACGCCAGCAGGACAAGCCGAAAACGGGTGGCCACTCGGCCCATCGCAGAGCGGAGAATCGCCGGGGGGGGGGGGGGGGCTGGCCACTGCCAATGGCCCCCGACCGGCGCGACGGGATTCCCGCCCCGTCGAAAAACCAGCGCCAGAGAATCCGGCAGCCAGCAGTGGGGCGGGATTTATGCTGCCCCCCTCCCCCGGCGATTCTCTGGCCCGGCGGGATAGTCGGAGAATCCCGCCCCTGGTATGTAGCGATTCATTTTTACTTGTTCCCCGAGTAATTTAGTAGATGGTGAATTGTTGGCTTATGATTCACTGCTGCAAGTGACCGTTTAACGGGTGCAGAAGTCTCTTGACTGCCGTCGTTTTGAAAGCAAAATGTTTTTTTGCCTGTCAGTTTGCAAAATGAATCATAGGTGAGTCTGACGGCTAGCTTTTCAGCCAGCGATCCCTTTACAAAAACTATCTCACTCGTTCTTTCATTGTCACTGGGTCAAACCCCAGGAACTCCCTCACTGATAGCACTGAGGGTGCATACCTACAGCAACGGGTAGCGGCGGTTCAAGAATTCAAGCCGGTCGGTGAAGGTGAGACCAAGACACAGAGTTTCTCTTTCCCGAGAGAGTTTATTGATTTTGTTCAGTCTCATGGCTGTCCTCTCACACACCCAGTGTCCCAGCTGTCCCCTATTTATATTCCTAAAAAAGGTAAAGGGGCAATGCAATTAAAAGACCAGACCTTAAAAGGAACTTGACAAAATCAAGCTAAAATGTTGTTTCTGGATCTGATGATGCACTCCAGCCCCTGGGTGTCCCTTATTATATTCAGTTTGAAACCAATTAAGCAAAAAAAAATTAAAAAAATTAGGCACACTGTATAACCAAAGGAACTTAGCAAATCAAAATGGTGTTCGGGGGGCTGAGGATGCATTCCAGACCCTGCGGAGACCACCGCTCGCAGAAGACCACCGCTCGCAGATGATCTGATAGGTGTCGATGGATATTGTGTGCTTCCTCTCCAGGACCAGCCCCTGGTGGGGTACTGTAGCTAACAATACCTCGACGAAAAACATCGCCTGTGTATCATTACTATATAACTAAAAATCAATTAGCAACTACCACCTGCTCAAGGACAGATAGGGATGTACGATAAATACTGGTCTTGCCAGCAATGCCCTCATCCCATGAATGAATCAAAAATAGTGTCATTCCTAAAGTGGAGAGGAGCAAAACTTGGAGGCCATCAATCAAAGATAGTCACCAAAATATCCAGTCGAATATTACAGAAGAAATTTCTTTACCCAGAGAGTGGGGAAAATTTGGAACTTGGTGCCATGTAAGAGGAAGCTGGATAAACACACGTGGGGGCGAAGGTTGGTGAGATTTGCTGATCGAATTTGATGACGGAAACCAGGATGGGGTTCGAGTGGATTAGAAACCAAAGCGTGAGCTGGTTGGACCATCTAGCCTGTTTCTGTGCTGCTGTCAATTCTATTTAACTATGCAACATGAATGTCGTCGCCTGGGTGACTCGTGCTCAGAAGAGACTCCTTCGAGGACCCTCCTGATTGATGGGACACAATTCTTCCAGGATACGCCAATGCAAGAGGAGGCCCGGAAAAGCAGCCTGAGAAAGGAATACCAGTGATCCAGAGTCCAAGGACCAATCCCATCGCCCGGAAACACCTGCCGTGTGTGGGGTCGAAGAAGCGGCTCCAGGATCGGGATCATCAGCCACGCAAAACCCACAGAACCCATGAGCAGTAACACAGAGGTCCTTAGGTGGACAATTATACTCATCGTCAAAGATTTTACGTAACTATGTAAGCCTATCTGCTCTTGAGGCAATTCTTCAAACTCCAAAGGAGCTTTATTTACTCCATCGTCGTATTATGCCTAATATAAACATCAGTGCCCTAAAATTCATTGTGGATATGGGATTCCTGTTTTACAACCCAGTTCTTTACTGACATCTTGAATTATTGGTGGTGAACATCATTTTGAGTTCCAGAGTTCCTGCATATCATGTATCTTGCGTGGGAAATGCTGAGCCAGCTGATGGAAATGAAAACATGGAATTAAATGAAAAGGAGGGAATCAAAAGAAGGAGGATTAGAGGATTATTTGAGAGATCAAAGGAAATATGCTATTAATTGGTTAGTGATGGGTGCAGTATGCAAACCCATTCTGATGGAAAGGATAGAGAAAGTAATCCTGGGCCAGCAGCTTTAAAGGGACCCTGTGGCTGTACTAGAGCAGTGAATGGGTGATCGCTGGTGAAGCCGCCCTCTGTGCCGTTGTAACTTCTAGAAGCAATTATTACAACAGCCTTCCACCGTTCACACTTGGGAAACTCGAGCTTATCCATAGCTGTGCTGCCTCCATCCTCGAACAGCTCGTCTGACTCAGCCACTTCCCCTGTGCTCGATGATCTGCTTTGGCTCTACACCCAGCAAAGGATCTGCGCTCGTGGCAGCACGGGGGCACAGTGGTTAGCACTGCTGCCTCACAGCTCCAGGGTCCCAGGTTCAATTCTGGCCTCGGGTCATTGTCAGTGTGGAATTTGCACTTTCTTCCCATGCCTGCGCGGGTTTCCTCCGGGTCCTCCAGTTTCCTCCCACAGATCAAAGATATGCAGGTTAGGTGGATTGGCCATGTCCTTTAGTATTCAAAAAGTTACGTGGAATTACTGAGTTGCGGGGATAGGGTGGAGACGTGGGCTTAAGTAGGGTGCTCTTTCCAAGGGTCGGTGCAGACCCGATGGGCAGAATGGCCTCCTCTTGCACTGTAAATTCTATGATTCTTTGAAGCCTTGAATTTCAAATTCTCATCCTGCAGCGCTCCTAGACCTCCATGCTGTTCCAATTGCGGCCTCTTGTGACTCCCTCATTTTCATCGACCTGTCGTGCCATCAGCTGCATGGGCCCCGAGCTCTGGCATATGGGGGCACGGTAGAACAGTGGTTAGCACTGTTGCTTCACAGCGACAGGGTCCAAAGTTCAATTCCCAGCTTGGGTGACTGTGCGGGATCTGCACGTTCTCCCCATGTCTCCATGGGTTTCCTCCGGGTGCTCCGGTTTCCACCCACAAGTCCCGAAAGACGTGCAGGTTAGTTGAACTGGACATTGTGAATTCTCCCTCCGTGTACTTGAACAGGCGCTGGAATATGGTGACTAGGGGATTTTCACAGTAACTTCACTGCAGTGTCAACGTTAGCCTAATTGTGACACTAATAAAGATGATTATTATTATTATTATAAACCTGTCTACCGTTCCTCCTTAAAACCAATCTCTTTGACCAAGCTTCTGATCATCCAGCCTGATACCTCTTCATGTGGGTCGGGTTCAAATGTGTTTTTGATCATCACTCCTGTGATGTCCCTTTGAACGTTTCACCACATTAGCAATGCTACTCTGGCTTTTGGAATATGTAACATTCTGCCAGTATTATCCTGTTGCCATTCAGAACGAAGATAAACACTTTCACTCCCTTTCATCTTTTTCCCTACCTGATTATATTCTTTCTATATTCGCTATTTGAAGACTTATTTTTATATTGTTTGTTTCCTGTTTTACGTAGAAACATACATAGAAAATAGAAGCAGGAGGAGGCCATTCGTCCCTTTGAGCCTGCTCCGCCATTCATTGTGATCATGGCTGATCATCAAGTTCAATACCCTGATCCTGCCTCCCCCCCCCCCGCCATAACCCTTGATCCCTTTAGCCCTAAAAGCTACACCTAATTTCTTGAAATGCCACAGCGTTTTGGTCTCAACTGCTTTCTATGGTAGTGACTTCCACAGATTCACCTCGGTGAAGAAATTTCTTGTCACCTCAGTCCTGAAAGGTTTACCCCTTAACCTCAAACTGTGACCTCCCTAGTTCTGGACTCCCCCCACCATCGGGAACATTCTTTCTGAATCTAAGTTTCTTTGAGATCCTCTCTCACTCTTCTAAACTCCAATGAATATAATCCTATGCTAATATAATCTAAGGTGTGCACTTGTTTCCTGTCCGCCTGCACTAAGACTACGATCGAGATTTTGCTGGTGTTACGCTCCTAGTTGGCGTTATAACTGGACGGGACGATCCCAGAATGGAACCTACGCTTAAAAGACCGTAACCTTTGTAGAAACAGTTAGAACTGAACCAACTCCCTCACCTACAAAACCCCAGTGTCCAGCATGAATCTAACTGTAGGTTTTACCCTTCCACAGAAATATTAAGTTAAACCCACATAAAACTATACCTTATTTCCAATGTTTCCCATCAAATATAAATCCCTCAAAACTACCTTTGTTTTCCGAACATTGGGAAATTTCACGACTGCAGTTGTGTGTCTCCCAATGTAACATCTGTCGAATGGCTGATACCCTGCTGGCAGCAGGGTAGCATGGTGGTTAGCATAAATGCTTCACAGCTCCAGGGTCCCAGGTTCGATTCCCGGCTGGGTCACTGTCTGTGTGGAGTCTGCACGTCCTCCCCCTGTGTGCGTGGGTTTCCTCCGGGTGCTCCGGTTTCCTCCCACAGTCCAAAGATGTGCGGGTTAGGTGGATTGGCCATGCTAAATTGCCCGTAGTGTCCTAATAAAAAAAAATAAGGTTAAGGGGGGGTTGTTGGGTTACAGGTATAGGGTGGATACGTGGGTTTGAGTAGGGTGATCATGGCTCGGCACAACATTGAGGGCCGAAGGGCCTGTTCTGTGCTGTACTGTTCTATGTTCTATGTTCTATGAATGGCACAAATGAAAGTGGAAATGGTGGGTAAGTAACTCCTACCCGATTTGTTACATTCCTTATTCACCTGGGACATTTGTGCTATTCCTCTGCCCTCATGGAGGGAAGGTAATTATCTTAGATCCACACCTACTGGTTAACTAGACTGAGAAATGGCGCAGGCATTCTTCGGTTACATTTAAATGAAGTACTTATTTTTATACTATGGAATATTATGTGCCACACTTGCACAATTTGTACAGGACAGACTAAATGTTAAATATCCAACACCACAAGAAAAAAATATGATGTACTTAATATTAACCCTTGAGTGCACACTTTGCAGCACCGGGAAACATGTGGCTGTATAACGTGACTCGGGTTGTATAAGGGGCCACAGTGGGGAATGTGCGGCCGAGGCCACAGACGGCCCCGTTTTGTGCACCAAACTCCCCAGTGTAGCGTGTGTAATCCTGATCTCCGAGGGTCCTCCCCTCCCCCCACACCCACACAGGGCACCACAGCCCAATCGTGCTCACGCAAAAACATTCCAGCCTGGCACCTTGGGAGTGCCAACCTTCATATTATAGAATTTACGGTGCAGAAGGAGGCCATTCGGCCCATCGAGTCTGCACCAGCTCTTGGAAGGAGCACCCTACCCAAGGTCAACACCTCCACCCTATCCCCATAACCCAGTAACCCCACCTAACACTAAGGGCAATTTTGGAAACTAAGGGCAATTTATCATGGCCAATCCACCTAACCTGGCACTGTGACCATGCCCTTGCCACCTGGCAGTGCCAGGCTGGCACTAACCCGGTGCTTGGTGGCACCAGCAGTGCCAGGACACCATCCTGCCCAAAGGGCATGCAGCTGGGGTCTCCGCAGAATCCCCTGGAAGACCCCCATGAATTCTGTTCCGTCTGGTTCCCATTTGTGCTGAATGTTGCTCGTCCGAGGTCTCCGAGACGAAGGGGATGAATCCCAAAGCCTCTGGTACCTCGGGAATCTGCACATTGTGAGACTAAATATCTCGCTCTAATATGCTGATTTGCCAAAAAGTGATGTGTATCTCAACGTCTCTCGAGATTGCGTTGAATCTCGCGTGGCTTTGCGAGCCGGATAGATCCCAGCAGCGGGGTCTCCCAGCTTTTATCAACCACGCTGCGCTGCGGCGAGCTGCTTTTCAGGTGCAGCATGGCCATTGGATCATGCCCACAATATCAATATAAACATTATATGCAGCCCCTCATTAAACAATATCGAGAATTCTACAATGAAACAGCGCTACACTTAATAATTTTGATACAAAAGTGTTTATTTGTTAATATTGTACAATAGCTAGCTGAGTATATCACATTCCTGATTTCACTTGATATTAACTTGTCATTTCATTAAATGCAGCAATGTTGTGTTGGTAATGGTAAGCAGTAATGTGAACAAGCACAGGGTGGGATTCTCTGGCTGCGCCCACCCCGTGACTGGAAATTCCCACCTGAGGTCAATGGACCTTTACATAGTCTGTGTCCCGCCTGTGGTGATCATGCGACGGGCGAGGTGGAAGAATCAATCCCATAGTCTCAAAGTTTGTGTGCTTGTGTCCAATTGCCACCTTTTGTGTTCGTAAAACGATTGTCATTTTGTGCTTTAGATGGGTTAGGGGATAGGGCGGGGGAATGCGCCCAGGTGAGATGCTCTTTCAGAGGGTCGGTGCAGACTTGATGGGCCAAATGGCCTCCTCCTGGACTGTGGGGATTCTATGATTCTACATGCTGCTCACCCGCAACCACTGGCCCCGCCGTAGACCTTGTAATAAGCTCATGAGAGTCCGAGGCAGCAACCTCCGCAAGTTGGATACGTTTGGATCGGAAATGCTGTGTTTAAAATGATCCATTTAAACATATGAGGTAATGTTATCTTTAACGAAAGAAATCGCCGCTAAATCAAAGATCAAGAGGGAGGACTGTAATGTAAACAAAAGGACCTGAGTTCTCTGGCCATCTGCTGGTGGCGGGACTCTCTGGCCCTGCCGGCAGCGGTCCCCCTCCCGTCCCGCCGGCAGCGCACACCCTGCCGGCAGCGCACCTGCCCCCCCCCCCCCCCCGTGGGTTTCCCGGTGGCATGGGTGCTTCAATGAGAAATTCCATCGACTGCGGCGGGCACAGAGAATCCCGCTTCCAGCAAACGGCCAAAATACCGAACCGTAGAATGTCAATGTGAGGGGACTAGATCCTTACGTTTACATTGCCACAACCACTCCAATGACACCGTGCGAGAACCCCCTTCTGTGGGTACATGATTTCATTGGTGATCTGAATATCCAGTCATTCACACTATCGAGCAGCTTTGTTTGAGACAGTGAGCTGGTTCCAAAGACTAGTTTCTAGCCAGTGAACATTAAAGCTTTGCCTTATTGGATAATAGCAATACGTTTTTATTTTAAAAAAAAAAATCTTGTTCTACTACGCAAAAGTTTAAAAGCCGCCCGATCTAAATCTTGCCTTAGGCCATGTGAGGATCATATATGAACCGAGTTGGTGCAAGTCCTTTCATCCCATTTAGTTCCCCTTCCCAGATGCCAGGCTGCCGATCCTGGATTCTTCCTATTGTCAGATTAGTTCTAACCTTGACAACTCTTGCACTACTTCAGTTGTTAATGACTCTGTGTGAATAACTGGTTGTTGACATCTGTCTTAAATTAGCTATTCACAGCTGTGCCCTTGCATTGATGTACAAAGTTTACTTTTCACTATCCTGTTAAGTATCCTGTGTATCTCCCATAAGGTCATCTCTCAGCTTGAAGTTGAAGAGTCTGAATTATTGCCCATAACTCCTTGCCCCAGGGATTTAAACTCGACTGATTTTGGCAGTGTAATCCGCTGACCTGTTGTTTGGTCTATTGCTCCTTCACCTTATTTCGACATGGTGCATTGAGTCAATGATCGTTACTTTTATTTATTTCCCCCCTTTGCACCCCCAGCCCCAGCTAATGTAACCCTTCCACCTGAGTCCCAGAATAAAATAGGCCAGGTTTATTGTTATAATATGACCAGACAAAATGGCAATCAGTGTTCATTGGCAGCAAACTGCCCTTTGGAATATGACCCTTTAACTCTTTTTGTGTTAATGTGCCTCCAATCACTAAAACGGCTCCAATTAAATATTGTGAAGACTAAAGCCACTGACTTTGGTTCCTGTGGCAAGCTTCACTCCCAGGTCACCCACATCCACCCTTTGTCCTGGCAATTGTGTGAGACTGAACCAGACTGTCATATTTGACCTCAAGATGAGCTTTCAACCACATATCTACAGCTAAGACTATCTGCCTTTTTCCATCTCTAATATGGCCAAACTCTGCCTGTGTCCCAAGTGTTTTGTGGCTGATACCTTCATCCATGCCTTTGTCACCTCCAGATGTGACTGTACTAACGCCTCCTGTATCTGTAAACTGAAGGTCATCCAAAACCCTGTTGCCCTAACTTGTACCAAATCTCTTTCGCTTAACATGGCTATGCTCTCTGACCTACACTGGCCCCAGGTTAAGCAACATCTTGATTTAAAAATTCTCAACCTTGTTTTCAAACCCTTTCAAGGCCTCAGCCCTCCCTATCTCTTCAATCTTCCTCCAGTCCCACAGCCCTCTGAGGTATCTGCCCTGCGCTCCCCTTTACTGCTCTGTTGTTGGTGGCCGTGTTTTCAGCAGCCTTGGGGTTGGGCCTATTTGTGCCTCTACCTCGCTTTCCTCCTTCAAGGCACGCCTTAAACCCTAGCTCTTTAACCAAATTTCAAACCTAATATCTCCTTGTGTAGCTTGTACCCCAATTCGGTTATGATAACTCTGTGAAGTAACTTGCAATGTTTTGTGACATTACAGGTGCTATATAAATGCAGGCTGCTGCTGCGCAGCATAGGCATCAACCTAGTTCTTTTGTAAGATATTGGCTTCCTTCTCTGATTTGAAGTTGCCAATCCCTTGCCCCTACCCAGTGGCAATGTGACTGTGAATTCAGCTCACTTGCAATTATCAGGGAAAGAAGTGATCCAACATGGACGTATCACTTAACACGGTCGCCCTCCTAATGCAACCTAACATCACTTAATGCCACTTGCCTGCTTCCCTCCTTCCCTTTAGGTAGTTATTGTTCAAGATCTAACCCCCGATACTGACCTTAGTTCATAAAGGGATCACCAGAGAGTAACTTTTTATCAGATCTTTTTGCTTCCCCCTGTCCATTTCTAAGGCCACCTGTCAAGATCAAATAAAACTGTCAGCCAGCGAGAAAGATATGCCTCCTTTGCTGATTGTTCTCATGCCTTGATGGTGGCAGCAGCTTGCGAGTTAAAACTTTCTTTTGCTAGAAGCTATTCATGAATCACGGCATGAGATGGCAGTGTCAGTTTTTTGTGTTAATCCATTGTACATGCACTTTGCTCCAAGCAAAGTGGAGGCTAAAACTATTTCTGCTGAGTCACAGTTTGGGCTGGGATGAAGCTTTTTTCATATTGCGTCGCTTAACACCTGGAACTCTGGCAATCATTATAAACTTATATTACCTAGTTGTGCGCAATGGTTTCTCTGGACCAATGCTTCACTCGCTTTGCCAAATTCAAAAATAACTTTATTGATGGACTTTTAAACTGAGACAATGTACGCTGGGGAATGAATTATAACTGTCATGTAATATAAATGAAATTTGGAATCTGTTCCCAATGAACATAGAACATAGAACATAGAACGATACAGCGCAGTACAGGCCCTTCGGCCCTCGATGTTGCACCGACATGGAAAAAAAAACTAAAGGCCATCTAACCTACACTATGCCCTTATCATCCATATGCTTATCCAATAAATTTTTAAATGCCCTCAATGTTGGCGAGTTCACTACTGTTGCAGGTAGGGCATTCCACGGCCTCACCACTCTTTGCGTAAAAAACCCACCTCTGACCTCTGTCCTATATCTATTACCCCTCAATTTAAGGCTATGCCCCCTCGTGCTAGCCACCTCCATCCGCGGGAGAAGGCTCTCGCTGTCCACCCTATCTAACCCTCTGATCATTTTGTATGCCTCTATTAGGTCACCTCTTAACCTTCTTCTCTCTAACGAAAACAACCTCAAGTCCATCAGCCTTTCCTCATAAGATTTTCCCTCCATACCAGGCAACATCCTGGTAAATCTCCTCTGCACCCGTTCCAAAGCTTCCACGTCCTTCCTATAATGAGGCGACCAGAACTGTACGCAATACTCCAAATGCGGCCGTACCAGAGTTTGGTACAGCTGCATCATGACCTCATGGCTCCGGAACTCAATCCCTCTACCAATAAAGGCCAACACACCATAGGCCTTCTTCACAACCCTCTCAACCTGGGTGGCAACTTTCAGGGATCTATGTACATGGACACCGAGATCCCTCTGCTCATCCACACTACCAAGAATTTTACCATTAGCCAAATATTCCGCATTCCTGTTATTCTTTCCAAAGTGAATCACCTCACACTTCTCCACATTAAACTCCATTTGCCACCTCTCAGCCCAGCTCTGCAGCTTATCTATGTCCCTCTGTAACCTGCAACATCCTTCCGCATTGTCTACAACTCCACCGACTTTAGTGTCGTCTGCAAATTTACTCACCCATCCTTCTGCGCCCTCCTCTAGGTCATTTATAAAAATGACAAACAGCAACGGCCCCAGAACAGATCCTTGTGGTACGCCACTCGTAACTGAACTCCATTCTGAACATTTCCCATCAACTACCACTCTCTGTCTTCTTTCAACTAGCCAATTTCTGATCCACATCTCTAAATCACCCTCAATCCCCAGCCTCCGTATTTTCTGCAATAGCCGACCGTGGGGAACCTTATCAAACGCTTTACTGAAATCCATATACACCACATCAACTGCTCTACCCTCGTCTACCTGTTCAGTCACCTTCTCAAAGAACTCGATAAGGTTTGTGAGGCATGACCTACCCTTCACAAAACCATGCTGACTATCCCTAATCATATTATTCCTATCTAGATGATTATAAATCGTATCTTTTATAATCCTCTCCAAGACTTTACCCACCACAGACGTTAGGCTCACCGGCCTATAGTTACCGGGGTTATCTCTACTCCCCTTCTTGAACAAAGGGACCACATTTGCTATCCTCCAGTCCTCTGGCACTATTCCTGTAGCCAATGATGACCTAAAAATCAAAGCCAAAGGCTCAGCAATCTCTTCCCTGGCTTCCCAGAGAATCCTAGGATAAATCCCATCCGGCCCCGGGGACTTATCTATTTTCACCTTGTCCAGAATTGCCAACACTACTTCCCTACGCACCTCAATGCCATCTATTCTAATAGCCTGGGTCTCAGCATTCTCCTCCTCAATATTATCTTTTTCTTGAGTGAATACTGACGAAAAGTATTCATTTAGTATCTCGCTTATCTCCTCAGCCTCCACACACAACTTCCCACCACTGTCCTTGACTGGCCCTACTCTTACCCTAGTCATTCTTTTATTCCTGATGGTTTTAAAAACTCTGAAAGTTGTGTAACAAAAAGCAAATTAGAACGTAATGTCGCTCGTCACAAAAGGAGGGAGCAAGACAAAGAGGGAAGGAACAGCTCGTCAGTTTGTTTTACATCATTCATCGAGAAAACACTGGAATCCATTATTAAGGAAATAGTAGCTGGCCGCTTTGCAAATGGTTTCATGAAAGGGTAATTGTGAATGTAAACAGCTCCACTTTTTATTTTCAAGGTGGCTTCTGAGTGGTCAGCTCCTGGGGGAGATCCAGCCACTTCCATCTTTTACTCTTTGTCCCCCATCCCAACATCCTCCTTTAGAATGTTTATGCTCCAACTCAAGTAGTTGGTATGTTTTAGCCCTAACGAGGAGTTAACCGCCATTTAAATTGCCATTGTAAATCCTTGACCATACCTTTTCTATCAACGCTGGGTCTTTTCTCAAACTTGGGGTGGGATTTTCCAGACCCACACGCCACTGGGAGCGTCTGGTCCCGCCAAAAGTCAATAGACACTGAATCTCCCACAATGGGGCAGGAAAATCCCGGCCATGCTTTTCAGATTTCCTGGAAATCAAGATTTATTTCTGCATTTATCTTAACTGTAAGACTGCTGTCTCTGATCCGATGTTCTGTTGCTTACCCTCACTCACCGCTGTTCTTCATTTTGGTATATGAAAAGATCTATTTTGGGAGAAAGAATGGAAATCAGAACTTTGTTATAATCATTCCTTGTCTGCCACCTTTACAACGTTCAGTGATTTACAACTATGGACTAGTAAATGTCCTTGGAGGGAATTGGGTGTCCTGATATGCAAGTCACAGAAGGTGAACATGTAGGCCTTGTTCCATATACGTTGGAATAAGAGGAATTAAGTCGCTGCAATTATAGAGGCTTTGGTGAGATCACACCTGGAAAACTGGTTTGGCTCCTTACACAAGGAAGAACATACTTGCCATGAAATCCTGAGGGGTCTTGACACGGTGGATGTGGAGAGGATATTTCCTCTTGTGGGAGAATCTAGACCTGGGGGGTCACTGTTTAAAAATAAAGGGTCATCCATTTAAAACGAAGCTGAGGTGAAATCTTCTCTTTTTGAGGGTCATGAGTCTTTGGAGCTCTGCATCCACCGAGTTTTCAGGATGAGAATCTTTGAATATTGTGAAGACCGTGGATAGATTCTTGGTAAGCAAGGGGGTGAAGGTTATCGGGTGTAGGCAGGATGCGGATTTGAGGTTACTATCAGATCAGCCATGGTCTTATTAAATGGCAGAGGCTACTCGAGTGGCCAACACCTGCTCCTTGTTCGTATGTATTTTTTAAAATTCAAATACTCGATTCATTTTTTTCCAATTAAGGGGCAATTTAGCGTGGCCAGTCCACCTACTCTGCACATCTTTTGGGTTGTGGGGGCGAAACCCATGCAAACACGGGGAGAATGTGCAAACTCCACAGGGACAGTGACCCAGAGCCGGGATCGAACCTGGGACCTCGGCGCCGTGAGGCCGCAGTGCGAACCCACTGCGCCATCGTGCTGCCCTTTGTTTGTATGTATTAGAGGATGTGCATCAAAGGTCACGGGATTGAATCCCGAGATGAGCAGATTGTCCTGTGAGGATAGATTGTGGGAAATTTGACTATACTCGATAGAGTTTGGAAGAATGAGAAGCGATCTCATTGGAACTAGTGCAATTCTTATAGAGCTTGATAGAGGCGATAGGGAGAGGCTGTTTCCCTGGTTAAAGTTGGAGTAGCACAGTGGTTAGCACTGTTGCTTTACAGGGCCAGGGTTCCAGGTTCGATTCCCGGCTTGGGCCACTATCTGTGCGGAGTCTGCATGTTCTCCCCGTGTCTGTGTGGGTTTCCTCCGGGTGCTCCGGTTTACTCTCTCAAGTTCCGAAAGACGTGCTATTTAGGTGAATTGGGCATTCTGAATTCTCCTTCTGTGTACCTGAACGGTCGCTGGAATGTGGCGACTAGGGGCTTTTCACAGTAACTTCATTGCAGTGTTAATGTCAGCCTACTTGTGACAATAAAGATTATTATTATTATAGCTGGAGCTCATAGTCTCTTAGATAAAGGGTCAGCTATTTCAGGCAGAGATCGGGAGAAGTTTGTTCACTCATAGTTATGAAATGTTTGGAACGCTAGATGCTCAGTCATTGAGTACACTAGAGGATGAGATTGATTTGAATTTTGGGCTCCAAGGAAATCTAGGAACATGGGAATCAAGTCGAAGGGTGGAGTTGAGATTGAAGATTAACCATGATCCTATTGAATGTTAGAGCAGTTTTGAGAGACTGTGTGAATTGCGCTTTCACGTATCTGATCGTCAGTCCAGAAGTAAAACACTCGAACACGTCAGTAACGAATATTCGTTTATTCACGGCCGGGACAAATCTCTAAGCAGTCGGGTAACCACCTTCGAGAAGTGCCAAAATCCCAGAATAAGGACTGTATTTTTATACATTTTACAGCTTAGGGGTGGTCCCCTTAAATTCCTAGATACACCTATGATTTGGCAAGGATCCAGAACATGTACATATATGGAATTATTCTTCGAGGTCGGGAGGTTATTTTTGACATAATCATTAACACAAGTCACTATTAATTCTGTTACAAAGGTTTTTCTTATCCCATGGCCATCTGGCCCAACTTACTCCAAAGCCCATTCCTTTTACATTTCAATGTTTATTTGTTTCAACTGGTCAAACGAGCTTAATTGCGCTATCTCCGCAATAACGTAACGCTTCCCATTCATTCCATTCTTTGACTTTTTGACCTCTCTGCTTTCACAGATGCGGGTCAGAACATTAAATGGTACCAAAGCCACACTCCCCTTTTTCCATCCCATGACCTTCTGACATCTCTGCTTTCACAGATGCCGGTCAGAACACGCTCCCTTTATTTCATCCCTTGACCTGTTGACATCTCTTTCACAGAGCTTTTCAGAACTGTTATATTAACCCTATCAGCGAAGTTCCAAATGAAATCCACTTCTACATTCCCCCCTTTGATCATTCCATGATCACATAACACTCAGGATACTTTAGATGGAAATGAGAGCGAGGCGGAGGTACTCCTCCTCTACTAGGCTCCGGCAGGATGCCACTTCCTCATATAGGTCGGGGTAGGTGGAACCAGTTTTTCTTTTTTGTCTAGGGCGGATCTCTGAAGCATCTGTGGTAATGCAGTGGCACCTTGTACTTACATGAACTGGTTCCTAACACATTTGTTCCAGGAGTTCGTACTTCCCGGAGTAAGCAGACCGTTCCGGTCTGGGGGTTCTGGATATTGAAGAACGGGGGTGTGCGATCTGCTGAGTAAGATGGCTGTCGCCAACCAAAATAAATCCCGCAAAGGGTAGCCGGCACTCAGCCATTCTTGGGCTGCTTCCCTGTGGTTTACAGAGGAGGACCTGGAGGCCCTGGTTGGTAAGGCAGAGTGACTAGTTACTGTCCTGTTCTGGAATATAACCCATTCAGCCGTCTGTTCGATCGAGAAAGGAACAGATATCAAGGGAACGCCTCCATGGGCATGGGTCGGGACCTGTGTACATACCCAGCAAGAGGAGACACCCACTTTCTTAGCATAGGCATAGGACATAAACAGAAATGAATTTGCCGTTACATGGTGCGTTGCCCGCTTCCTTCTGGAAGGCGAGTAGGGGTGAGTAGTCCTTGATGGTAAAATTTGTACCCTGTCCTTATCAATGCACCGGTGGTTCCACCTGCATGTGCGGCGATCGTACATTAGAACCATGTACGTAATCAGGAATCGGCGCTTCTGGTCGTCGGGAGGAACGGTGGTCGGGCAGTTTCTGATAGCGGTGGTGATCCATCGGAGATCTGTCGTTGTTCCACATCGTGGGGTTCCTTCCCGGCACATGGGTGGGTGTCGGCTTCCGTACAGGCATCTCCTTCTTTCGGATGCAGCGAGAGAGAGCAGGGTGGCGAGTATTGTGACGGCGAAGAGGGGCCTCATCCTGGTACTCGTGTTCTTAGGACTTAAAGGAAAAGTTTAGAACATCATGGATACTTAATTAACTTACAATGGTGCATATGTACCCATGCGTTCCGGCCCTCCACTTTTACTGCAGTGGGGGTAGTGAGTAGAACCTGGAGGGGACCCTCCCATCGAGGTTCCAAACCTTTACGTGTCCAATTTCGAATTAGGACATAATCCCCAGGGTTGATGGAGACGTCATGAGTAATGGAGGGGACTTCTTCCTGGGTGGCACGAACTCGGGAGTGTAATCCTTTCAAAATTCTAGTTAGTGTTAATATATAATTAGCTATCTCGGTAGTCATGTAATGGAATTGAACATTCCGTGGAACACTGCTGTCCCAAGGCGTTCGAAAGGGTCTGCCATATAGTATTTCCGCTGGGCTTAGGCGAGTTTTTCCTGCGGGGGTGGCACGTAGCTGGAAGAGTGCTAAAGGCAGGAGTTTGAGCCAAGTGGCCCCAGTGTCTGCTTGTAGTTTAGCGAGTTTAGTCTTTAGAGTCTGATTAGCCCTTTCCACCACTCCAGCGGCTTGTGGTCTGTAGGCACAATGAAACTGTTGCTTTATTCCTAGCAGAGCACAGAATTCCTTATTGATTTGACCTATGAAGTGGGGACCATTGTCAGAGCTCAGCCGGGCTGGAATTCCAAATCGCGGAACAATTTCTCGCATTAACACCTTAACTACCGTCGAGGCCTTGTTATCCGTAGTCGGGTAGGCCTCGATCCATTTGCTAAAAGTGTCCACAATGACTAACACATATTTATAGCATTGACATCTTTCCAACTCAATGTAATCCATTTGTAGGGTCTCAAATGGACCCTCAGGTAAGGGGGTTGTGCCAGGATCACAGGGGACGGCCTTACCGGGGTTGTGCTGTTGACAGATTAGGCACCGACTGCTAATTTGTTGGGCCATTTCTTGCAGTCGTGGGTGCCACCAGCTTTTTAACAATATGTCCCCTGTGGCACGAGCTCCACAGTGAGTTGCAAAGTGTACACATTCGGTCACCCAGGCTGCTAATGCATCGGTCATACATGTTTGTCCTACCGGGGTGACCCATAGCTTATTTTCGTTATATATACATCCTAAGTTTTTCCACATATTTACAGCAGTTGCAGGAGCGTCCTCCTGCATTTGGATTATGTCAGCAATGGTTGGCATAGGTTTTTCAGAGGGAGACTTTTCCGGGGGGGGTTTTAGTCTGCCTCATCATTCTAGGCACCATTAGTTTGCCAGATTTAGAAATTTCTTTTGCCTTCTCGTCCGCTCTCCTGTTGCCCGTTTCCACCAGTCCCGTGCCTTTTGTATGCGCTGCGCATTTTATCACCGCTATCTTGTCTGGGAGCATAAGGGCCTGCAATAACTGTGTTACTAACTGCTGGTGTGAGATGGGTGTACCAGCGGAGGTTAGAAATCCTCTGTTTTTCCATCACCGTCTTGATCGATGATTGCATAGCCAGATTGTCTATCCCCCCTTTCGCCGACGGAAGAACTTCCATCGGTGAAAAAGGAACAATCTGCACTTGGGAGGGGTATATCGGAGAGGTCGTCTCGAACCGAGGAGACTTCTCGCAACAGTTGCAGACAGTCATGAGTTGGGTCGAGCATGTCTGTGGGAGGATGCGTCAAAAAGTCAGCAGGGTTGATAGTGGTGCAGTGGGCAAACTGGATCTTCGGGTTATTAAGGAGAGCAATCTCATATTTGTTCTGACGAGCCATCGTGAGATGCTGAGTCTGTAGCTGTCCCAAAAAGGCCGTAACAGAATGGGAACTATAGACAGTAATATCTTGTTGGAGGGTAATATTAGCAGCCGATTGCAGGCTGTTGTAGATAGCTGCAAGAGTTTGGGTACAGATAGGATAGCCAAGGGCTACCGGATCGAGTTTAGAGGAGTAGTATGCAACCGGGCGATAGCGGTCGCCGTGGCGTTGGGTCAGGACAGCTGTGGCGCAGTCGGCAAGGACTGTGCAATAGAGCTGAAAAGGGCGATCATATAAGGGTCGACCAAGGGCAGGGGCCTGGAGGAGTGCCTCCTTGAGGCGGTTCTGCTAGTGACTATTTGTGATCAGCGGGCACTAGGACCCTGCGGAGCCATGCAGTGTCAATTTCAACGCAGCAGTTTCGAAGTCTGCAGCAGCTGACTGCTGCCCAGCACAAATTCTTTATCTGTTTATTCTGAGACCAATGTAGTTCTGAACATACTGAGTTACTCATAATACTGATCACATTCCAGGGGCGGTGGTGGAGGTGGCTGTGGAGGCTGTGGAGGCTGTGGAGGCTGTGGAGGCTGTGGGGGCTGTGGGGGCTGTGGGGGCTTCTGACGTCCCCCGCAATTGAACAGAGGTTCCTCATCCCCATCGTCCCCCTCCTCCCAACCTTGCTTCGCATTGCTGACCGGCGCCGGGGTAGGAGTAGCATTCTTACGTTTCTTATATTCTTTACATTCCCTTTGTAAGACCTCTACTGTTTTAACAATTCCCCCTTTGGTGAGGCCAATACCCAATTTTGAGGCATTTTCCTGCCAGCTAGCCAGTATAGATGCATCTTTCACTGACTGACAGTATTCCCTCCACAAGGCAATTAATTTCTTTGCGGTGGGTTCTTGATAATACAGAAAAATGTGTCATTTGAAACATGAAAGTCTGGCAATATCTGGTTTGAGAGGGTACAGGGAAAGATCCCACAAAAGGTTAATAGCAGCTGCAAAGAGCAGGGTTATAAAATGCAGATTCTTGCTCACAAGCAGGTTTCAGCAGACACACAGGCTTCATGTGGTAAGCTAAAACAATGGCTCACACCTTCATGGAATGTAACTATCTCAGAAAGCATCTGAAAAAGCATGGATGAGAGTTTCAATTGCATTAAGTGACGAATGTTTAAAACAGGCAAGTCTTTCAAGTCACAACCAAGTTAAATTTTAGCATACAGCTAAAAGCAAAGTTTCACACCTTAATTGAAATAAACTCTCTTAGTAAACAGCTGGAAAGAATGGAAGATGCTCAGTCGAATTTAGTGTCAATTTAAGGGGTAAAATTCTACGAACATCAAGTTAATTAAAAGAAAATTGGAGATGACCTGGCTACGAGAAACATCATTTAAGTCAAAATCAAAGTTATGAACTGGGGACAATTGGAAAATTAAACGATTTGAAATCACAGAAATAAAAGTTAACTATTGAAACGAAAGCATTTTTTAAAATCAGATCTGAGAGGAGACGATATGCCCAAAATGAATAACGAGTTGTAGTAAGATGTTTACATCAAAGATACTTTTAAACTATCAAAGTGAAACAAGCCCATATACAATACAGTCATTAAAACTTAATAACTCTTCGAAAGAGAATATAAACCCAGGGAGCAGAAGCAGCAGCACTCTGCAACAGGAGAGAGAGAGAGAGACGCAGCCGGCTGGAGAAAGACAAGGAAAGCAGCCGAGTTTAAACAGCTAATACAGCTCAAGAAGACCAGATTTTAAGTGGTTATTAGCTTACTTCACTTCCTTAATAACGCAGGACCCAGGACACCAATGCTATTAAGGGGTAAGTAGGTAAAATTCTTCGGTGACGGTATGGGTTATACCGGGGGATAGGCTCCGAGAACCCCGCCCGTAAATTCCAGAGAACGCTGCCTGGAATCACGGCGGCAGTCCCGTCCGGAGCCCACAGCCCGGAATCGTCCCCTAGCAGTCCTGAGAACCCCGCCCGTAACTCCAGCGAACGCTGCCTGGAATCACGGCGGCAGTCCCAGGCTGCCCCTAGCAGTCCTGACAACCCCGCCCGTAACTCCAGCGAACGCTGCCTGGAATCACGGCGGCAGTCTCAGGCTGCCCCTAGCAGTCCTGACAACCCCGCCCGTAACTCCAGCGAACGCTGCCTGGAATCACGGCGGCAGTCTCAGGCTGCCCCTAGCAGTCCTGGCAACCCCGCCCGTAACTCCAGCGAACGCTGCCTGGAATCACGGCGGCAGTCTCAGGCTGCCCCTAGCAGTCCTGACAACCCCGCCCGTAACTCCAGCGAACGCTGCCTGGAATCACGGCAGCAGTCCCAGGCTGCCCCTAGCAGTCCTGACAACCCCGCCCGTAACTCCAGCGAACACTGCCTGGAATCACGGCAGCAGTCTCAGGCTGCCCCTAGCAGTCCTGGCAACCCCGCCCGTAACTCCAGCGAACGCTGCCTGGAATCACGGCGGCAGTCCCAGGCTGCCCCTAGCAGTCCTGACAACCCCGCCCGTAACTCCAGCGAACACTGCCTGGAATCACGGCGGCAGTCTCAGGCTGCCCCTAGCAGTCCTGACAACCCCGCCCATAACTCCAGCGAACACTGCCTGGAATCACGGCGGCAGTCTCAGGCTGCCCCTAGAGACGATAACCGCAGGGTTCACTCACTTACCCTCTTTAAAACGGGTTCGCTGGACTGACCTAGATCTCGCAGAGGCTTCTCGACAAACCAACGGCAAGGCTGAGCAACGATCAAACTGGTAGTAGGCGAATACCAAGGTGGAAAAGAAATTTTTACTCACGTTGGGGGCCAAATTCGTCCTCTACTTTGAACGAGCTCAGTCGATTACGCCGGTTAGTTGCGCAGACCCCTCTGGAGATCGCCGTACTGGCCACCAAATGTGAATTGCGCTTTCACGTATCTGATCGTCAGTCCAGAAGTAAAACACTCGAACACGTCAGTAACGAATATTCGTTTATTCACGGCCGGGACAAATCTCTAAGCAGTCGGGTAACCACCTTCGAGAAGTGCCAAAATCCCAGAATAAGGACTGTATTTTTATACATTTTACAGCTTAGGGGTGGTCCCCTTAAATTCCTAGATACACCTATGATTTGGCAAGGATCCAGAACATGTACATATATGGAATTATTCTTCGAGGTCGGGAGGTTATTTTTGACATAATCATTAACACAAGTCACTATTAATTCTGTTACAAAGGTTTTTCTTATCCCATGGCCATCTGGCCCAACTTACTCCAAAGCCCATTCCTTTTACATTTCAATGTTTATTTGTTTCAACTGGTCAAACGAGCTTAATTGCGCTATCTCCGCAATAACGTAACGCTTCCCATTCATTCCATTCTTTGACTTTTTGACCTCTCTGCTTTCACAGATGCGGGTCAGAACATTAAATGGTACCAAAGCCACACTCCCCTTTTTCCATCCCATGACCTTCTGACATCTCTGCTTTCACAGATGCCGGTCAGAACACGCTCCCTTTATTTCATCCCTTGACCTGTTGACATCTCTTTCACAGAGCTTTTCAGAACTGTTATATTAACCCTATCAGCGAAGTTCCAAATGAAATCCACTTCTACATTCCCCCCTTTGATCATTCCATGATCACATAACACTCAGGATACTTTAGATGGAAATGAGAGCGAGGCGGAGGTACTCCTCCTCTACTAGGCTCCGGCAGGATGCCACTTCCTCATATAGGTCGGGGTAGGTGGAACCAGTTTTTCTTTTTTGTCTAGGGCGGATCTCTGAAGCATCTGTGGTAATGCAGTGGCACCTTGTACTTACATGAACTGGTTCCTAACACATTTGTTCCAGGAGTTCGTACTTCCCGGAGTAAGCAGACCGTTCCGGTCTGGGGGTTCTGGATATTGAAGAACGGGGGTGTGCGATCTGCTGAGTAAGATGGCTGTCGCCAACCAAAATAAATCCCGCAAAGGGTAGCCGGCACTCAGCCATTCTTGGGCTGCTTCCCTGTGGTTTACAGAGGAGGACCTGGAGGCCCTGGTTGGTAAGGCAGAGTGACTAGTTACTGTCCTGTTCTGGAATATAACCCATTCAGCCGTCTGTTCGATCGAGAAAGGAACAGATATCAAGGGAACGCCTCCATGGGCATGGGTCGGGACCTGTGTACATACCCAGCAAGAGGAGACACCCACTTTCTTAGCATAGGCATAGGACATAAACAGAAATGAATTTGCCGTTACATGGTGCGTTGCCCGCTTCCTTCTGGAAGGCGAGTAGGGGTGAGTAGTCCTTGATGGTAAAATTTGTACCCTGTCCTTATCAATGCACCGGTGGTTCCACCTGCATGTGCGGCGATCGTACATTAGAACCATGTACGTAATCAGGAATCGGCGCTTCTGGTCGTCGGGAGGAACGGTGGTCGGGCAGTTTCTGATAGCGGTGGTGATCCATCGGAGATCTGTCGTTGTTCCACATCGTGGGGTTCCTTCCCGGCACATGGGTGGGTGTCGGCTTCCGTACAGGCATCTCCTTCTTTCGGATGCAGCGAGAGAGAGCAGGGTGGCGAGTATTGTGACGGCGAAGAGGGGCCTCATCCTGGTACTCGTGTTCTTAGGACTTAAAGGAAAAGTTTAGAACATCATGGATACTTAATTAACTTACAATGGTGCATATGTACCCATGCGTTCCGGCCCTCCACTTTTACTGCAGTGGGGGTAGTGAGTAGAACCTGGAGGGGACCCTCCCATCGAGGTTCCAAACCTTTACGTGTCCAATTTCGAATTAGGACATAATCCCCAGGGTTGATGGAGACGTCATGAGTAATGGAGGGGACTTCTTCCTGGGTGGCACGAACTCGGGAGTGTAATCCTTTCAAAATTCTAGTTAGTGTTAATATATAATTAGCTATCTCGGTAGTCATGTAATGGAATTGAACATTCCGTGGAACACTGCTGTCCCAAGGCGTTCGAAAGGGTCTGCCATATAGTATTTCCGCTGGGCTTAGGCGAGTTTTTCCTGCGGGGGTGGCACGTAGCTGGAAGAGTGCTAAAGGCAGGAGTTTGAGCCAAGTGGCCCCAGTGTCTGCTTGTAGTTTAGCGAGTTTAGTCTTTAGAGTCTGATTAGCCCTTTCCACCACTCCAGCGGCTTGTGGTCTGTAGGCACAATGAAACTGTTGCTTTATTCCTAGCAGAGCACAGAATTCCTTATTGATTTGACCTATGAAGTGGGGACCATTGTCAGAGCTCAGCCGGGCTGGAATTCCAAATCGCGGAACAATTTCTCGCATTAACACCTTAACTACCGTCGAGGCCTTGTTATCCGTAGTCGGGTAGGCCTCGATCCATTTGCTAAAAGTGTCCACAATGACTAACACATATTTATAGCATTGACATCTTTCCAACTCAATGTAATCCATTTGTAGGGTCTCAAATGGACCCTCAGGTAAGGGGGTTGTGCCAGGATCACAGGGGACGGCCTTACCGGGGTTGTGCTGTTGACAGATTAGGCACCGACTGCTAATTTGTTGGGCCATTTCTTGCAGTCGTGGGTGCCACCAGCTTTTAACAATATGTCCCCTGTGGCACGAGCTCCACAGTGAGTTGCAAAGTGTACACATTCGGTCACCCAGGCTGCTAATGCATCGGTCATACATGTTTGTCCTACCGGGGTGACCCATAGCTTATTTTCGTTATATATACATCCTAAGTTTTTCCACATATTTACAGCAGTTGCAGGAGCGTCCTCCTGCATTTGGATTATGTCAGCAATGGTTGGCATAGGTTTTTCAGAGGGAGACTTTTCCGGGGGGGGGTTTTAGTCTGCCTCATCATTCTAGGCACCATTAGTTTGCCAGATTTAGAAATTTCTTTTGCCTTCTCGTCCGCTCTCCTGTTGCCCGTTTCCACCAGTCCCGTGCCTTTTGTATGCGCTGCGCATTTTATCACCGCTATCTTGTCTGGGAGCATAAGGGCCTGCAATAACTGTGTTACTAACTGCTGGTGTGAGATGGGTGTACCAGCGGAGGTTAGAAATCCTCTGTTTTTCCATCACCGTCTTGATCGATGATTGCATAGCCAGATTGTCTATCCCCCCTTTCGCCGACGGAAGAACTTCCATCGGTGAAAAAGGAACAATCTGCACTTGGGAGGGGTATATCGGAGAGGTCGTCTCGAACCGAGGAGACTTCTTGCAACAGTTGCAGACAGTCATGAGTTGGGTCGAGCATGTCTGTGGGAGGATGCGTCAAAAAGTCAGCAGGGTTGATAGTGGTGCAGTGGGCAAACTGGATCTTCGGGTTATTAAGGAGAGCAATCTCATATTTGTTCTGACGAGCCATCGTGAGATGCTGAGTCTGTAGCTGTCCCAAAAAGGCCGTAACAGAATGGGAACTATAGACAGTAATATCTTGTTGGAGGGTAATATTAGCAGCCGATTGCAGGCTGTTGTAGATAGCTGCAAGAATTTGGGTACAGATAGGATAGCCAAGGGCTACCGGATCGAGTTTAGAGGAATAGTATGCAACCGGGCGACAGCGGTCGCCGTGGCGTTGGGTCAGGACAGCTGTGGCGCAGTCGGCAAGGACTGTGCAATAGAGCTGAAAAGGGCGATCATATAAGGGTCGACCAAGGGCAGGGGCCTGGAGGAGTGCCTCCTTGAGGCGGTTCTGCTAGTGACTGTTTGTGATCAGCGGGCACTAGGACCCTGCGGAGCCATGCAGTGTCAATTTCAACGCAGCAGTTTCGAAGTCTGCAGCAGCTGACTGCTGCCCAGCACAAATTCTTTATCTGTTTATTCTGAGACCAATGTAGTTCTGAACATACTGAGTTACTCATAATACTGATCACATTCCAGGGGCGGTGGCTGTGGAGGCTGTGGAGGCTGTGGAGGCTGTGGGGGCTGTGGGGGCTGTGGGGGCTGTGGGGGCTTCTGACGTCCCCCGCAATTGAACAGAGGTTCCTCATCCCCATCGTCCCCCTCCTCCCAACCTTGCTTCGCATTGCTGACCGGCGCCGGGGTAGGAGTAGCATTCTTACGTTTCTTATATTATTTACATTCCCTTTGTAAGACCTCTACTGTTTTAACAATTCCCCCTTTGGTGAGGCCAATACCCAATTTTGAGGCATTTTCCTGCCAGCTAGCCAGTATAGATGCATCTTTCACTGACTGACAGTATTCCCTCCACAAGGCAATTAATTTCTTTGCGGTGGGTTCTTGATAATACAGAAAAATGTGTCATTTGAAACATGAAAGTCTGGCAATATCTGGTTTGAGAGGGTACAGGGAAAGATCCCACAAAAGGTTAATAGCAGCTGCAAAGAGCAGGGTTATAAAATGCAGATTCTTGCTCACAAGCAGGTTTCAGCAGACACACAGGCTTCATGTGGTAAGCTAAAACAATGGCTCACACCTTCATGGAATGTAACTATCTCAGAAAGCATCTGAAAAAGCATGGATGAGAGTTTCAATTGCATTAAGTGACGAATGTTTAAAACAGGCAAGTCTTTCAAGTCACAACCAAGTTAAATTTTAGCATACAGCTAAAAGCAAAGTTTCACACCTTAATTGAAATAAACTCTCTTAGTAAACAGCTGGAAAGAATGGAAGATGCTCAGTCGAATTTAGTGTCAATTTAAGGGGTAAAATTCTACGAACATCAAGTTAATTAAAAGAAAATTGGAGATGACCTGGCTACGAGAAACATCATTTAAGTCAAAATCAAAGTTATGAACTGGGGACAATTGGAAAATTAAACGATTTGAAATCACAGAAATAAAAGTTAACTATTGAAACGAAAGCATTTTTTAAAATCAGATCTGAGAGGAGACGATATGCCCAAAATGAATAACGAGTTGTAGTAAGATGTTTACATCAAAGATACTTTTAAACTATCAAAGTGAAACAAGCCCATATACAATACAGTCATTAAAACTTAATAACTCTTCGAAAGAGAATATAAACCCAGGGAGCAGAAGCAGCAGCACTCTGCAACAGGAGAGAGAGAGAGAGACGCAGCCGGCTGGAGAAAGACAAGGAAAGCAGCCGAGTTTAAACAGCTAATACAGCTCAAGAAGACCAGATTTTAAGTGGTTATTAGCTTACTTCACTTCCTTAATAACGCAGGACCCAGGACACCAATGCTATTAAGGGGTAAGTAGGTAAAATTCTTCGGTGACGGTATGGGTTATACCGGGGGATAGGCTCCGAGAACCCCGCCCGTAAATTCCAGAGAACGCTGCCTGGAATCACGGCGGCAGTCCCGTCCGGAGCCCACAGCCCGGAATCGTCCCCTAGCAGTCCTGAGAACCCCGCCCGTAACTCCAGCGAACGCTGCCTGGAATCACGGCGGCAGTCCCAGGCTGCCCCTAGCAGTCCTGACAACCCCGCCCGTAACTCCAGCGAACGCTGCCTGGAATCACGGCGGCAGTCTCAGGCTGCCCCTAGCAGTCCTGACAACCCCGCCCGTAACTCCAGCGAACGCTGCCTGGAATCACGGCGGCAGTCTCAGGCTGCCCCTAGCAGTCCTGGCAACCCCGCCCGTAACTCCAGCGAACGCTGCCTGGAATCACGGCGGCAGTCTCAGGCTGCCCCTAGCAGTCCTGACAACCCCGCCCGTAACTCCAGCGAACGCTGCCTGGAATCACGGCGGCAGTCCCAGGCTGCCCCTAGCAGTCCTGACAACCCCGCCCGTAACTCCAGCGAACACTGCCTGGAATCACGGCGGCAGTCTCAGGCTGCCCCTAGCAGTCCTGGCAACCCCGCCCGTAACTCCAGCGAACGCTGCCTGGAATCACGGCGGCAGTCCCAGGCTGCCCCTAGCAGTCCTGACAACCCCGCCCGTAACTCCAGCGAACACTGCCTGGAATCACGGCGGCAGTCTCAGGCTGCCCCTAGCAGTCCTGACAACCCCGCCCGTAACTCCAGCGAACACTGCCTGGAATCACGGCGGCAGTCTCAGGCTGCCCCTAGAGACGATAACCGCAGGGTTCACTCACTTACCCTCTTTAAAACGGGTTCGCTGGACTGACCTAGATCTCGCAGAGGCTTCTCGACAAACCAACGGCAAGGCTGAGCAACGATCAAACTGGTAGTAGGCGAATACCAAGGTGGAAAAGAAATTTTTACTCACGTTGGGGGCCAAATTCGTCCTCTACTTTGAACGAGCTCAGTCGATTACGCCGGTTAGTTGCGCAGACCCCTCTGGAGATCGCCGTACTGGCCACCAAATGTGAATTGCGCTTTCACGTATCTGATCGTCAGTCCAGAAGTAAAACACTCGAACACGTCAGTAACGAATATTCGTTTATTCACGGCCGGGACAAATCTCTAAGCAGTCGGGTAACCACCTTCGAGAAGTGCCAAAATCCCAGAATAAGGACTGTATTTTTATACATTTTACAGCTTAGGGGTGGTCCCCTTAAATTCCTAGATACACCTATGATTTGGCAAGGATCCAGAACATGTACATATATGGAATTATTCTTCGAGGTCGGGAGGTTATTTTTGACATAATCATTAACACAAGTCACTATTAATTCTGTTACAAAGGTTTTTCTTATCCCATGGCCATCTGGCCCAACTTACTCCAAAGCCCATTCCTTTTACATTTCAATGTTTATTTGTTTCAACTGGTCAAACGAGCTTAATTGCGCTATCTCCGCAATAACGTAACGCTTCCCATTCATTCCATTCTTTGACTTTTTGACCTCTCTGCTTTCACAGATGCGGGTCAGAACATTAAATGGTACCAAAGCCACACTCCCCTTTTTCCATCCCATGACCTTCTGACATCTCTGCTTTCACAGATGCCGGTCAGAACACGCTCCCTTTATTTCATCCCTTGACCTGTTGACATCTCTTTCACAGAGCTTTTCAGAACTGTTATATTAACCCTATCAGCGAAGTTCCAAATGAAATCCACTTCTACAACTGTACGGCCTAGTCTTACTCTTATTTCTTATGTTCTTAATTTTTATGTCTCTACATTCTTAAAACCTTTTACATCTCTAACTTTTGCTGGTGCTGATGAATTGTCCCCTGTTCCAGCTCCAGTGATGCTGCCTGACCCGCTGAGGATTTGCAGCGTGGCCCATTTTTCATGATAGAATTAAACTTCTTGCATGGTTGCAAATCACTGAGCATTGTTGTAATGCAAACTACCACACTCTAAAACATTTCTTATTCAAGTGTGTCCATTGGGACTTTGCTTTGTTTAAATTGGGATGAGCTTAAGTTCAAATTCCGTCAGCCTTTTGATTGTACGTACCAATATTGTTCACTCCAAAGTGTTGCCAACACTGTTTCTCCTCTTATCTGCCCCTTTATGAAGTGAAGTTGCATAGGGACCACACGCCCTCTTGCTGCTTGCCTTTTTAAAAATTAATTCTTGGTATCTGGTTTATTACTATTTTCCTGTGAGTCCGTGGTGGTACAGTCCAGCAGGCTATTTTTCACGTGACAGCGGATGGTGAATGTTGCCCTTCTCTGGAGAAGTAGCCTGCCACCAGAACCAGGCCTCGGCATTGCTGCATATGACAAAGACATAATTCAAAGCAAAAGCACTGGCCAACTTTTGGGTTGTTTTACAATTCATTCGTGGGATGTGGGCCGTGCCACTGGCTGGGCCACGTCACTGGCTGGGCCAGCATTTATTGCCCATCCCCAATTGGCCTTGAACTGTAAGTGGCTTGTCGTGCCATTTCAGAGGGCATTTAAGTGTCAACTCCTTTGGTGTGTCCTTACACCAGGCAATTGAGACCCAGAGCTGGATTCTCTGCTGTCGGGATTCTCCGTAGCGTCGGCAGCCCGAGGATTTCCGACAGCGTGGGGCTGCCTGCAATGGGCAACCCTATTGGCCGGCTGGCGAGACGGAGAATCCCAGGGGTGCTGTTCCGGCGGGACGGAGAAGCCCGCCCCCATTGTCCAACTTCAATCACATGAGGGATTAGACTGACATCCTTTGCGTCTCGCAGTAGTACACTGAATTGCACAACTGACCTAATAATTGTGCAAGGAGGGGAAGGCACTCGACTCCTAATTTGGAAGATGATTTTGTCTTAGCTCCAATAATTTCCTCCTTGTTTATTCTACCTTTTTTGTATTTTACAGGAATGTTTACCCTCACAGAAGTTGCATCTCTTAATGACATACAGGCAACCTATCGAATCCTGAAACCATGGTGGGATGTGTTCATGGATTATTTAGCCATTGTAATGTTGATGGTCGCTATCTTTGCTGGCACCATGCAGCTGACCAAAGATCAAGTTGTGTGTCTTCCTGAGCCCCTATCAGATGAGAGGTCGGAAACCCAGCGCGGCGTCACTGAGAGCCCTGCGAAAGGTCCCAAAACATCTGTCATGTCCGATTTAGAAAGCGCAACATCTTCAAGAGGCAGCCGGAATCATGCTTCTGGGGGAGCCTTTGAAAGCGTGTCTGCAATAACCATTGACCGACCCGATGACGTCATCGATCCCGACGTACAAAGAGGCCCTTTCAACTTTGGTCGCCCGACGAACTTAGAGTACCAGCAATATATTTTCATCAATCAGATGTGCTATCACGTGGCCTTGCCCTGGTACTCCAAATACTTTCCCTACCTTGCCCTGATCCATACCCTCATCCTGATGGTCAGTAGCAATTTCTGGTTCAAGTACCCCAAGACCAGTTCAAAGATCGAACACTTTGTCTCTATACTGGGCAAGTGTTTTGAGTCTCCCTGGACCACAAAGGCACTGTCTGAAACTGCATGTGAGGACTCGGAGGAGAACAAGCAGCGCTTTAAGACCTCTGTGGCAAAGCATTTATCGACGGGCAGCGAGGAGGAAAGCCCCAGCTCCAGCACACCTATGATATCCAGGACTGGCCCTAAATTTTCAGCAGAGAAGCCAGTCATTGAAGTTCCCAGCATGACCATTTTGGACAAGAAAGATGGGGAGCAGGCGAAAGCCCTTTTTGAGAAAGTCCGTAAGTTCCGTGCTCATGTCGAAGACAGTGATTTGATATACAAACTCTATGTTGTCCAGACAGTCATAAAGACAGTGAAGTTAATGTTTATTTTATGTTATACGCTTACTTTTGTGACTTCTATAAGGTTTGATCATGTCTGCGAACCAAAGATAGAGCATTTGACTGGATATACTCATTTTTATTGTACTCACAACATGGCTTTTATGCTACGAAAATTATTAATTAGTTACATTGCACTCATTTGTGTTTATGGACTGGTTTGTATATATACTTTGTTTTGGCTGTTTAGGCGGCCCTTAAAGGAATACTCATTTGAAAAAGTCCGTGAAGAAAGTAGTTTTAGTGATATTCCAGACGTTAAAAATGACTTTGCATTTTTGCTGCATATGGTTGATCAATATGACCAACTTTACTCAAAGCGCTTTGGAGTCTTCCTGTCAGAGGTGAGTGAAAACAAACTGCGGGAGCTCAGTTTGAACCACGAGTGGACTTATGAAAAACTCAAGCAGCACGTTTCGAGGAACCCTCAGGACAAGCAGGAGCTGCACCTCTTCATGCTTTCCGGAGTGCCCGATGCTGTGTTCGACATGACTGAGCTGGAGGTACTGAAGCTGGAGCTGATCCCTGAAGCAAAGATTCCTGCCAAAATTTCCCAAATGACTAATCTTCAGGAACTGCACCTTTACCATTGCCCTGCTAAAGTGGAGCAAACTGCCTTCAGCTTCCTCCGGGACCACCTTAGGTATCTGCACATCAAGTTCACTGACGTTGCAGAAATTCCCACCTGGGTCTACTTGCTTAAAAACCTGCGTGAACTGTACCTAGTCGGTAATTTGAACTCTGAAAATAATAAGATGATAGCTCTCGAGTCACTTCGAGAATTGAAACACCTGAAGATCTTGCATCTGAAGAGTAATCTGACCAAAGTTCCTTCAAACATCACTGACGTTGCGCCGCACCTCACTGCGCTGCTGGTTCACAACGATGGAACAAAACTGTTGGTGCTGAACAGCTTGAAGAAGATGATCAATCTCACTGAGCTGGAGCTGCAGAACTGCGAGCTGGAACGAATCCCGCATGCCATTTTCAGCTTGACTAACTTGCAGGAGCTGGACTTGAAATCCAACAACATTCGCACAATCGAGGAGGTGATAAGTTTTCAGCATCTGAAGCGCCTGACGTGCCTCAAGCTGTGGCACAACAAAATCATCACCATCCCTTCATCCATCAGTCTGGTGAAGAACCTCGAGTTGCTTTACCTCTCTCAGAACAAACTGGAGTCTCTCCCAGCGGCTCTCTTCGCTCTGCAGAAGCTGAGATACCTGGATGTGAGTCACAATTCCATTGCAGTCATTCCCGTGGAGATCACATCCCTCCAGAATTTACAGTATTTTGCAGTCACAGGAAATAGGGTGGAAATTTTGCCAAAGCAGGTCTTTAAGTGCACAAAGTTGCGGGTTTTGAACGTGGGCCAAAACTGCATCACTTCCATTTCAGAAAAGGTCGGCCAGCTGGTGCAACTGACCCAGCTGGAGCTGAAAGGGAACTGCCTGGACAGACTGCCAGGGGAGTTAGTCCACTGCCGCCTTCTGAAGAAAAGCGGGCTTGTCGTTGAGGATCACCTCTTTGACACCCTTCCCTCCGAGGTTAAAGACCTCTTTAATCAAGACTTTAACTCAAACTCAACGTTTGGCACAGGAATATAAATTATTGAGCAAAGCGTATGTAGCAGCTTTGGAATGTTTGTTTGCTTGTTAACTGGAAAAAAAATGTATAAAATAGATCAAGGTACTTAACAAAAACATGGCAACTGTTTAAAAACTAGATGAGGTGATGCTAGTTTTTTTTGCCCTGAAAAAACACTCAAATCACTGTAATAAATTGTAACCAATTAACTAAGTGTTGGTCACTGGTTGTCTTATACAAATCTGTCAATGACTGAATATTTGTTCATATATCCTTGTTTGTAAATGTATGTGATTATAATTTATTCTTGACAATTTTTAAAAAACAACTTAATTTTCATAACCTGTCAACGGCCTCTCTCGAGCCACTCCAAATGCATGGCCTCTCTCAGTTTTGCTACTAATCTGACCATTGCAGGGTTTGTAGAGTGAGCACCAGTGCATCTTAAACACTTTATTTTTCTCCCCGAGGGAGCCAGCAGCCTGGCTCCACTCCTTTTCCTAGCCCAACTAAGCTCAGAGGTTCGTCATGCTTGACATGAACTCGTATTTTGTGTGTGTCTTTCTCTCTCTCTCTCTCTCTCTCTCTCTGGTACCTCATCACCTGTTACTTTTTTTTGTCTGTATTTCTGTCGGAAGAGAGTTGAGTTTCAGGCTTTAAACTGTTGTGGATTACACACGCAGAACGTGCCAATATCTGGCTCTTCGCACCAATTTCAGCTGTTTCTAAATAAAAGAAAACAAACTCACTTCAAATGAATTGTTTTTGTTTACTTACTCTAAAGAATGGAGGCCCAATGAGTCTAATTTCAGTGCCAGCTCGCCCCCCCCCCCCCCCCCCCCTCCCCAAACCACTACTCTATTCACCTCAGTAAGTCTATTGCTTAATTACCTAATAAGTACCTATTGCTTCGTAGAGGCGATGTGTTCAGCCTCGCAAATCATGGCGACTTGCCATCTCGGGCGACGACTCACTCCCAGAATTCCCTCTGATGGAATAGGATAAGGATGTGTCACGACACATGTCCTATTCAGTGTTTCTGCGTGATTTTATAAGAAGTAGTGCTTCATATTGGCCTTGACATCAATCTGCAGACAGAGGTCGAACCAGTGGGGGGGGGGGGGGGGGGGGGGGGGGACATGAATGTTGGCAACTTTCTCCCTCCTTTGCCAGCTCCCTTTCAATCTGTGCAGATGCACAGGCTTCTGTGTAAATGAATAGGGTTGCTCTGGGATGCACTTTGGCTCTCCTCCAATATACGTCATGCTTGACTCTGGTACAGACCTGAAATTACGCCATATGATTCACTTAAATCAAAGGCTCTTCCCAGCCGAGATGAGATCTCATCAATACATAGGAGAAACACATTCTCGGGCCCTTGTTCTTCCACTTTCCCAAATGTTGGAAAATCCCAGTCATGCTTTAATTGCCTCATTGCTGGGAAGTGCATATGAATCCAGAAAAACGTCAAAAGGAGTTTGTTATTAACAAAAATGCAATTGCAAATTACCAGCTCTTAAGGCTTATTATTAAGCAAAAATGCAATTGCAAATTACCAGCTCTTAAGGCTTGTTATTAGCAAAAATGCAATTGCAAATTACCAGCTCTAAAGGCTTCCATTTTTGGCATGTGTTGCAGAGCTGTAAGGATGAGACACATCCTAGATCCTAGTTAACTGATCTGGGCAAATAAAATGCTGTAGAACTCCCACAACTTGATTTATGTGACCCTGCCTTAAGGACAAGAACCTTCATTGAATCTGCCACCGGACCTCAGCTGGAGGTCTGTGTATGGGACTGTGAATGCTGATGGTATTTCCATACACCTAACTCCCTTTCCTGCAATTGAACAGTTCGTAGCTCTCAAAAGCTTGGGCGTGACATTTTGACACCTGGAAGAGAGGATGAAGGGGCTGGGAGAATTTGGAAGGGGCCGTGGGTGGGTGGGGAATTGAGCTTGGAATGAGAATATTATTCTCTCCCATGATGAGAGTATGAATGGATCAACAAGGCAAGTCGGTGCTTTCAACTGTTCGAAACGACAACTTGTGCAGATTCGCAAATGGCCGTTTGGACGTACAAACTTGAGCATTGCTTGAAAAAAGACATTTTGTCAAAGTTTATCGCCTTGCACTCATCAGGCGAATCACAAGAATGTCAATGTAAGGGAAAGAACAACTTTAAAAAAGAGTGCTGATTGGTTGACAAGTGGACTCTAACTGGATGAGGTGTTGCCATGGAGAATGCACCAGTTAGTGGTGACTGACTGTTAGCTGCCAAGAATTGTTTGAAAAGTTAAAGTAGCTAGCTTAACTCTGGTCATGGCATTGCTCTGAGAAATGAACCAGCGAATGGCTGTCACTTGTTTTGTTTAGCTGAAACAGGCGCAATATGTGTACGTGTTCTTTCTGTCTGCAAATAACACGGTCGTGTGTATTAATGTAGCTTCTAGCACACACAAATGCATCACACTGTGAGCGGGACTGACCATATTAAATTGGTTGTCAGTGTAATTTTTACCACACCATGGGTCATTTACTGAATGGGCTTAAGGCCTTTGACCCTGAAAAGTCTACCTTAGATTATCCTGGGATCTCAAAGATTTGAGTAACAGCTGCAAGACAAAAAGCTTTGATGAAATGCATTTTTTCAGCAATACCAAAAGGGATGGTAATTATATTGTCTCCTTCACATCTTCCGGATGTCCAAAAGTACTTCATCGACAAAGAATTAGTAGTCGCAGGCGCAAAGTAGGCATTTGTGCTTGTCACTGTCCCTTAATCTTCGTTTTAAATGAAGCAGTGAGCATAATCCAGCAAAGAAACAAAGTGTAAAATAACAAATGTACAAACAGTTCTTCAGATGTGGAAATATAAAAGCTTTATGTTTCAGGTGCAGGCATTCTGTCATAACTTAGTAATTCTGATCAGGTACCCAACATATCCTTTCTCTTTACAGCGGCGCACAAACTGATATTTCCAGCATCTAGCCTTATCTAAACTTCACAGCTCAGGGTTCCAGGTTCGATTCCCGGCACCGGTGACTGTCTGTGCGGAGTCTGCACATTCTCCCCGTGTCTGCGTGGGTTTCCTGTGGGTGCTCTGGTTTCCTCCCACAAGTCCCCAAAGACGTGTTGTTAGGTGAATTGGACATTCTGAATTCTCCCTCTGTGTACTCGAAAAGGGGCCGCAATGTGGCGACTAGGAGCTTTTGGACCATAAGACATAGCAGCAGCATTAGGCCACTCGGCCCATCGAGTCTTCTCCGCCATTCAATCATGGCTGATATTTTTCTAATCCCCATTCTCCTGCCCTCCCCCCATAACCCCTGATCCCCTTACTAATCAAGAAGCTATCTATCTCTGTCGTAAAGACACTCTGATTTGGCCTCCACAGCCTTCTGTGGTAAAGAGTTGCACAGATTTACCACCATCTCGCTGAAGAAATTCCTCCTCATCTCTGTTTTAAAGGATCGTTCCTTTGGTCTGAGATAGTGTCCTCTGCTTCTAGTTTTTCCTACAAGTGGAAACATCCTCTCCGCATCCACTCTATTCAGGCCTCACAGTATCCTGTATGTTTCAATAAGATCCCTTCCCCCATCTTTTTAAACTCCCAACAAGTACAAACCCAGTGTCCTCAACTTATCCTCATACGACAAACTCTTCATTCCAGGGATCATTCTTGTGGACCTCCTCTGGACCCTTTCCAAGGCCAGCATATCCTTTCTTAGATAGGGGCCCAAAACTGCTCACTGCCTCCAATTGTGGTCTGACCAGAGCCTTATACAACCTCAGAAGGGCATACCCAAGTCCTGTATTCTAGCCCTCTTGACACGAATGCTAACATTGCATTTGCCTTCCTAACTGCTGACTGAACATGTACATTAACTTTAAGAGAATCGTGAACAAGGGCTCCCAAGTCCCTTTGTGATTCTGATTTCCTAAGCACTTCCACATTTAGAAAATAGTCTATGCCTCCATTTCTCCTTCCAAAGTGGTACTTCTTTGCCCATTCTCCTAGCCTGTCCAAGTCTTTCTGCAGCCCGCTTGCTTCTCCAATACTACCTATCCCTCTACAGATCTTTGTATCATCTGCCAACTTAGCAACAGTGCCTTCAGTTCCTTCTTCCAGATCATTAATGTATATTGTGAAAAAGTTGTGGTCCCAGTACAGACCCCTGAGGCACACCACTAGTCACCGGCTGCCATCCTGAAAACGACCCCTTTATCCCCACTCTCTACCTTCTGCCAGTCAGCCAATCCTCTGTCCATGCCAGTCACCATGGGCTCTTAACTTATTTAACAGTCTCCTATGTGTACCTTTTCAAAGGCCTTCTGGAAATCTAAATAAATCATGTCCACTGGTTCTCCTTTGTCTAACGTCCTTGTTACTTCCTCAAAGAACTCTAACAGATTTGTCAGTCCTATTTCATCATGCACTTCCATGTACTCCGCGATCTCATCTTTAATAACGGACTCCATTTGTGCGTAGGTTTCCTCTGGGTGCTCCGGTTTCCTCCCACAGTCCAAAGATGTGTGGGTTAGGTGGATTAGCCATGCTAAATTGCCCCTAGTGATCCAAAAAGGTTAATTCGGGTTACTGTTTCCAGGGGATGGGGTGGAGGAGGTGTGTGCTTGTGTGGGGTGTTCTTTCCAAGGGTCGATGCAGACTCAATGGGCTGAATGGCCTCCTTCTGCACTGTAAATTTTATGATTCTATGATTCCGCGATCTCATCTTTCATAATGGACTCTAAAATCTTACCAATGACCGAAGTCAGGCGAACCGGCCTATAATTTCCCGTCTTCTGCCACCCTCCCTTCTTAAACAGCAGTGTTACATTAGCCATTTTCCAGTCCTCTGGAACCCTTCCTGCCTGCAGTGATTCCTGAAAGATCACCACCAATGTCTCCACAATCTCCTCAGCTATTTCTTTTAGAACCCTGGGGTGTAGTCCATCCGGTCCAGGTGATTTATCCACTATCCACCTTCAGACCTTTCAGTTTCCCCAGAACCTTTTCCTCAGTAACGGTCACTGCACTCACCTCTGCCCCCTGGTTCTCCTGGAGCTTTGGCATCCCACTGGTGTCTTACACCGTGAAGACTGATGCAAAGTAAATATTCAGTTACTTTGCCATCTTTTTGTTTCCTATTATTACTTCTCCAGCCACATTTCCCAGTGGTCTAATGTGTATTTTTGCCTCCCTCTTACCTTTTACATATTGAAAACAACTCTTCCTATCTTCCTTTATATTACTAGCTAGTTTTCACTCAGTTCATCTTCTCCCCCCTTATTGCTTTTTTAGTTGTCCTCTGCTCGCTTTTAAATAGTTCCCAATCCTCTGGCTTCCCACTAATTCTTGCCACTTTGTAAGCTTTTTCTTTTGCTTTTATGCTATCCTTGACTTCCCTCGTCAGCCGTGGATGCCTCATCCTCCCCTTGGCATGTTTCCTCCTCCTTGGGATGAATTTCTGTTGTGCCTCCCAAATAACCCCCAAAAATTCGTGCCATTGCCGTTGCACTGTCTTCCCTGCTAGGCTCCTTTTCCAATCAACTCCGGCCAGTTCCTCCCTCATGTTTTTGTAGTTATCTTTATTTAATTGTTACATCTGATTGCAGCTTTTCCCTCTCAAACCGTAGGATAAATTCTACCATATTGTGGTCACTGCTCCTTAAGTTCCCTAATCAAGTCTGCCTCAATACACATCACCAAACCCGGAATTGCCTGTTCCCTAATAGGCTCTGTCACAAGCCGCTCCAAAAAACCCATCTCTTAGACATTCCACAAATTCTTTTTCTTATGATCCACTACCAACCTGATTTTCGCAGTCCACCAGCATATTGAAGTCGCCCATGATTATTGTATTATTGCTTTTCTCATATGCCTTTTTCAGATCTATTTTCGGCCCACATCCTGACTACAGCCAGGGGGCCTGTACAGAACCTCCGTCAGGGCCTTTTTACCTTTCCGATTCGTCAGCTCTACCCACACAGATTCTATGCCTTCTGATCCTATATCGCGTCATGCTATTGATTTAACTTCATTCCTTACTAACAATGCAACCCCATCCCCTCTGTCAATCTGTCTTTTTGATAGGACACATAATCTTGGATATTTAGATCCCAGCCCTGATCCCCTTGCAGCCACGTCTCTGTGATGCCCACAACATCATACCGGCCAATTTCAATGTGCGCAACAAGCTCATTTACCTTGTTCTGTATACTGCACGCATTTAGGTACCATAAGACATAGGAGCAGAATTAGGCCACTGGCCCATCGAGTCTGCTCCACCATTCAATCATTTTTTAAAAATAAATTTAGATTACCCAATTATTTTTTCTATTAAGGGGCAATTTAGCGTGGCCAATCCACCTACTCTGCACATTTTTGGGTTGTGGGGGCGAAACCCACGCAGACACGGGGAGAATGTGCAAACTCCACACAGACAGTGACCCAGAGCCGGGTTCGAACCTGGGACCTCAGCGCCGTGAGGCGGTTGTGTCCACCATTCAATCATGGCTGATATTTTCTCATCCCCATTCTCGTGCCTTCTCCCCATAACCTCTGATCCCCTTATTAATCAAGAAAGTACAACACCCTCAGTCCTGAATTGCCCACCTTTCTTCTCACACTTGTCACCTTTTTTGCTCTGCCTGAGGGTGATGTTGTTCTCTTATTCTGGTTCTCTATTTCCCCTTCTAAGCTAACATTCTGGTTCCCACCCCCCTGCCTATTAGTTTACATCCTCCAGAGTGACTCTAGCAAACTTCCCAGCCAAGATATTTGGTGCCCCTCCAGTACAGGTCCCACCTGCCCCGGAAGAGATCCCAATGGTCCAGAAATCTGAACCCTCCCTCCTATACCATCAGTTTAGCCACATGTTTAGCTGCACTATCCTCCTATTTCTAACCTCACTGGCCTGTAGCACAGGGAGTAATCCTGAGATTACAACCCGAGAGGTCCTGCTATTTCGCTTATTGCCTAACTCCCTGAACTCCTTCTGCAGGACCTCATCACTCTTCCTACCTACGTCGTTAGTACCTGTGCGTACTACGACCTCTGACTGTTCACCCTGCCCCTTCAGGATGTCCTGTGTTCGTCCAGATACATCCTTGACCCTGGCACCAGGGAGGCAACATACCATCCTGGAGTCTCTTTCACGTCCACAGAAGCGCCTATCTGTGCCCCTTACTATGGAGTCCCCTATAACTATCGCTTTCCTGCACTTTGCCCTCCCCTGCTGAGCAACAGAGCCAGTTGTGGTGCCACTGTTCTGGCTGCTGTTGTTTTCCCCTGACAGGCTATCCCCTCCATCAGTATCCAAAACGGTATACGTGTTAGAGAGGGGGACAACCACAGGGGATTCCTGTACTGACTGCCTGCCCTTTCTAGCAGCCACCCTTTTGTCTGCCTGCACCTTGGGTGTGACCGCATCTCTATAACTCAGTAACTTCATTGCAATGTTAATGTAAGCCTACTTGTGACAATAAAGACTATTGTATTATTATTAATCTTTTAATCACTATTGCATAATCATCTGGTGGTGGCACTGCCATTAAAACAGTGAACTGAGGAATACTACACAAGTTGTTTGTTCTCTTATCACCAGTATTAATGCCTGGGCCCTAGATTGAGGCCACCCAAAGCTGCAAATGATCTGCAGTTAAGAAGACTCTCATTCCGAAAATGATGAAATCCCGTCATAAGAATTTGTGCTCAGTTGTAGATATTGGAGTAAATGTGCCTGAATCTTGGTAAAATCAGCACAATTTATATAAGCGCAAGAAAGCGTGTTGGAAAGTTTCTTAGCGAGAGGACAGAAGGTTTTTTTTGTGATCTGTCATGGTGATGCAGTTGGCGGGGCGGTGGGGGGAGAGGGGAGTCAGATAAGCACATTAGCGAGAGAGGAGTTGATGGATATGCTTAGAGCAACGTTGGGTGGGAGCATTAAAATCAGCATCACCAAGACAGACTGACTTATTTCTGCAGTTGTAAGTTCTGTGCAACTCTCTGTAAGGATTCCAGGAGTCCAGCCAGTACTGAGTCCTGTTGCTAACCAAATGATATGAGTTCTCCTGAGATGGAGATGAGATCAATATTTATCAATAATCCCCGTTTGCTGGAACAGGAGATTGGCTTTGCGCACACTTTTGAGAAAGTTCCCTCTCGGCTGGTACAGATTCCAAGAGGTTTTAGTGCCCACGGCTGAAGAGGGACTGGGCTGAAATAATTCTGGGTGAAGAGCCACATCGTGTGCCCTGTGGGTTTATTCTAATGTGTGCGTGTGTGTTTTAACACATGGATGCAAAGCCATGACAACTGTGTGCAAGAAAATATTTATCCTTTTCAAACAATAGTACTTGCCGACTTTCTAAGCACGGGGGGGGGGGGGGGGGGGAGCCCCGTAAGTGGTCCGAATTCAGGTCTAGGATTTTACAGATATTGCCCTGTTTAAATGGGCAATGGCCTCTTTTTAAAAGCTAATATAATAATAATCGCTTATTGTCACAAGTAGGCTTCAATGAAGTTACTGTGAAAAGCCCCGAGTCACCACATTCCGGCGCCTGTTCGGGGAGGCTGGTACGGGAATTGAACCCGCACTGCTGGTCTTGTTCTGCACTACAAGCCAGCTATTTAGCCCACTGTGCTAAACCAGCCACTAACCAGCTGGTTACCAATTGGGCAAAATGCATTTTTATATATCGAACAATTACAATTTTAATTGTAGTGCAAATACAGTGTACCTTTGGAGCTTTCTTAGTGATCTGAATGAATGTGAATCCAGTCCACAATCATGAGCTGTTTGTTTCAACCCTACTGCACTGTCAATGCAAGTCTATTGGTTTTTGCTACTGCACGATTTCGTTGTGGACTTTTGAAAGACGTCATGGGGTAGAAATTGGTTTCCGGCGAAGATTTGAGACAGCCATTATCAGAACGATTGCCCATTACTAGCACAGCCTAACATTCAGTGCTACTATATTCAATATCCAGCTGACAGTATTCTGCCTATTTTATGCCACCTCTGGGTGGATTTCTACCTCGCTATTTTACAATGAGTCCTGCCACAGTAACTTTAAAAGAAACTTGAATAGTGTTGGTCTTGGTCTTTCTTGCATGCCAGTTTATTAATACTCCAAAGTTTGGTTATCAAAAGCCAATTATGTCTTCTATTGAGCTGTAATTTGGAATATATGTCTTGTTGAATTTCAGGACAAAGCTTTGCTGTCTTAAAGGCAATGCACCATTAGTTGTTAATCAAGCCGGTCTTGGTTGTTTTCAGAACACAATAAAGGTGCTTAAAATGTTCACTTACTGCACCTTGCTAATGCAACCAGGACATTTGATACCACGGGTCATGACTGCCCTCTAGTGTAACTTCAATGGCATGGTCAGTGAATTGTACCAGAAGTACAAGGGTGACTCCTTCTTACCTCCTCCATCTGTGTCTGTGACACCCAAAACAAATGTCTGTGCTAAACCTGCGCCACTGACCAGAAGTGTAATTAGTTGAAAAGTGATATAACTCATTTTTTTCCTATGGTGGAGATTCTTACGTGCACTAAAATTCATTTGTATAAAGTATTAAAATGCAGTTTCCTGACCACCTGCACAGCTCAATTCAAATTGGCTAGCCAGTCAGTATTAAACTATTGCTTCAATTAACTCAAAAGGCAAAAACTCTGCCTTCTCCAGTGGAGTTTTATTAAGACGAGTATAAGAGACACTTTGTTTCTAATGTCGGTAGGTTTTGGAAGTGTTTTTGGTTTTTTTTGCTGCTCAAAAGTGGTCCTGTTTTGATGCACGCAACGCATCAGCGCAGAATGGTGGACAAGTAATGATGTCTGGATCCAGTCTGAATGCCAAGTGTTCATGTTTCATTGTGTGAAGTGTCTTTCAGGGGAGGACATCTGCCATCCTTAACTGGTCTGGCCTACATGTAACTCCAGATCCACAGCAATATGGTTGATGTGTCCTCTTTAATGGCCGGGCAAACCATTCAGTTCTTGGGCAATTAGGGATGGGCAGTAAATGAGGGTGAGGTGAAAGGATGTGGGCGGCACGGTAGCACAGTGGTTAGCATCGTTCCTTCACAGCGCCAGGGTCACAGGTTCGATTCCCGACTTGGCTCGCGGTGCGGAGTCTGCACGCTCTTCCTGTGTCTGCGTGGGTTTCCTCCGGGTGCTCCGGTTTCCTCCCACAAGTCCTAAAAGACGTGCTGTTGGGTGAATTGGACATTCTGAATTCTCCCTCAGCGTACCCGAACAGAGGCCGGAATGTGGCGAATAGGGGCTTTTCACGGTAACTTCATTGCAGTGTTAATGTAAGCCTACTTGTGACAATAAAGATGATCAAATCCTGGTGAAGTCAGTTTTTTTTAATACTCTGCGCTTCGGAGAGGTATAGAACCTACATTGTGCCAGTAAGGACTGGGAGAACTGTTACAGAAATTATGCCATGATAGTTAGTCTTCTGTTGGCCATTTTTTGTTTGATATTGCCATCTATTTCATTTTTTTGCTGTCCTTGCTGCTGATATTAAGCAATCCTGAACAGCACATCCAACATTTTGGAGATCCTTTTGAATTTGCACATTTCATAACAGCAAATGGAAGTGCATCGAGCTAGCTCCTGTTTGTCACTGGGATTGAGGCACACCAGCGTTGTGTTGAGGTTGGTATCAGTCCAGTTTAATTCGCTAACAAATCACATTTTGATTTAGCCAGTTCAACAGTGCCAACTCTGAAGAAGCAGTCAAACTACTGGAGAAGACATGAGGAACAATGAGAAGAACAGAACATCTAAGATGACGATTTTTAAAAATTGTTAATTGAGGGAAAAAGCAATCAAGTGCTTCAAGATAATGACACAGTAAGATGTATAATGGAATTATAAGAATCTAAGAGTGTAAATAAAGATAATAATTGAAATGCCTTCTGTTTATTACTTATTCATTGCAAAACCAACTCCTCTGCATCACCTCAACACACATCAGATGATTTGTAATTTCCTATTTATCGCCTGTTTGATTAGCTTGATCGATCCTGAGGATTTACTGTCCTCACCGCACCTGACTTGGTGACGCAACCTCATGACACTTGAGACATCGCGTGAGATTTAATCGAACCGTGCGAGACGTCACAATCTGGATCTCTCCCGCAAAGGGGTTGGGGGGGGCTCGAGGACCCTGGAAGAGATCAGTTGGATGCAGTGGGGGGATTCGGAGGCCGCTGTGGGTTCGCTGAGGGAGGTTGCTAGATCAGGGTTGCCTTTAAAAAAGGTGCCCCGATCCGCAATGTGGTACTGAAAATAGGCTGAGAAAATACACATAGGCCAGGAACAGAAACTGTCTCATCAGGTGCTGGCTGCAATTGATGCTGGCCATCTGCAACAGTGCCCACGCCAAGGCAGACACCTGTTACAAGCTATATGGACTTTGTGATTACCCACTCCAAGTCTATGAATATGTAACAAACTTCCAGACACAGGTGATCAATTTTGCAGCAGGACCAAGAACAGACAAAAGAAGTCATCAGACATTTTAATCAGCTAATGGCTGTGAGACAAAGGGAGTTTCAGAGGACAATGGGTCTTGATTGAATCACCATGGATAAACAGGAATATCCCGTCTTTCCCATTAACCAGTTGGGGTCTGGCTAGGACAATGACCAGTGGTGGGCATATACATATGACTCAATCCAAGCTTCCCAGTATAAAGAAAGCAGCACCGAACAGATCCTCAGCAATAACCTGGGAGTTCCCCAAGCACAACCACCACAAGAAGACAGGACCCTGGGTTTCGAACCCAGAGAAGACATCAACATGGAGTGATTGTAGCCTGACAGCTTCCTTTACTAAGTGCGGGTAAAACCCAAAACTCAGCTGTGAGTCTGTGTCATAATCTCGAGTAATAGAATGGTGAATAAAATTGCGTTAAATTGAACCTGTTTTGTGCTTTGTTCATCTGGCAAATAAGGGCACCTGAGTAAAACGTTTGAGTAAGTAAACTGGTCGAACGTATCAGAGGTTTTAAAGGTACAACAGCGAGTACTCTTCCTGCACTGCTGAGCTGAGTGGGTCAGTACAGGAAATGCTGTAAGGCATTTCCTTGCTGAGGCCAAAAACACGGCAAAGTTCTCAGTGCCGAGAAACACCCCACAAAACACGGACAAAAGCAGGCTCTGTTTTTTCCCCATCGAATCGTGCCTCTTGTGTTTGTCCTGATGAGTGCAAGATGAAAAGCTTCAGCGACATGACTCTATTTTCAGCAATGCTGTATCCGTGTATTACACATTGTTGAAGATGTGACGGTGCCTGTGCTGATTCTCAGAGATACACCCCACCCTTTCCCCATAATATTTTTTATATTCAAATATTTAGTTTCTTAAAAGCGGTGGATTTTGCTTCAACCACTTCCTGGTAAGGCATTCTATGTGCTAACAACCCTCTGCACCGTTTATAGGAAAAATGTGTCCACCACTGTTTTTTGGTGATAATCCTTCGTCCTCTAGTTACTGAATCATTCAGAAGTGGAAATGTTTTCGCAAATTTACCTTATTAAAACCTTTCAATGTAGAACACAGGTATCCTCTTTCCAATGAAAAGATCCCCTAGTTTCAATACTATTTCCTCATAATTAAAATCTCTCGCCACCGGTATCATCTCAGTGAATCTCTCCTGCAACCCTGCCAAAGTTGAACTTCAACCCCAGTATTTTCCAACTGCAGTTTTGCTTCACTTCTGCATCTCTTGTTTATAAATAATTTTAAAGGGCAGCACGGTGGCGCAGTGGGTTAGCCCTGCTGCCTCAGGGCACCGAGGTCCCAGGTTCAATCCCGGCTCTGGGTCACTGTTTGTGTGGGTTTCGCTCCCACAACCCAAAGATGTGCAGGGTAGGTGGATTGGCCATGCTAAATTGCCCCTTGATTGGAAAAAATTAATTGGGTACTCAACAGCGTCATTAACCAGAGGTCTCACTTTTAAAGATTTGTGTATTTGGATGACTACTTCTCCCAGCTCCGCTTTGTCTTTCATTTATTCTACTGTCTGTAATTTTTGATCTTGTAGCTCCTGTCTCAAGCTCCCTTCAAAAAGTGCAATGGTCACAACCCTGTATTTAGGAGATTCCGATTCAGAAAACACTTCTGTTTCCATTTCTTTAGCCATGGTGCCATACTCTCTTAATTTTATTAAGACTTTTCCCATGCAGCACCCTATCAAATACATTGTTAAAATCCTTGTACAGAATTGTTGCCTAAATGATTGTCATCTCTGTAGACCATGACATGCTAAATTTGCCTTGTACTTTCACTTGTATCTATATTATTCAGAACAGGGTAGCGAGGAACAGTACATCTCTGCAAGATCCTACCGTGTTCTGTTAGATATGAGTCAACATACTGTAGTACCAGGAAACACTGCACCAAACAACACAAAGGTCGCTTTTCTACCCTCTTGAGGGGCTCTTGGTCATCAGTCAATACTGAATAATATATAAGGGAAAAGCAGATTATGCTATTGCCTTCTCTTAACTTACGAAATAGGAGAAGAAATAGGCTATTCGGTCCCTCAAGCCTGCCCCACCAATAAGTATATGGTCAATCTGGTTGTGTTTCGAGTTTCACATTCCCATCGTATCCCCGACAACCTTTGATCACCTTGCCTAACAAAAATCTATCTACGTCTGCCTTAAAAATATTCAATGACCCCGCCTCCACTGCCTTCAGAGTCAGAAAGTTCCAAAGTCGCACAATTCTCTGAGAGAAAGAATTGTCTCTGCCATCTACGCGTGACCCCCTAGTTCTGGGTTTACCTACAAAAGGAAACACCCTCTCCATGTCCACCTTGTTAAGACCATTCAGGATCTTGTATGCTTCAATCAAGTAATTCCTCACTCTTCTAAAGTCCAGTGCAAACAGGCTCACCTGTTCAAACTAGTCTCAATCTAGTAAACCTCCTCTGAATTGTGTCCAATAAATTTATATCCTTCCTTGAAAACGGAGACCAAAATTGCAGAGTATTTGAGATGTGTTCTGATCGATGCCCTGTATAACTGAAGCATAACATCCTTATTTTTATGTTCAATTCCTTTTGTAATAAAGGATAGCATTCCATTAACTTTCTTGCTTACAACTCCCGAGCTCCCAGGTTCAATTCCCGGCTTGGGTCACAGTCTGTGCGGAGTCTGCACGTTCTCCCCGTGTCTGCGTGGGCTTCTTCCCACAGTCCAAAGATGTGCAGGTTAGGTGGATTGGCCATGATAAATTGCCCTTCGTCCAAAAAGGTTAGGTGGGGTTACTGGGTTATGGGGATAGGGTGGAGGCGTGGGATTAAGTAGGCTGCTCTTTCCAAAAGCTGGTGCAGACTCGACGGGCCGAATGGCCTCCTGCACTGTAAATTCTATGATTACATGCTATACCTGCATATTAACTTTTTTGTGACTCACATACAGGACTACTTACATTCCTCTGCACCGCAGAATTCTCAAGTCTTTCTCCATTTAAGCAAAAGTGAATAACTTCATATTTTCCCACATAATACTCCATCTGCCCGATTTTTGCTCACTCACTCAACCTATCTATATCTGTCTGCAAACTCAAATCCTTCTTCACATCATACTTTCCTACCAATCTGTGTGTTGTTTGCAAATTTAGCTACCCTGCCTTTGCTTCCCTCATCTAAATCATTGATGTGAATTGTAAAAGCTGAGATACCTGCACTGACCGCTGTGGGACTTCACTCGTCACATCCTGCCAATCAGACCAAGATCCATTTATGCATACTCCCTGTGTTCTGCCTGCTAGTTAATCTCTACATACTAATGGACAGCATGGTAGCATTGTGGATAGCACAATTGCTTCACAGCGCCAGGGTCCCAGGTTCGATTCCGGCTTGGGTCACTGTCTGTACGGAGTCTGCACGTTCTCCCCGTGTCTGCGTGGGTTTCCTCCGGGTGCTCCGGTTTCCTCCCACAGTCCAAAGATGTGCAGGTTAGGTGGATTGGCCATGATAAATTGCCCTTCGTGTCCAAAATTGGCCTTAGTGTTGGATGGGGTTATAGGGATAGGATGGAGGTGTTGACCTTGGGTAGGGTGCTCTTTCCAAGAGCCGGTGCAGACTCGATGGGCCGAATGGCCTCCTTCTGCACTGTAAATTCTATGATAATCTAATATGTTACCGCCCTACACCATGAGCTTAAGCTTTTCGCAATAACCTTTGATGTAGCATCTTATCAAATGCCTTTTGGAAATCCAAGTACAGTATGTCTGCAGGCTCCCCTCTATCCACAACACGTGTTACTTAAACCCTTCACAAAACCATGCTGACTCTTCCCAATTATGTTGAGTATGTCTGGGTGGGAACATCTGACGTTCCTGGAAAATTCAGCGTAAGTCGGTTTTGAATATTGAAATGTATTTCAATTCATGGTAATCAGGTTCATGCCCCCACAGGGCGTGAATCTGGTTACTTCACCAACAGGGGCGGGAAAATCTTATTTTGAGATCTTCCCATCACAAATCCTATCCTGGCCCTCTTGTGAGACTTTCTCGCCATAATGAGATTTGCGCCTGTGCCGAACAGAGGCGGAAAATCACCCCCTGTGTTTTAAGCACTCTTTCTTCAGCGCTGTCTTCTGATGCAGTATAAATTGTCAATCACTTTACTGTTGGCTTATCTTGTGTCCCTGATGAGTGCAAGATGAAAAGCTTTGATAGATGTCTCTTTTTTCAGCAATATCTTTGAACTATTAAATTCAAATTTCCGAATTTCCCACAATGAACTGCTGGGCAGACTGTTCGAGTTATTAGCTTAGTGATATACCTTCAATTCACCGTGAGGCGGAGAGAGCAAGTGAACAATAGGCTTTATTAGTCATGAATTTGCCTAACTAGAGTCAGTAGTACAGATGAATGCCGCCCACAAGAGGCCGGCTTATATATGGCCCCGGTGTGGGTGGAGCCAGAGGCGGAGCCATACCAGGGTTACAGTACAGTACCTGGAAGCAGTTCATATCACCACTTCCAGGTCACAGGTTACAGGTTATGGTATCATGCATACATTATGGTGAATACATTCACCACATTCACCTCCTGTTAAAAAAATCACGTCCAGCGGGGGTGACGTGGGGTCATTACATATTCAGTCTATCTGGAGTCCGGATCATTCTCTTCGACCTCCACAGCTCTGGCGGTGAGGCGGGCACAGTTGTCGCAGGTGGTGACTCCAGGGGCATTGTGTCTGGAGCTTGAGCCTCAGTCCGGGGTGTCTGAGACGGTTGGAGTGCGGGGGTAGGGTGGGGGGTGATGGTGGTGGCAGTATCAGCGCGGGACAATACAGGAGACCCAGGGGGGCGTATGGGGCGCTGTGAATGGCGGCGGGGAGGGGGGGGATGGAGGTGGGGGGGACACGTTGGCGGGGGAACCAGCTGGCGCCAGGTCCCATAGGGAGACCGTATCTTGCCGTCTGTCCTGGTGCGCGATGTAAGCGTACTGGGGGTTAGTGTGGAGCAGCTGGACCCTCTCGACCAGGGGGTCGGTCTTATGGCTCCTCATGTGCCTCCGGAGAGGGACTGGTCCCGGAGTTTTCAGCCAAGATGGAAGCGAGACCCCGGAGAGGGACTTCCTGGGAAAGATAAACAAACGATCGTGAGGGGTCTCGTTCGTGGCCGTGCAGAGAAGCGATCTGATGGAGTGGAGGGCATCAGGCAGGACCTCCTGCAAGAGGGGGATTGGGAGACTTCTAGACCTAAGTACCAGAAGAACGGCCTTCCATACCGTCACGTTCTCTTTCTCCACCTGCCCGTCTCCCTGCGGGTTATAGCTCGTAGTCCTGCTCGAGGCGATGCCTTTGTTGAGCAGGTACTGACGCAGCTCATCGCTCATGAACAATGTGCCCCGGTCACTGTGAACATAGGCAGGGAAACCGAACAGTGTGAGGATGCTGTGCAGTGCCTTTATTACGGTGGCTGAGGTCATGTCGGGGCAGGGGACGACGAAGGGGAAGCGGGAGTACTCATCGATGATGGTGAGAAAGTATATATTCCGGTTGGTGGAAGGGAGGGGCCCTTTGAAGTCAATGCTTAGGTGCTGAAAGGGCCGGGAGGCCTTTACCAGGTGGGCCTTGTCTGGCCGGTAGAAGTGCGGTTTGCACTCCGTGCAGACTTGGCAGTCCCTGGTCATTGCCTTGACCTCCTTGGTGGAGAAGGGCAGATTGCGGGCCTTAATGAAGTGGGTAAGCTGGGTGACCCCTGGGTGGCAGAGGTCATCTTGCGCGCTGGTGCATGTGCCGCGGGACAGGGAATCTGGGGGCTCGTTGAGCTTCCCAGGACGATACTTGATATCGTAGTTGTAGGTGCAGAGTTCGATCCTCCACCTCAAGATTTTATCATTTTTTATTTTGCCCAGTTGTGCGTTGCCGAACATGAAGGCTACCGATCGTTGGTCAGTGGCGAGGGTGAACCTCCTATCGGCTAGGTAGTGCCTCCAGTGCCGCACGGCTTCCACTATGGCTTGTGCTTCCTTCTCGACCGAGGGGTGTCGAATTTCGGAAGCGTGGAGGGTCCTAGAGAAGAATGCGACTGGCCTGCCCACCTGGTTGAGTGTGGTGACCGGTACGACATCTGACGCGTCGCTCTCTACCTGAAAAGGGATGGACTCATCCACCGCATGCATTGCGGCCTTGGTGATATCGGCCTTGATGCGGCTGAAGGCCGAGCGGGCCTCATCCGTCAGGTGAAATGTGGTTGTTTGAATAAGTGGGCGGGCTTTGTCCGCATAGTTGGGGATCCACTGGGCGTAGTATGAGAACAGCCGCAGGCATCGTTTGAGGGCCTTGAGGCTGTGGGGAGGGGGTGCATAAGGTCGGGGCCGGGCCCCAGGACTCCGTTCTCTATGACATAGCCGAGGATGGCCAGTCGGGTAGTACGGAAGACTCAATTTTCTTTGTTGTATGTGAGATTGAGGGATTGGGCGGCCTGGAGGAACCTCTGAAGGTTGGCGTCATGGTCCTGCTGATCATGGCCGCAGATGGTCACATTGTCCAAGTACGGATATGTAGCCCGCAAACCGTACTGGTCTACCATTCGGGCCATCATTCTCTGAAAGACCGAGACCCCGTTAGTGACGCCGAAGGGGACACTGAGGAAGTGGAGAGTCGGCCGGCTGCTTCAAAGGCAGTGTACTGGCGCTCTTCCAGGCGGATTGGGAGCTGGTGATTGGCCAACTTCAGATCGACCGTGGAGGACACACGGTACTGCGCGATCTGGTTGACCATCTCTGCTATGTGGGGGAGGGGGTATGCATCGAGTTGCGTGAATCGGTTAATTGTCTGGCTGTAGTCCACAACCATCCGATTCTTTTCCCCGGTCCGGACAACCACCACTTGTGCTCTCCAGGGGCTGTTGCTGGCCTCGATGATCCCTTCACTCAACAGTCGCTGGACCTCCGACTTGATAAACGTCATGTCCAGCGAACTGTACTGTCTGCTCCTGGTGGCGATGGGCTTACAGTTGGGAGTGAGGTTCGCAAAGAGTGATGGGGGGAGACCTTGAGGGTCGCGAGGCTGCATACCGTGAGGGGGGCAAGGGTCTGCCGAACTGTAGGATCAGGCTTCGGTGGTTACATTGGAAGTCTAATCCGAGCAGCAGGGGACGCAGAGGTGGGGGAAGACGTAGAACTTACAACGAGTGTACTCTGCGCCATGCATCGCGAGATTGGTGATACAGTACCCCTGGATCTGAACCGAATGGGACCTGGAGGCAAGGGAGATTGTTTGGGAGGCTGGGTAGGTGTGGAGGGAGCAGTGCCTTACCGTGTCGGGGTGCTCCCGGAGTCAAAAAGACAGGGGGTCTTATGCCCGTTGACCCTGACGACCATCATGGAGTTCTTCAGCTGTTTTGACGAAGACTGGTCGAGGGTGACTGCGCTCAGCTGCGGGTAGTCTGTGTGGTCAGTGGAGTAACAAGATGACGGCCCCCATGAGTTGCACGTGTCGAGCTGGGGCGAAGATGGCGACCAAGATGGCCGTCCCCATCGGTCGGTATTGGGGCCGGCAGCCAAGATGACGGCCCCCATGAGTCGCACGTGTCGGGCTGGGGTGAAGATGGTGACCAAGATGGCTGCCCCCATCGGTCGCACGTGTCGGTCGGTGTTGGGGCCGGCAGCAAGATGGCGGCCCCCATAAGTCGCACGCTGCCGGTGACACATCTGACGGGGGCTTTCCGGGCAGGCATGCAGCCGCATTGCGGGGTCTGTGGGGCTGCGAGTCCATGGGTCGGGCCTGGTGTGCTTTCGGTTTCTGGGCCTTAGGCCGGCCCAGACTGACCCTAGCGAAGTGCCCCTTTTTCCCACAATCACTACACGTTGATGTGCGGGCTGGGCAGTACTGCCGGGGTTGTTGGCCCTGGCCGCAGAAGTAGCACTGCGGTTCCCCGGGCTGGGCTGGCAGACGCGCAGCACAGGCCTGCGACATAGTCGGGCCCGACGGGGGTCGCAATGAAGGCGTCCACGAGGGGTTCGGCAGGCCCGCGGGGAACGCGCTGAGGTTCTGGTTGGCCATCTCTAGTGAGGTCGCTAGCTTTAACATTTCCCACAGGTCGGAGGTCCCTTTTTCCAGCAGACGCTGCCTGATATAGCTTGAGCGGACCCCCGCCACGTAGGTGTCCCGGATCTGTAAGTTCATATGTTCCTCCACCGTCACATCTCGATAGCTGCAGTTCCTCACGAGTAGAGTCAGGGTTTCGAGATACTCGTCCAGTGATTCCCCGGCGCATTGACGGCGAGTAGTGAGGAGATGTTTGGCGAATACCTCATTTATAGGCTTCACGAAGTGTGCCTTGAGAGTTCCGACCGCCGCCTCGTATATGATCGCTTTCTCTATCATTATGGAGATTCGATGGCTCACCCGGGCGTGGAGGAGTCGCAGCTTGAGAGTCTCCGTGGGAGGCATTGTGGAGGAGTCGAGGTAGGCTTCGAAGCATTGGAGCCAATGTTCGAATATTTCCTTGGCTTTGGATGAGCAGGCGTTGAGTTCGAGCCTGTCTGGCTTTAGAGCGGCTTCCATAGTGCTGTCGATGACTAATAAATTGACATACCTTCAATTCACCGTGAGGCAGAGAGAGTGAGTGAACAATAGGCTTTATTAGTCATGAACTTGCCTAGCCAGAGTCAGTAGTACAGATAAATGCCGCCCACAAGAGGCCGGCTTATATATGGCACCGGTGTTGGCAGAGCCAGAGGCGGAGCCATACCGGGGTTACAGTACAGTACCTGGAAGCAGTTCATATCACGACTTCCAGGTCACAGGTTACAGGTTATGGTATCATGCATACATTATGGTGAATACATTCACCACACTTAGGAACATTCTAAACACAACACATATAAAGATGCAGGTTTATCTATTGCAGGAAACATGGTTTTTTTTTGAGGAGTACCCAAGATGAAATGATTGGGAAAGGTACAAATTGCAATATGCCCAAAATTCTGATTCAGAGACAAGAGTTCTACCAACTAAGCCAAGCTGCCACTTCAAGATAGATCATAGCCTCGTGACACGTGAAGGATATCTGTAATTCCAAAAGTGAAAAAGTCCTATCAGGTAATCAGGGCGGCACAGTGGCTCAGTAGTTATCACTGCTGGTTCATGGCACCAAGGACCCGGATTCGCTCCCGGTTCTGGGTCACTGCCCGCGTGGAATTTGCGCATTCTTCCCGTGTTTACATGGGTCTCACTCCCACCACCCAAAGGTGTGCAGGCTAGGTGGATTGGCCAATGCTAAATTGCCCCTTAATTGGAAATAAGAATGAATTGGGTACTTTGAGTTTATTTTTAAAAAGGTAGCTAGCTAATCTATTTCCCTGCAACCCCCCACACAAACCATTTTTAAGACAAAGATAGATAGATTTTTGAACAGTAAAGGAATTAAAGGTTATGGTGAGGGGGGGGGGGGGGGGGGGCGGGGGGGAGGTGGGCAGGGGTAAGTGAAAGTCAGTCCACAAAAAGATCAGACATGATCTTATTGAATGGCGGAGCAGGCTTAAGGGGCCAGATTGCCTACTTCCAGTTCTAATTTTCTTATTTTCAATGAAACTGCCACACTCGAGGCATTAATCCAGGATTCAATTATAGTGTTTCCTCCTCAATAGTGAGACATATGTTTTTCGATCTCCTCTTAAAAACCCTTTGCGGATGATTTTAACTTTGAACCTGCTCCATTTTACACTCAACCTGATTTTATTTTCTATTGAAACCAGAGGTCCAGATTTTGCTGCTTGTGGCTTTTTCCATTCATCCCACGTCCCATTTTTAGTGGGTTTATCATCAGGGCTGTGCACTCATCCAGTGTCTGTTTGTAATTTTCGCCCTCCACAGGGAATCAATGGTGTTTTTGAGCAGGTAAAGCAGCAGAGAGGTTCTTCAACCGATCACCCTGATGACTCCTCACTGAGGCACACAGACGACAGAGCAGGAAGTAAAAAGGAGAAAATACAAAAAGCACTTAAATCATTCTGCAGGAAGCAAAATAAGCATCGGGTGTACATGTAGAATTAAGAGAAAGACATAAAATAGCAAAAGAGAAAAAAAATCTTTTTTGCAACGTCAACATTAATTTTCTCTGAGGAAGTGAAACTTTGAGAGTCAGCGAGGTTGATCGGCAGTGATTATCACTTAACCATGCTGTCAAAAACAAAGTTGTGCCTGATTTTTCAGCAATAATAATTGACAATTAGCACAAGATCTCACCACAGTAGTCATCTTTGTGGAGCTTTTATTGTTGGAGACTGCAGCGGCGTGGTCTGTGGGAGGAGCAGGGTAGCACTGACAGCAACCTGCAGATTCCCACCTCTTACTGTGCATGTCAGAAGTTGCTGTCAGTTTTGCCCAGTAATAACAATGTGCACTGACGGCTTCACTATTACCAGCAAAGTAAAATGTGGATCACTAGAAAGTAAAAGCAAGCAGAATGTTAAACGATGCTCGATCTTGTCGGGTTTAGGTGAAAATTATTCAGAATCTCCCACCACCCCCACTTTCCTTTAAAATCAATTCATTTCAAAAGCCAAGGCTTGCAACCTTTCCAAGAGGCTCCAAGATAACAGCTCCAAATTCATCTTCAAAGCCAGTTATCGATGCAGGTTCCTGCAGTACAAGGGCAGCATGGGAGCACAGTGGTTAGCACTGTTGCTTCATGGCGGCAGAGTCCCAGGTTCGATTCCCGGCTTGGGCCGCTGTCTGTGCGGCGTCTGCAACTTCTCCCTGTGTCCGCGTGGGTTTCCTTCGGGTGCTCCGGTTTCCTCCCACAAGTCCCAAAAGACGTGCTGTGAATTGGACATTCTGAATTCTCCCTCTTTGTACCCAAACAGGCGCCAGAGTGTGGCGACTGGGGGTTTTCACAGTAACTTCATTGCAGTGTTATTGTAAGCCTACTTGTGACACTAATAAAGATTATTATTATTAACAATGTGGAACTGGGGAAACAGAACTGTCCACATAGTGCCGTACAGAATCATATAACGGTAGACTGTTCGTGAAGTAGACCCTGGAAGAAGCCATTATGGGGACAGCACCCATGTGTGGCAGTACCTTGGATGTGTATATAGTTCTTTTAAAATATATTTTCATTTCAAACATAGCAAAACACATCAACAATACAACTTGTGAGCATCAATAAAATGGGTAAATGCAGTGCAAACATTTTGTTGTTACTAGTTTAGCAGCGTCAACAAAGCCGCACACCCCACCTCCCCCCCCCACAGCCTCTTCCCCCCGCTCCCAGTTGCTGGTCATGAAAAGACCTTTAAAGATGGCAATGAACTGCCTCCACCTGGAATGAACCCTTCCCTCTACCCTCTGACAGCAAATTTGATTTTCTCTACTTTTAGGAATTCTGCCAGGTCCGCCAGCCAGTCGGAAGGCCTAGGTAGAGCTGCCAATCTCCACCCAAGTAGGACTCATTGCTGGGCTATCAGGGAGGCGAAGACCAAGACGTCGACCCTCCTCCACTCAAAAAGCTCCGGCCGGTCCAACACCCCAAAGATCGCCACCAGGGAGACATGGCGGCAACCTAATCCCCATGGCCTCAAACAGGATTTCGAAGGAGGTGGCCCAGAATTCTACCAGTCTTGGGCAGGAGTAGAACATGTGGGAGTGGTTTGCTGGCCACCTCTGGCATCTCTCACATTTATTTTCCTCTCAGGGGAAGAGTCCACTCATGAGTGCTTTGGTCAGGTGTACCCTTTGCACCACCTTCAGTTGTACCAGGCTGGAGGTGGAGTTCACTCTGTATAGAATCCCGCTCGAGACTCCTCCCTCTGGCTCAAGGCCCAATTCTTCCTCCCACCTCTCCCTTGTTTCATCCAGTGGAGCCCTTACTTCCTCCAGCAGTCACCCATATATATCTGAGCTCTTTCCTTCTCCCAACTCATCCTGCGGTATCCATCTATCTAGCAAGGTGTGCTTAGGCAACTGAGGATACGAGGGAGAAAGTCGCGTATCTGGAGGTATCTGAACTTGTTCCCTTTCGGGAGTTGAGACTTCTCCGTTCGTTCCTCCAGTTTGCCAACCTGCCATCCACGTACATGTCCCTAAACCTCATCATCCCCTCCATCTAACAGGTTTTAATGGTAGCGTCTATTCCCGCTGGAATGAATCTGCGGTTGTTACAGATTGGTTCTGAGACAGACATGTTCCTCAGCTTGAAGTGATGTCTGAGTTGGTTCAAGGTCCTTAGTGATGCTACCACCAACAGGCTGATCGAGAATCTGGCCGGGGAGAACGGGAGTGGGGCAGTAACCAGTGCCCGCAGGGAAGTCTGCACCCACTCCCCGTCCGGCTCCCCAAGCCAACCCCTTTCCATGTTTGCTGCCCAATAGTGGTACAGGAGGTTTGTCAGTGCCAGACCTCCTGAACCGTATTCCCTCTGCAGGATGGTTCTATGAATCCTGGGGTTCTTCCCCATCCACACAAATGACGAGATCAGCTTGTCTACCTTGGCGAAGAACGGTTTTTGGAGGAAGATCAAGAGCGGCCGAAACGTGAACTGGAACCTCCGCACAGGTTGCACATGGCACCTCGCCAAGAAGGTGTTTTGTGAAAAGGTGGCACTGGCCATCAACAACTACGTGAGTTACAACCAAAATGGGGAGGCATCACCCTCCACACCTGGGAGGAACTGAAGGCTGTGGTCAGGGAGGAGATAATATCTTACAGGACACATAGGGATAGTGAGCAGAGGGAAACTAGATAGCGGTTAATCACTTCTATACCGGAGGTAGATTGGCAGCCCTGAAACAATGCACAATAACCCCTGTTATATTACCCTGTGTAATATAGTATATTACTCTTCGAACCAGCCGAGTTGATGAAATGAACAATAGTCTTCTTGTAAAGATTAACTAAGTTATTGAGTAATATAAATATTTGTGATGTTGCTCGTTCTGGTGAGTGCGCTTTACACTCAATTGGCTGTTTTATTACTTAGCTCTAGAGTCGCCAGGTATCCTTATGATACCGCCACGAGGTTCAAGTTCAAGTTCAGATCAATGACTCAATACACTAATTAGTAAGGTTCAAATCAAAAACGTTTATTAATACACAGTTAATCGCTACTCGTGCATACAATACTAAAAGACTAGGCCATTCCTACCATTAACAGGGCAATACTTATCTGGATAAGGGAACCCGCTGGGTCAGAGAACAATGGCCTCTTGCTCGACCCTGAGTCTGCAGGCTTCCAGCTGGTACGGACTAAGGGGTCAGGAGCATCTATCTCGTAGCGTGCGTTGACTGGACACTTACTTGATGGTGCAGCAGTTGGCCAGGCCTCTCCTCCTTACGGTCAAGTTCTTCGAGAGCTGCTAAGGTGTTCTGCTGGGAGGGCCGGCTAAGAGAGTGAACTGAACTTGGGACCTGTCTTTTATAGGTCCCAGGGGCTTCGTGCCCTTTTGGGCGGACCCCGAGCTTACTTCCAATCGATTGGATCCCATACCAATCGATTGGTTTGAATTCCCCAATACTGGGGCTGTTTCTCAATCCCTGGGCGGTTTTTTTTTTTTACATAGAATTTACAGTGCAGAAGGAGGCCATTCGGCCCATCGAGTCTGCACCGGCTCTTGGAAAGAGCACCCTACCCCCTATCCAAGGTCAACACCTCCACCCTATTCCCATTACCCAGTAACCCCCCCCCCCCCCAACACTAAGGGCAATTTTGGATACTAAGGGCAATTTATCATGGCCAATCCACCTAACCCGCACATCTTTGGACTGTGGGAGGAAACCGGAGCACCCGGAGGAAACCCACACACACACGGGGAGGATGTGCAGACTCCACACAGACAGTGACCCAAGCCGGAATCGAACCTGGGACCCTGGAGCTGTGAAGCGATTGTGCTATCCACAAGGCTACCGTGTTGCCTTCTTTCTGGCTTGTTTGTCTCCTTTGTTTCGGACTCCCGTTGACGCCGAGGAGTCTGACTTGCTATTGAGTGTCTTAAATGTAGCTAATTGTTGTAGCTATTGTTCCCGGGGATCGCTCATCAATATGTATAACTGCTCGTTTCAGTGCTGTCTGCTTTCTTTGCAGGCAGAATACACAGGAACTCTGCAAAACTGCTTGTTTGGTTAGACTGCCCATTTTTCCCTGCTGTCTTTGTGTTTCTCCATTTTGTATGGGGAAGTGGCCAACTCAGGTGGCTACAGTGAGTCCTTTGTACTTAATACCCAACTAGTAAAATAAATGAAATATAGTAAAGATAACTAACTGTACAATGTAATAATGAAATAACTTCTAATTTCTCTCTCTAGCGGTTCTGTGTCTTGTCTGTTCACTCTCCTGAAGCACACTCTCTCAGAAATAGCAGGAAAGTCTTTCTTATGCCATCTGATAGTGAGATATCTAGTGTTGAATTGACTGCACCAGTTTTACATACATTGATCATGTTTATTGATATACAGAGATCACTACAATCCCGACCCATTCGATCCCCAACAGCCTAGTATCCCCTCTCCACATTTAAAGTTGTTTGTGTTGGCAAAGGAATAACCTAGAAACCCAAAGAGGAGTACTAGACCCCCCTTCGCTCAGATGGAATGACCCCGATATCCGTATGGTCCAGCCCTATAGTCTCAAACAGCAAAAACCAACAAAATCTAGAAGAAAGATATCAGAATAAATACATGTGTAAATTCCCGATTTGATAAAGGAAACAAAAAAAAAAAAACAGCAGCATGGAAAACATCCATGGCCTCGCAGACCTCCACTTAGTTCTTTCCCAGTCCATTCTTTTGTACAAAGTCGTTTGGCTCCTCCTGCGTGCTAAAGAAATGGTCCCTGTTCTTATCAGTGACCCAACGTTTCACCAGGGACAGCATGCTGAATCATACTTCACTTTTGAAAAGTGCCGTCTTAAGCTTTATTAAATTCCGCTCGGTATTTAGCCGGATCAGCCTCAATGTCCTGGTAGACATGAATGGAGTGTCCCTCCCAGTCACAGGTCCGCTTGGTCTGCGCCCATAGAACATACAATGCAGAAGGAGGCCATTTGGCTCATCAAGTCTGCACCGACCCACTCAAGCCCTCATTTCCACCCTATCCCCGTAACCCAATAGCCCCTCCTAATCTTTTTTGGTCACTAAGGGCAATTTATCATAGCCAATCCACCTATCCTGCACGTCTTTGGACTGTGGGAGGAAACCGGAGCACCTGGAGGAAACCCACGCACACATGGGGAGAACGTGCAGATTCCGCACAGACAGTGACCCAGCAGGGAATCGAACCTGGTACCCTGACGCTGTGAAGCCACACTGCTAATCAATTGTGCTACTGTGCTGCCCAATATAGGATATGCTCCTTGTCTTGGAATCTGTGGAATCTGACAATCACCGTCCACGGTGGTTCTACGGGTCATGGCTTCTGACGGAGTGACCTGTGGGCCTGGTCAACCTCGTGGGATTTAGTAGAGCCCCGCTCACTGACCAGCTTCAAGAGCATCTTTGAGATGTACTCGGTTGAGCTCTTACCTTCTGTGCCCTCTGATAGCCCGACGATCCGGAGGTTCTGATGGTCATCAACTCTGGACTTCAGGATTTTTTGGGCCGCTGCCAACATCGTTATTTTGGCCTCCAGCGAGACAATTTGTTTGTCCTGCTCCATGACCTCTTTCTACATTTCTCGGATCGCTGTCGCTCCATTCTGTCCATCGATCCATGTAGGGGGGCCACCACAGCCTCGACAGCCCACTCCATTGCTGACAACAAGTCTTCCTTCATTGCTTTTCTGTGCTTTTGGAGTTCCACTGCAAGAATAATTCCACCAGCCTCTCCGCGGGATGACGGTGACGACTCAGCAAGGTCCGCCATGTTTGGTTTTGTGCTGCCACCCGGGTCCACTGATTTCAATTGTCATGTGAGAGTACCTTTAAGAAATGGATGTTTAAGCAATGTACCTTTAAGAAATGCAGCAGCTCATATTACTGAAGTGATGTCAGAGGGTGGGGGGAGCTGAGCTGAGCTCACTTCTGCTTTTGGTTTCAGTTTTGAGGAAAAGAGCTTGGGTGTGTCTGTGTTTGCAGTGAGCTGGATATGCTGTGATCTCTGCCATGAAAGACTATCTCTGAATCATTTGGGTGATTTAAACTCATAATAGTAATGTCTTTAACCTGATGTGTTTCTGTTTAAAGGTGTTAAGTCTCTTGGATGTTTAAAGGAACAACGGAAGGATTATTTAGTGTTGTATTATTTTCAGGGTTATCTTCGAAGTAAGGGGTGTTAAGGGATCCCATGTTTATTTGAAAGGTTAAGTTGAGTTCATGGAATAAACATTGTTTTGTGTTTAAAAACCCACAAGTCCATAATTGTAATGCCACAGCTGGAAACAAGCCGTGTGCTTCAAAAGCAACAATACATTAAAGGGGGAGGTTGGTTGAACTCCATGATACATTTTGGGGTTCTGAAAACGCCTCTCCCATAACACAATGCTGGAGTTGTCTATTATTATTCCCTTTGCGTCACGGCTGGTAGCCCGCCGACATCCCAACTGGCTGAACTATTGGCGAGGGTCAGGTTAGTGTGTTTTTTTGGGTTGGGTGCCCATTCATTGCGTTAGAAAGGTTGTAGAAGCCAGGTATTTCTAATACACCTAATATAGGTTAAAAATAGCTGTTTAAGCATAAATATTAATTTCCAGTTTTAAAAATGAAAGAAAACACATATTTTGCAAACTCATTGTCATAATTTTAAAGTAACACAGAAGTCTGATAAGACAAACACTTTTCATTACATTTCTCCAAGGACAAGGGCTGAATCCATGGCAACAAAGTGGCAGGAGTGAAGGTTCTACTGTTCTCACGCCGTTCGAGATTAGGGTGAAATACATCCCATGACCTATACAAGCTGAAACATTTTAGACTATGTTGCCTTGTTTTTAATAAATGGACAATTAGAACATTGAATCAAATATATATATATTTGATTCCAACATTCTCATTACAACAATTTTATAAAAGCAGCATAATTTACTTTACTAGATTGAAATGGACAGTTTGAATTATATTTTCGGAGTCATGTCCAGCATGGCATGATGAGACAGCATGAGGTCTCCATTGTTGCAGTAGTCAGGTCAGCATTAGACCAGTTTTTGCTGGCTTTGATAAAGCACAATATTGCATTCTTTAAAATGCACAAGTAGGCAGACAGGCAACAATTAGAAGTAATGTTACATATTGAAGATGGACAGCTTGCCATCAAATCAAATGTGTTTGAGTCTAACCCAAACCAATTAGGATTATATTGGGGTGTGATCAGATCGCTTAAGGCAGATATGAAATAGTATAACCATAGATGAGTTTGCCGCCATTTTAGAGAGAGTTAGGTTAGGTTAGAAAGAGAGAGAAAGAGTTTTAGGCATCTATACTTTGATCTGAACTATTCACCGTCTCTCTATTCATATTTCATTTTCAGACTTTGACTTTTAAAAGTTATGTTTCGAGCTGTTTGTCTAAGAAGATAATTCCTGTAATTCTTTGAAAGCTTCAAATTGTCTACAAATTGCCTTTTAAATGACTTTCAAGTTGTAATCAATAGAAGACAAATAAAACAATTCTTATTTGCACCTGACAAGTTTTAACTTGAATTTCTACTGAGTTCCAGTAATCGCAAGTGCAGCTGGTAACCTTGAATCGATGGTTTCAAAATCCCTAAACGGACACAGTTCAAATCCTTCCAAAGGTCCAAAAACGAGTTTGCAGACAGATTGTGCAGCCGCTTAGCTCATGGCCATCGGAAGTTGGATATGTGTATAGTTATGGGTTACCAATAAACATATTATGTTTAATAATAGGGCAGCACGGTAGCGCAGTGGTTAGCATTGCTGCCTCACAGTGCCAGGGACCTGGTTTCAATTCCAAAGATGTTAGGTGGATTGGCCATGCTAAATTGCCCCTGAGTGCTTGGGATGTGCAGGTTAGGTCGGGTGCTCTTTCAGAGGGTTGGTGCACACTCGATAGGCCGAACGGCCTCCTTCTGCACTGTAGGTATTCCATGGTTCTGTGGTTCTATACAAGCCTCAGTGGTGGGCACCTTGCGACCCAGAGAGCAACATGCGGTCTGAGTGCGGTCCATGTGCAGAGTTCCCACATTCCATCTGTGTAGCTTTTTTCCTAATGTTATGACTGAAGTGACTCGCGCGTAAAGCAAGGGCAGGTGAAGGGCACGTGATTGCCACAACATTGACTGTGAGAGCTGTGCGCTCACTCTGCGTTCATTTCTGAGTTTTACTAGTTTTTCCTTTTCAGGTAACCCAGAGACCTACGGAATTGGAGCAATCAATCTCCCCATGAATTTTGCCAAATACAAGGAGCCCTAAATCATTCATGATTAAGTTCCGTATAAAGTCAGCCGGGTACGGTACCGACAGATCAGAGCTGGCTGAATACTAGTGTGTTGCAATAAACCAAGCTTTCTTTAATCTACTCCAGGCTTTTTCAAAGTGGGGGTCGCTGTCTTGTTATGCTCTTGGCGTACCATAAGCGGCTTCCTTGATGTTCACTCTGACAAAGGAAGGTTCAGATGTGGAGATAACTTCAACACGTTTATTCAACTATTTACAATTCTCCTACTCGGGTTCGACTCTACTGTTAATCCTCTTATAGCTACTCAGACTGACAAGCCAGTCTGCTACAATCCACGTGGTGGGTGTGATATTGAATCAACCCTGTGTCTCTACTCACTGAGTGTCTCCACTGGAAAGAGGAAGATGATGTGTGTTGTGTCCTTTATGTATGGGTTGGTGAAATGCCCCCCTGTGGTAGTGTCACCTCTGTGTGTTTCGTGAATGCACATTGGTCGTGTCCTATCTTACTGTTCTATTGGGTGAGTGTCTGTGTGTCATGTCTCTGGTGCTCCCTCTAGTGTCTAGCTAGTCTACATGTATTTACATTAACCCCTTGTGTATTTACAGTGATGCATATCACCACAGTTGTGAGGTGTTAAAAGGGTCACGGCACACCCTGAAATTAACATATGTATCCTAACTCCTGGGTAAGATCAGTAAGGCAAACAGAAAAAGTTCCACAAAAATGGATTTTGTGAGGGGAGATACAGGAGAATGCATGGCCCAGGAGTGAGAAGCAGAGTGGACTGGCAGGTTGACAGACAACCCAACAGCAATTTAGAACCATCACGCGGGCAAGAGTGAAGCAGAGTGACAGGCCATCAGCTTATCACCAATCAATCAGACTCTTCACTGAATTGAAAGCTTTCAATCAACTAAACTTAAATTGAGTAGCTGTTCAGGTTCATCCACCAAGAAACTCAGTTCCCATTACTGTAGAGAAGCTAGCACAGACCCCCAACCCTGCAAGCCTTCCGCTTATACACTCTCTCTCTCTCGGTCCTCTCGTTGGAAGGAGCTTTTGGGAAGCCAAACACCAGATTGGAGATTTTACGCATCCATTCAAATACTGTTAGGGACAATAGGGTTTGGAGAAAACTGTCTTCTTTGTTTCTGGGTCTGGGAGTCAATCTTCACCCGCAGAAAAATTCACTGAAATTTGACTTATGTATTGAAAGATTTAAACTGTACGATAGGGACCAGATTAAACCTAGCACAGAACATTCACACTTGGACTCTTTCACAACAACTTTCCAAGGGCCGGTGCAGACTCGACGGGCCGAATGGCCACCTTCTGCACTGTAAATTCTATGAAAGCTACGAAGGAAAACCCTCAGAATTTTATGGATACTCGCTGCCTTTGTCTGCACCCGCCCGCCATCCCAAAAAAGCATCAATCATCGTAAATTCAAACAATATTGATATCAATCCCAAAAGCAGCTTTTCCGAGTTTAAACCCGTATCGCCTTTGTCTTACTCTCACAGTTTAATTTACAGTAATATTCTGGATTCATCTTCCCCAGTCATTTATTAGCATACTGCATCTTCTCCTGCAAGATTATCTTTAAGATTAAGAGCTACTAACCCTACATTTCTGCAGTTTTTCCTCTGTATTAGTCGTGGCTCAGTGAGTAACCCTCTTGTCTCTACATCAGATGGTTGTGGGTTCACCTCCACATCTAGGCCAACACCCCAGTGGAGTAGAGCAGGGGCACTGCCCTGCAGGAAATGCCATTTTTCAATTAGCACGTGACATGGAGGCTCTACCTCTCATGTGGATGTAAAAGATTTCATGGGACTACATTGAATAAGATCCCTGATGTCCTAACTAACATTTACCCCTCAATCAACATCACAAAAAACAGACTATCTCGTCTTTTTCACATTGCTGTGTGACGGATCTTGCTGTGCATAAATTGGCATTACAGCAATGGCTGTACTTCATTGGTTGCAAACTGCTTCGTACTCAGGTACTTGTGAAGGTGCTCGAAAAATGTAAATCTTTTTTTTTCATAATTCAAACATTGACGTCAACCTCGTGGCGCTCTGCACTTTGAATATACTGTATTTCTACTTTCATAGTCATCTAGTTTTACAACACAGAAAGAGGCCCTTTGGCCCATCAGGTCTGCGCCAGCCATCAAGTGGGTCCCGAAGATCAGCCAGTTGGCAAAAGTGAGGCCCTGGAAAAAAAGTTTGAAATACACTGATCTACTCGGTGGTCCGGACTCATTTGTGGTCTACAACAAAATCAGGAAACCAGCAGAGGCTTTGGGGTTATTGGGTCTACTTCTGCCTGTGCTACTTTTAAATACATGAAGCCCATCTACTGCAGGTAAGCGTTTCCCACCATTGCAGAAAGGTGTCTAGTAATTTGCATCTGGCTCAATATCCTGAGGAGCAGATGAGGCCCCATCTCCTTTCAGGTCGCCCCTTTTACCTGCAACAAAGATGGCGGAGGTTTTATATATATATATATATACACACACACACGCTCAAGTCGTCACAGCCCGCGCTGCCAGGATGTTCTTCGACGACGTACCCGATCTTGCCTGTCAAAAAGATGGAGGAGGATGCGCGGCTCAGGACCCTGCGGGCTGCGTTGCCAGCATGTTCCTTGAGCGACTGCGCAGGCGCGATCTTCAAATCCCGCCCCCCCCGCCTGGTCCCGCCCAGCCCTGGCGCGCGGGGAACGTTTCATTTGAACGGGCCGAGCAACCGTCAGCCCCGCGCGTGCGCGGGCGGCGGCGCTCCGTCAGTCAGTCAGAGAGAGAGAGCGCTGAGCCGAAGGTAATTTCTCAGCCTCGCTGAGACAGGGAGGGCCGGCGAAGAGAGGCTGGTTAAAGAATCATAAATATATAGGTGTATCTTTAAGCACACCCGGGATGGAGAAAGCGGAGAAGCTGTGGTTTTAGAAAGGATTCTGGCAGTGCCCCTCTGTGGTGTGTGGGTCGGCGCCAGGTGTCCGGGTAGCCGGTTGGCACCTGAGTGTTGCTGAAGAGAAAGATTTTTGTCGAAGTTTCGATAATGTAAGCATTTGGCAGGAAAGGAAGGATCATATTTAACCTCCCACCCCCTTTCCCAAAACACATGTGGCATATACGTTCTGGGTATAAGTATGTATAATCCACATATATCTCAGGCGGCACAGTGGTTGGCGCTGAGGATCCGGGTTCGATACCCGCTTTGGGTCACTGTCCGTGTGGAGTTTGGACATTCATCCTGTGTTTGGGTGGGTTTTGCCCCCCACAACCCAAAGATGTACAGGGTAGGTTTAGCCCCGCTAATCATAGAATTTACGGTGCAGAAGGCGACCATTTGGCCCATCGAGTCTGCACCGGCTCTTGGAAAAAGCACCCTACCCAAGCCCACACCTCTAGCCTATCCCCATAACCCAGTAACCCCACTCAACCAACACTAAGGGCAATTTAGCACGGCCAATCCACCTAACCTGCACATCTTTGGACTGTGGGAGGAAACCGGAGCACCCGGAGGAAACCCACGCAGACACGGGGCGAATGTGCCGACTCCACACAGACAGTGACCCAAGCAGGAATCGAACCCGGGGCCCTGGTGCTGTGAAGCAACAGTGCTAACCACTGTGCTATCGTACCGATTAACCTATTTGTAGCCTCCTTATGTCCTCTTCACAACCTACTTTTCTACCCAACTTTGTACCATCACCAAATTTAGCAAGCACACCATCAGTCTCTTCTAACAAATCATCTATATAAATTGTAAAAAGTTGAGGCCCCAGCACTGACCCCTGTGGCTGACCACTCATTGCATCTTGCCAACCAGAAAATGACCCATTTGTGGCTACTCTCTGTTTCCTGTTAGCTAACCAATCTATCTATGCCAATATTACCCCGACGCCATGAGCTTTTATTTTGCAACTTAACATTTGATGTGGCACTTTATCAAATGCCTTTTGGAAATTTAAGTATATCCAGGTTCATTAAGGTTCCCCATTATCCACAGCACATGTTCTTTTATAATAATAATCTTGAATGTCACAAGTAGGCTTACATTAACACGGCAATGAAGTTACTGTGAAAAGCCATTTTGTCAATAAACTGTAATAAATTGATTAAATATGGTTTCTGGGGCATTGGGACCAGTTCTGGGGAGGTACAAACCAGATGGGTTACAAGCGGACAGGACCAGGACAGATGTCCTTTTGGGGGGGGAGGGGTGTTACTTGTCAGACTGGTTGGGGAGGGTTTAAACTAATATGGCAGGGCAATGCAAACCTATGGGTTCAGAGCAGGGGGAATCAACAAGAGAAAAAGACAGTGAGGAAAATAAGAAAAGTGATATGCAGAGAAATCAAGGGCCAGAATCAAAGTCCAAAGTGAGATTCCAAAGATGTGCAGGTTAGATGCATTGGCCATTCTAAATTGCCCCCTAGTGTCCAACGGTTAATAATAATAATAGCTTATTGTCACAAGTAGGCTTCAATGAAGTTACTGTGAAAAGCCCCTAGTCGCCACATTCCGGCACCTGTTCGGGGAGGCTGGTACGGAAATTGAACTCGCGCTGCTGGTCTTGTTCTGCATTACAAGTCAGCTGTTTAGCCCACTGTGCTAAACCAGCCCTTTGATGGTGGGGTTACGGGGATATGGTGGAGGCGTGGACTTAAGTAGGGTGCTCTTTCGAGGGCTGGTGTAGACTTGATGTGCGAATGAGATTTATTTAGATTTCCAGAAGGCCTTTGACAAGGTGCCGCGTCGGAGTTGAAAGCCCATGGTGTTAAGGGTAAGTTCCTGGCTTGAATAGAGGATTGGCTGACTGGCAGAAGGCAGAGAGTGGGGATAAAGGGGTCTTTTTCAGGATGGCAGCCGGTGACAGCCTGTGGTATGCCTCAGGGGTCTGTACTGGGACCACAACTTTTCACAATATACATTAATGATCTGGAAGAAGGAACTGAAGGCACTGTTGCAAAGTTTGCAGATGCTACAAAGATCTGTAGAGGACAGGTAGTATTGAGGAAGCAGGCGGGCTGCAGAAGGATTTTGACAGGCTAGGAGAGTGACAATGAAGTGGCAGATGCAATACAATGTGGAAAAGTGTGAGGTAATGCACTTTGGAAGGAGGAATGGTGGCATAGACTATTTCTAAACGGGGAAGTGCTTAGGAAATCAGAAGTACAGAGGGACTTGGGAGTCCTTGTTCACGATTCTCTTAAGGTTAATGTGCAAGTTCAGTCAGCAGTTAGGAAGGCAAATGTAATGTTAGCATTCATGTCGAGAGCTAGAATACAACACTAGGTATGTACTTCTGAGGCTGTATAAGGCTCTGGTCAGACCCTATTTGGAGTATTGTGAGCAGTTTTGGGCCCCGTATCTAAGGAAGGATGTGCTGGCCTTGGAAAGGGTCCAGAGGAGGTCCACAAGAATGATCCCTGGAATGAAGAGTTTGTCGTATGAGGAACAAGCTCTGTACTCGGTGGAATTTAGAAGGATGAAGGGGGACCTTATTGACATTTACAGGATACTGCGAGGCCTGGATAGAGTGGGTGTGGAGAGCATGTTTCCCCTTGTAGGAAAAACAAGAATCAGAGGACACAATCTCAGATTAAAGGGAGGATCCTTTAAAACAGAGATGAGGAGGAATGTCTTCAGCCAGAGGGTGGTGAATCTGTGTAACTCTTTGCCGTAGAAAGCTGTGGAGGCCAAATCACTGAGTGCCTTTAAGATAGAGATAGGTTAGCATTGCTGCCTACGGCGCTGAGGACCCGGGTTCGAATCCCGTCTCTGGGTCACTGTCCGTGTGGAGTTTGCACATTCTCCTCGTGTCTGCGTGGGTTTCACCCCCACAACCCAAAGATGTGCAGAGTAGGTGAATTGGCCACGCTAAATTGCCCCTTAATTGGAAAAAATAATTGGGTACTCTAAATTTATTTAAAAAAAGATAGAGATAGGTTCTTGATTAATATGGGGATCAAGGGTTATGGGGAAAAGGCAGGAGAATGGGGATGAGAATGATATCAGCCATGATTGAATGGCGGAGCTGACTCGATGGGTCCAGTGGCCTAATTCTGCTCCTATGTCTTATAGTTTTATGGAATGACCTCCTTCTGCACTATAAATTCTATGTTCTATCAGAATTAGATAAGGACACAGTAAAACATAGTAAAGATGGGACAAAGAGCGTTAAAAGGACTAGCCTTAATGTTTTACGCATATAGATGAAAAGGGTTATGATATAGTTGGGATTACGGAGTCATGGCTCCAAGGTGACCAAGAATGGGAACTAAATATTGAGGGCTGTTCAGTTTTTAGGAAGGACAGACAGAAAGGAAAAGGTTGTGGAGTTACATTGTTGATTAAAGACGATATTGATACAATATTGAGGAAAGATATTAGCGCAGATGATGTGCAATCTGTATGGGTCGAGTTAAGAAACACCAAGGAGCAAAAAACATTCGTCGGAGTGATATACAGACCATCAAACTGCCATGGTAATGTTGGGAATAGAAACATAGAAAGAAACATCGAAAAAAATAGGAGCAGGAGGAAGCCATTCGGTCTTTCAAGCCCCCTCCGCCATTCATTATGATCATGGCTGAACATCCAACTCAATAGCCTAATCCCAATTTCCCCCATAATCTTTGATCCCCTTCGCACTAAGTGCTATATCTCAATGCTTCTTGAAACCATACAATATTTTGGACTCAACTACTTCCTGTGGTAACGAATTCCACAGGCTCACCAATCTCTTGGTGAAGAAATTTCTCTTCATCTCTGTCCTAAATGGTCTACCCTGTATCCTCAGACTGTGACACTGGTTCTGGACACACCCACCATCGGGAACATCCTTCTGACATCTACCTTGTCCAGTCCTGTTAGAATTTTATAGGTTTCTATGAGATACCCCCTCATTCTTTTGAACTCCAGCGAAAACATTCTTAACCGATTGCATTAGACAGAAAAATCAGAGATGCATGTGATAAAGGAATATCTGTGATTATGAGTGACTTTAATCTGCATATACATTGGGTGAGTCAAATTAGTCAGAGTACAATAGAGGAGGAATGTCTGGAGTGTATACGGGATGGTTTACTGGACCAGCATGCTGAAGAACCAACAAGGGAAGAGATCATCTTGGACTGGGTGTTGTGCAATGAAAAATGATTAGTTGGCAATCTTGTTGCGAGAGAACCCTTGGGGATGAGTGACCATAATAGGATAGAATTCTTTATCAAGGTGGATAATCAGATAGTTGATTCTGAGACCAGGGTCCTGAATCTTAATAAAGGTAACTATGATGGTATGAGACATGCATTGGCTATGATTGGCTGGGAAACGTTACGGAAAGGAAGGACATTGGACAGGCAATACCAGGCATTCAAGGAACGAATAGGTAAACTCCAAAAGTTTTTTATTCTTATTTGGTGCAAGAGTAGAAAGGGAACTGGGGCCAAATCATGGCTTACAAGGGAAATTAGAGATTCAAAGAAGAGGCATACAAATTTGCACAAAAAAGCAATAGGCCTGAGATTGGGAGCAGTGTAAAATTCAGCAAAGGTAGACCAAAGGATTAATTAAGAAGGGGAAAATACAATATGAAAGTAAGCTAGTGGGGAACGTAAAAATGGACTAATAGTTTCTGTAGGTATGTAAAGGGAAAAAAAAAACGAATGTAGGACCCTTACAGACAAAAACGGGAAATTCATAACAGGGAACAAAGAAATGGCTAAGGAACTAAATTCGTACTTTGCTTCTGTCTTCACAAAGAAAGACATGGATAATGCACTGGAAGTTCTGAGAAACACAAGTTTCAGTGAGGAGCTGAAGGAAATTAGTATTAGTAAAGAAATGGTTTGGGGGAAATTAATAGCATTTAAGGTGGATAAATCTCCAGGGCCTGATCATCTTCATCCCAGAGTAATTAAGGAAGTGGCCCTAGAGATAGTAGATCCATTGGTGGTGATTTTTCAAAATTCTTTGGACTCTGGAATGGTTCCTACAGATTGGAGAGTAGCTAATATAACTCCGCTACTCAAAAAGGGAGGGAGAGAGAAAACAGGACTATCTACCAGTAAGCCTAACGTTGGCAGAAAGGAAGTTGCTAGAGTCCATTATCAAGGATTTGGAAAGTAGTGGTATAATCAGACAAAGTCAGCGTGGATTTATGAAAGGCAAATCCTGCTTGACAAATCTACTGGAATTCTTTGAAGATGTAACTAGTAAAGTTGACCAAAGAGAACCGGTGGATGTGGTTTATTTAGACTTTCAGAAAGCTTTCAACGAGGTCTCACATAGCATATAACTATGTAAAGTTAAAGTTCATGGAATTTAGAATAGAATAGAATTCTATTGTGGGCAGTGTCTTGAGATAGATAGAAAGCTGATTATCAGACAGGAAGCAAACGTTTGGAGTAAATGGTTCTTTTTCCGATTGGCGGGTACTGACTAGTGGAGTACTGCAGGGATCTGTGCTAGGATCCTAACTGTTCACATTATAATGATTTGGATGAGGAAATAAATGTATTATCTCCAAATTTGGAGATGATGCAAAGTTGGGTGGGAGGGTGAGCTGTGAGGAGGATGCAGAGATGCTTCAGCAGGATTTGGACAGGCTGAGTGAGTGGGCCTATGCATGGCAGATGTAGTATGATGTGGATAAATGTGAGATTATCCACTTCGGTAGCAAAAATAGGAAGGCAGATTCTTTGAATGGGTGCAGGTTGAGAGAGGTGGATACTCAGCGAGCTCTTGGTGTCCACATGCATCAGTTGCTGAAAGTAAGCATGCAGGTATAGCAGGCAGTATAGAAGGCAAATGGTATGTTGGCCTTCATAGCGAGAGGAATTGAGTATACGAATAGGGATGCTTTACTGCAATTGAATAGGGCGTTGATAAGGCCACACCTGGAGTATTGCGTGCAGTTTTGGTGTCCTAATCTGAGGAAGGATATTCTTGCTATGGAGGGAGTGTTGTGAAGATTTACCAGGTTGATTCCTGGGATGGCAGGACTCTTATATGAGGAGAGACTAAATTGGTTAGGATTAGATTCATTGGAGTTTAGAAGAGTGAGGGGGGATCTCATGGAAACATATAAAATTCTAAAAGATTAGACTGTATATTCAGAAAGAATGTTGCCCATGGTGGGGGAGTCCAGAACTAGGGGTCATAGTTTGAGGATAAGGGGTAAACCTTTTAAGACTGAGGTGAGGATAAATTTTGTCACCCAGAGAGTGGTGAATCTGTGGAATTCACTACCACAGAAAATAGTTGAGGCCATAATTTCAAGAAGGAATTAAATATAGCTCTTGGGGCTAAAGAGATAGAGGGGAAGGCGGGTTCAAGATATTGAACTTGATGATCAGCCATGATCATAATGAATGGTGGAGCAGTCTCGAAGGGCCAAACGGTCTCCTCCTGCTTCTATTTTCTATGTATGTTTCTCTCAAAAAACCATGTTGACTGCCTGATTATCTTGATTTAAAAAAATAAATTTAGAATCTTCAATTCATTTTTTTTCCAATTAAGGGGCAATTTATCGAGGCCAATCCACCTAGCTTGCACATTTTTGGGTTGTGGGGCGAAACCCACACGAACTCGGGGAGAATGTGCAAACTCCACACGGATGGTGACCCAGAGCCGGAATCGAACCTGGGACCTCGGTACCGTGAGGCCACAGTGCTAACCCACTATGCCCCCGTGCTGCCCATTATCTTGATTTTTTTAAGTGCCCTACTATAACATCTTTATTAACAATTGTAACATTTTCCCAATGACAGATGTTAAGCTAACTGGCCTGTTGTTTCCTGTTTTTTGTCTCCTTCCATTTTTGAATAAAGGAGTTACTTTTGCTAGTTTCCAATCTAATGAAATCTCCCCCAAATATAGGGAATTTTGAACAAATTACATCAATGCATTAACTATCGCACGAGCCACTTTTAAGACTCTAGGATGGGGTTCATCCAGACCCGGGGACTTGTCAGCCCGAGGCTCCAATGCTTTGCTCAGTTAGTCATTTGGTAGAACAGCACTTGAGTATTACTGAAATAAGATATTTTGTCAAAGCTTTTCACCTTGCATTCATCAGGACAATCGCAAGAATACCAATGTCAGGGGAAACAACAACTTTATACTCTTCTCATACAGTATGAAGTTGCTGTTTCCTGTCTTTTTGGTATCCTTGTGATTCTCCTGATGAGTGCAAGACAAAAGATTTTGACAAAGGGTGAATTTTTCCAAATTGTACAGAGTGCTGGTTCAGGGGAGTAAAGCAGTTTGACATTCGCTGCTCCTCTCACAGTTGCCTTTTCTAGGCAAATCAAACTGCTCTCTACAATTTCAAAGTGCTGGCGAGGGTCACACAGCCAGCTGGGGGGGATTGGGCCTAAACACCTCCAACACAGAGGATCAACCTCCCGCCCATCACTCAATAGTCGGGCCACCCTCCCCAACACCATGTAGACATTAGGGTGACCTACCCCCCACCCCATCCTTGTCGACACCTTGGCATACCCCCACTGCCATGCAGGCACAACACCCCCCCCCCCTCAATTGCCCCCACCAAACATCTTGGGAACCCCCCAACGGGGTTCCCTAGGGGCCCTGCCTCTGACACTGCCAACCCCAGCAGTGCCGCCATTTCCCTCACCACCTGAAAGCTATATTGGATTGGATTGGATTTGTTTATTGTCACGTGTACCGAGGTACAGTGAAAAGTATTTTTCTGCGAGCAGCTCAACAGATCATTAAATACATGAAATGAGAAGGAAATAAAAGAAAATACATAATAGGGCAACACAAGGTACACAATGTAACTACATAAGCACCGGCATCGGATGAAGCATACAGGGGTGTAGTGTTAATGAGGTCCGTCCATAAGAGGGTCGTTTAAGAGTCAGGTAACAGCGGGGAAGAAGCTGTTTCTGAGCCTGTTTGTGCGTGTTCTAGGCCTTCTGTATCTCCTGCCTGATGGACGAAGTTGGAAGAGTGAGTAAGTCGGGTGGGAGGGGTCTTTGATTATGCTGCCCGCTTTCCCCAGGCAGAGGGAAGTGTAGATGGAGTCAATGGATGGGAGGCAAGTTTGTGTGATGGACTGGGCTGTGTTCACGACTCTCTGAAGTTTTTTGCGGTCCTGGGCCGAGCAGTTGCCATACTAGGTTGTGATGCAGCCAGATAAGATGCTTTCTATGGTGCATCTGTAAAAGTTGGTAAGAGTTAATGTGGACATGCCGAATTTCCTTAGTTTCCTGAGGAAGTATAGGCGCTGTTGTGCTTTTTTGCTGGTAGTGTCGACGTGGGTGAACCAGGACAGATTTTTGGAGATGTGCACCCCGAGGAATTTGAAACTGCTAACCATCTCGGCACCATTGATGCTGACAGGGGTGTGTACAGTGCTTTGCTTTCTGAAGTCAATGACCAGCTCTTTAGTTTTGCTGGCATTGAGGGAGAGATTGTTGTCGCTGCACTACTCCACTAGGTTCTCTATCTCCCACCTGTATTCTGACTCGTCGTTGTTCGAGATCTGCCCCCACGTGGTAATCATGGCTGGTTTCCATTTATGGAAACCATTAATGATTCCCACTGGCATGACATCGCACCAGAAGGGGGACCATCTGACGTTGCCCGAAGATACAGCATCAAGCATTTAATGACATGTTAATGTATTCTGAATCTCACCATTTCTGGGCGTGAACCTGATTGCATCATCGGGGAGGGCTCGGGAACATCGCATTCAGAAACCTCGCCAGCGCAAACCTGTTATGACTCTCTTGCAAGAGCTGGCAGCCATAACGGGATTTGTGCCCACGAAGAATGGTGCCTAAAAAGTTTGCCAATTTTTTTTAGCAAACTTAAATTTGCTCAGTACCACTTCCCTGGTGATTGCAATTTTCTTGAGTCCCTCCCTCCCTTCCATTTCCTGATTTTCAGCTTTTCTGATAAATTAATCTTCACTTACTGATACATCTTTGCTTTTTGTCTCAGACTTTAAGCATCTACAGTATTTAGCTTTGATTTATTAAGTGCCCTCCTTCCCCCTCCTTTCTGATACATATTCGAAAGCTTGTCTCCTTTTTTCCATCTGCATGTTCTATATTTTTTATCCAATCTCTTATTTCTATTCTATATGCGGCTTTGCAGTACATAATATGTATTATACTATCTCCTTTTATTTATTTAAAGATCCCTTTATAGGATATATATAAGTCTCTCTCCATATATACACATGGATGTAAAACCCTGTGGTATTGATAACAATCAGTTGATGAATGTAAGTTTTTTTTAATATTCATGGGATGTGGGCGTCGCTGACTGGTTCTGCATTTATTGCCCATCCCTAATTGCCCCTTGTTTTGAGAGCATTTAAGAATAGGCCGGACCAGGTAAGGATGGCAGATTTCCTATCCTAAAGAACAATAGTTTCATGGACTTTTTTTCCTCCCCTAATTTATATTTTAGGTGGTGTGGTGATATGCATGTGCACATCAATATATATAGTTATATATCAATGTATATAGTTATTGATACAACCTCCGACCAGCAGGTGGCGATAGAGATTGACCAGGTGACTCGAGGGATTCAGCAGTTGGTAGTAAGTCGTCCAAGAGAACAGTCGCACTAGAAGTAGCTCCAGGAGAATTCATTGAATTCAATTATTAGTTACCATTTGTAGTATAGTTCATTAGTTATCTTTCCACATGTTCATCTTGTTAATAATGTATCTTGCTAGTCAAAGAACTAGATATTCTCAGTAGATCTTTACCATGGCTATAACACAGAACAAAACAGGTAGCAACGGAATTGGGGAGATTTAAGTCCCCAGATTGCCGATAAGCCAGAGTCAAAATCCACATAATTACAGGGATACATAAATAATTTCCATTCCCAGTGTGAAGCACAAAGTTTCAATGTCAAATGCTGACACAAGCATTATCAAAACATGAAATAACTGGAAGTTGGACAGGACTTGCATCCATGCCTAAGATCATATATAATGTCGATAGTGACATTTTTTCCTCTGACATAGACAGTTTGTTGTCTACTTGTTTTGAAGGTTAGTTGTTATCTAGTCTTCATTTTAGGACATTTGACAAGTTGACAAGATCAGAATTGTGGCACAATTGAAGCCTTTATGGAGTTGAACCAATAGAACATGTTACTGTGGAATTTTATATTGAGGTATTTATATACTGTGTGCTGTTTTTAAAAATAAATTTAGAGTACCCAATTATTTTTTCCCAATTAAGGGGAAATTTAGCATGGCCAATCCACCTAACCTGCACATCTTTGGGCAGATACGGGGAGAATGTGCAAATTCCACACGGACGGTGGCTCAGGCCCAGGATCGAAACCGGGTCCTCAGCGCCTTAGGCAGCAATGCTAACCACTGCATCATCGTGCCGCCCTGTGTTTGCTATTTTTGGCCCCGTGAAATGTATTTAATTTCACACTGCCTGCTGTCTTACAAAAATAAGAAAACCATACTTTGCTGCTTTCCTCGTACTCTGAAAATCATTGAAGCGTGATCGTTTGAAACTCTGCCAGATAGGAAAGCATGGGATGAAAAAAAGAGACCATTTCAGCTCTTTGGTATCATTATTTCCATAATTCAATCCACTATTTAACCTCCTCCTTACAACCATGTAAATTAGGGAAAAAACTCCAGAATGCCTGTGTAACCTGTTCATGTTAGATGGGGTGCTTGTATAACTTCAGCAGTACACGTATCTTTATGTTGCACGCAGCATTTAATTACCTTCTGCTGTACTTATAACTCACAAATCACAAATCAATTCCTAACAATCTATTCATCTAATTCTCTCTTTGATAATGCCATTGTCTATTCCAATAAGCTGGTGATGGGTGAAATAATTCTAATCTTGCCTGGGACTTGTTATGTTTTCTACTCATCCTCTAAATTTATACCAGAAATCTAAGTTAAAGAACCAGCTTGTGCCAACAGTATCGATTCCACTCAACATTCTAAGACCTCGGCGCATGTTCTCTCAAACTTTTTTTTGCCTAATGAATATAAGATTGGATTTCTATGTGTCTTCCTAGGGCTCTAATTCCGAAAATCATTGTTGCTCTCCTGTAAACCTCCAACACATCAGTGTCCTATTAAAGATCGGTGCATTGATCTGAACACAATTTTTAAAGTATGACTTTACCAATGTTCCAATTAAACAAGGTGACAGTAGCACAATTATACCCAGTTTTAAAATTCTCATGTAGCTTTCAAAAACCCTACATGCTCTCACCCCTCCCTTTCCTTGTGACCCACTCAATTTCCACAGTCCTCCAAAAAGCTGCACTCTGCTAATCCTGGACACCTGAGCATCCCTGATGTTAATCACTCCACCTCTGGTGGTTCTACCTTTAGCTGCCTCTGGGCCCCAGCCTATAGAATTCCCTCCCTAAACCTCTCTGCCTCTCTACTCCTCTTTTCTCTTTGAAGATGCTCCTTAAAATCAACCTTTTGACCAAGGTTTTGGTCAGCTGTTCTGACGTCTCCTTAAGTGGTTTGTGTCAAAAATTGTTCGACAATGCCTAAATGGGGCCGCACAGTAAAACAGTGGGTAGCACTGTTGCTTCACAGCTCCAGGGTCCTAGGTTCAATTCCCGGCATCGGTTACTGTATGGGAGACACTTGGGGAGACACGTTCTCCCTGTGTCTGTGTGGGTTTCCTCCAGGTGCTCCGCTTTCCTCCCACAAGTCCCGAAAGACGTGCTGTTATGCAATTTGGACATTCTGAATTCTCCCTCTACCCGGCCAGGCGCCGGAATGTGGCGACGAGGGGCTTTTCACAGTAACTTCATTGCAGTGTGCCTACAAGTAAGCCTACTTGTAACAATAAAGATTATTAATAATATTATTATATCCATTCAAAGTTCCATTCAAATACAAGGGCCGGATTCACCTTTCCAGCCGGCAGCGCAGCCCCACCTGCGGGTTACCTGGCGGCATGGAGTGGCTTCAATGTAAATCCCATTTTCAAGCAGTGGGAAGACAGAATCTCACTGCCAGCGAACAGTGGGCCACCACGAAACACACGGCTGGAGGACCGGAGAATCCAGCCTGAGTTATTTTTGTGATGAGATGTTTGGTGCCAATGATTTATATAACTAGTAACATCTTTTGTTCCTTCAGGTATGTTTTCAGTGGTTGAGCTGAAATATTTTGGAGACCAAAGAGCTACATTTAAAATCTTGAAACCATGGTGGGATGTTTTCACAGATTATTTAACTATTCTGATGCTAATGGTAGCAGTTTTTGGAGGGACATTACAGGTAACACATTGTTTGGATTCACAAGTATGTATATAATATGGATGCATTCACGCTGCTCTGATTTATCTGGTTTATGAAGTGTCCATTTGAACCAAATTGTTTTTGTAATGATGTTCAATGTAATGCTGTTTCAGAGATAAAGTAGATTTTCTCATGGTTTGCATAGATTTCAAGGAACAGAGGGGTTCAAACCCTCTAAACTCTGGAACAAGTAATGTGGCATTCTGCTATCATCATTGTAAACCAAATTATTATGACTAATGTAGCTACACTTTCTAATCACAAGTAATTTAAATAAATATTTGGACTAGGTAATATACCTGTCCACTTTCATGAAACATACACTAATTTTTATATATTTGGTTTGGATGCTTATCCTTGTCTAGTTTACTTGATTACCTGAATAAATTACTTCTAGCAACATTTTCATGTGGGGTTGAACGCTTGAAAATGTAAATAAGCTGGGGCAGCACGGTGGCGCAGTGGTTGGCATTGCTGCCTCACGGCGCCGAGGTCCAAGGTTCGATCCCAGCTCTGGGTCACTTTCCGTGTGGAGTTTGCACCATGTTTGCGTGGGTTTCGCCCCCACAACCCAAAGATGTGCAGGGTAGGTGGATTGGCCACGCTAAATTATCCCTTAATTGGAAAAAATGAATTGGGTACATTAAATTTATAAAAAAAAGAAAATGTAAAGAAGATCAATCTTTTTTTAGTTCAAAACATAAAACATGGGTGAAATAAAGGAAATCTGAACTCTTGGGTTCAGTTCCAACTTTATTACTTTGTATAATCTATAAATTGATATTACCCATATATGGTTTCAATAATATGTAACATATTAATTAACATATTAATTAAAAATAACAGCAGTTGCATTTATTTATAGACTACTTAAATACTGTCATTTGAGGTTAAAATTGTCACATAATTCATAAAATGATAGCAATGCATACTGGGCACAAAAGCAGAAAATACTGGACAATCTGAGCAGGTCTGACAGCATCTGTGGAGAGATGCTGCCAGACCTGCTGAGATTGTCCAGTATTTTCTGCTTTTGTTTCAGATACTGGAAGCAGTTAGATTGATTTAGATTGCTACCATGTATACTGTGGGCACAATCTACCTGAATGGAAACAGAGTCCCATAGTGCGTGATTAGCCGGCTGTTTCCCGGCACTTGGAGTGCCGAGAAGTACCACACTATCAAAGGCCAGTCAGATAGATCGGGGGCCTCAGTGGGGAACACCCAACGAGGCCGCACTTAGGCCTGCTTTCTGCATATTTTTTTTTTAATTTAGAAAACCCAATTAATTTTTTCCAATTAAGGGGCAGTTTAGCGTGGTCAATCCATCTACCCTGCACATCTTTGGGTTGTGGGGGCGAAACCCACGCAAACACGGGACGAATGTGCAAACGGACAGTGACCCAGGGCGGGGATCGAACCTGGGACCTCGGCGCCGTGAGGCAGCAGTGCTAACCCACTGCACCACCGTGCTGCCCTGGCCTGCATTCTGCACTGAGGAGCTCTGCCCGGTGGAACTCTTCAATGCAGGGAGAGTGCGGGGTGCCATTTAAAAATGGCGTCCCGATCTCTCGACATCCTGATTCATCCCTAACCCTCACCCTCCAACCATTGTCCCCCGGCATCTGTGCAGGGCACCCATGGCCTGTCCTGCAAAAATGCCAGCTTGGCACCACCCCTGGCAGTGCCACCTGGGTACCTTGGTAGTGCCAGGCTAGCATTCAGGTGGCATTGTCAAGGTGCCCAGGTGACACCAGCAGTGACAGGGTATCACCCTGCTCAGAGGCAAGCACCTGGAAACATCCGATCCCCTGGGAGACCCCTACGAGTATCATTCTGTCTGGTCCCATTTGTGGGGACCAGCATCTAATGGCGTTCACCTGAGGTCCCACGCCTTGGATAGATCTCGGGAATGCATATTCCAGTGAGAATTGCTGTCTTACTCTAATATGCAGATTTACTAGAAAGTGACCCTGCACACAATCTAACGCGATCCCACGAGGCGTGGCAAGCCAGGTTGTTCCTGGAAGAGGGATCTACCGGCATCCACCGACCTTCTTCAAAATAACAACCATTTGTTTGCCATAAACTCATCCACAGATTTACTAATCTAATGAACTCCCACTTTACCTGCAGAGTGATAAAAATTAAACAAAACTAAATTATAGGGAAGCACGGTGGCACAGTGGTTAGAACAGCTGCCTCACAGCGTCAAGGTCCCAGGTTCGATCCTGGCTCTGGGTCACTGTCCGTGTTTGCTTGGGTTTCGCCCCCATAACCCAAAAGATGTGCAGGGTAGGTGGATTGGCCACGCTAAATTGCCCCATAATTGGAAAAAATTAATTGGGTACTCTAAATTTTTTAAAAAATTAAATGATCACTCTTTTATCTCTTGTAGCCACCCACACATACAAAGATGTTAGCGAACTGACAGCATAGAAGCTGTTGACCATACTCCACTTCTTTAACAATAATTCTGAAGCACTGCATTTTACTTTTGAGGTGGTTTCCTTCCCAGCCCTCCATGTACCATACACTGGGCAATGCGCCTTTTTTCTTTCATATTTTTCCTCCATTTCCAGACTTGTGCAGACACAATGGGTCAAATAGCCTTCTGCGCTGTAAGAATTTTGTAATTCTGTGATTTCAGCAGCATCCACAATACTTTATTATCTATAAAGCACTTTGGAATGTCCTGAGTTCATGAATGATGCCAAAGAAACATAAGCCTGCTCTCTCTTCATTCTTTTTTTCATTTAATTAACGCAGCTCTCAGTAATCGGTTACACAACGTACTGTTCAACTGTTACATGTTACATGTTACCCATTGTATTGGAACAGACTAGGGGCATGTTTGAGGCCACCAAGCTGTACTCTGTTGATGTTCGCCATGGCCATACCCTGGGCTTTCCTTTCCCTTGGTACCCTTTGGTTCCTCTGCCCTACTTTCCCTGTACTCTGTGTGATGTTTCCCCTCCCCCTTTTCCTTCCCCCCCCTCTTTTTCTTTTGTCTGTTTTGCTGTCCCCCCTCCCTTATTGATTGCTGATCACAAACAGGTCTTCAAACAGGTTGGTAAATTGTTTTTATGTGTTGCAGAAGCCTTCCTCTGATCCTCTCATGGCAAATTTTGTCTTTTCCAATTTGAAGAAATCTGCTAAGTTGGACAGCGACCTTGTGTGGTGCTGCTGATCTCCAGCCGAGCAGAAGTGTCCGGTGGGAAATCAGGGAGGCAAAGGCAAGGGTGGCTTCCCCTCGCCCTGTAAAGAGATCTGGCTGTTCCGCTACCCCAAAGACAGTCCATTAGTGGCATGGCTCCATCCTGACCCCCACAACTTTGGACATGGCCTCGGATCAGTCTGGGACATGACCAGAACATGTGGATGTGATTGGCCGGGCCTCCCTGGCCTCATTCACTTTTGTCTTCCACCTCCGGGAAGAACCCGCTCAGGCACCCTGTGCAGTACCTTTAGCTGTGTTAGGCTCAGCCCTGCACATAAGGAGGTGGAGTTCACCCCAAGCAGTGCTTCTATCGAGAGTCCTCTCCCTACCACTATGCCCAACTCCTCTTCCCACTTGTCCCGTGTCTCGTCCAGCGAGGCCCTTACCTCCTTTAGCAGTTGTCCGTACATATCAACACAGTTACTGTCCCTAGTTCGTCTGATGTTAAAGGTCTGTCCAGTAGGGTGTCCGGGTAGCTGGGGGAACGTTGCGGTCTCCTTGCGGACGAAGTTCCTTCGTTGAATGTATCTGAGCTTGTTCCCTTTCGGGAGCTGAAGCTTGTCCGTTAGTTCCCCCAGGGTCGATACTCTGCTGTCTACGTATATGTCCCCTACCGTCAGTACCCTGTCTCCACCGTTTAAAGTTGCATGGGTGAATTTATGGGGCGGGTTTCTCCGTTTCTGCGGCTAAGTGGCGGCTCGAACGGGGAATCCGCGTGAGGTTTCCTCTGCGCACCTGTCTGTCCTTCCGATAGGGCGCATATCCTTGGATATTTAGATCCCAGACTCAATCACCTTGCAACCACGGCTCTGTGATGCCCACAACATCATACCCGTCAATTTCAATGTGCACTACAAGCTCATTTACCTTGTTTCGTATATTGTGCGCATTTAGGTACAACTGCCCCCTTCTCATAGATGTCCCCTTACCTGCTGTGCCTGAAATTCGATTCCTGCCGCTTTCCATACTCTGTTCTATTACTTGTTCTGGAAACTTTACCAATCTCCACTGAGTCCTCCCCCAAGGGCCGAGGCTTCTGCAACTCTACCTCCTGGATCCCTCCACCTGCCTCACTCATAGTTACACCATCCTGTCCCTGATCATTGGCTGAATTCAAGGCAATTAATCTAAGGGGTGTGACTGCCTCTTGTGTCCCCCTGCCAGGTGTATTGCAGCGCCAGAAGCTCAGACTCCAGCTCATCAACTCTGAGCTTAAGTCCCTCAAGCAACCGACATTTGCTATAGATGTGTTCACTAGGAATCACAATGGGGTCCAACAGCTCCCACAATCTCCACCCAGTCCAAAAACAACTGTTCAACACCACTATTTGTTTCCTGTCATCAGCCAGTTTTGCATCCATGTTGCTACTGTCCCATTTATACCACAAGCACTAACTTTGCTCACAAGTATGTTGTGCAGCATTTTGTCAAATTTTCTTTATCTTTTGTATTTGAACAGATATCAACAGACAAGATCATTTGTGTCCCTGTACCAGAAGGCTTCTCAATGACCACCATGCAATGGAACAAAAGTGCTCTTAAAGGTCTTAAGCTAAATAGTTTTGATTCTGGATTTAAGACCGACTTGGACCGTGAACAATACAATTTAATGGATCAGTATTGTTATGATCATGCAATTCAGTGGTATTCAAAATATTTCCCATACATAGCTATCATTCACACCCTTGTATTTTTGATAAGCAGTAACTTCTGGTTCAAATTTCCAGGAACAAGTTCCAAAATTGAACATTTTATATCAATCCTTGGAAAATGTTTAGATTCTCAATGGACCACTAAGGCACTTTCAGAAACTGTTTATGAAGATTCAGATCTACAAATTCCACAAAGAACAGTTTTATCAACTGAACCATCCGTATCTTGCTCTTTAAACCTACAACAATCCTCTGATACTGCCCTATTACTGGGACAAAAGGAATCCAGTAATGACAGGATATGTGAGAATGAAGCACAAGCATCATTGTGCAAACCTCCATCTAAGACTTTCAAAACTGTTGGAGGTGGTGTTTATGGTCATGCTGCAGTGAAAATCCTCGATAAAAAAGAGGGTGAACAAGCAAAAGCATTGTTTGAAAAAGTCAAAAAGTTTCGTCTTCACACAGAAGAAGGTCATATTCTTTATATGATGTACATAAGACAAACTATTTTGCGTTCTGTTCAAACAATTCTCATTCTCGCCTATTTTGTAACTCGGATTCCTAAAATGAAACACATTGTCCACTGTGTCGATAAAATTCATATCACAGGCTTCACAGAATTTTTCTGCATCCATGGTCTTTGGAGGATATTCAGGATGTTGTCTATCGTGTATGTAGTTGTCATATTCATTTATTGTATAACTTGCACCTACACATTGTACTGGATCTTCTATTTTAAACTGAAGGAATATTCATTTGCATATGTCAGAGAAGAAACTGGAATTGATGACATTCCTGATGTGAAGAATGACTTTGCATTTTTACTACATCTGATTGACCAATATGATAAACTATATGCTCGAAAGTTTGCTGTGTTTCTGTCTGATGTTAGTGAAAACAAACTCCGTCAACTAAACCTGAGCTATGAGTGGACACACGAGAAGCTTCAACAACGTATCGTTACTAATGAAGACAACAAAACCGAATTACATCTCTTTATGCTACCTGGTATTCCCAATAATGTTTATGATATTTATAATCTGGAAGTATTAAAGTTAGAATTTATTAAGGATGTCTCAATTAGTGCAGCCATTTCACAACAAACTTCACTTCAAGAACTGTGGGTATATAACTGTATAATAAAGGTAGAAAATCGAGCACTTGCATTTTTAAAAGACACAATAACAATTTTAAGAGTTCGGTTTGCAAATGCTTATGAAATACCACAATGGATGTACTGTCTGAAGAATCTCCGTGAACTATACCTGGAAGGAAACTTATTAATCGACAATAAAACTTCCATTGTCCTGCAGTCTTTATGTGACTTAGAACGTCTTAAATCTTTGCACCTGAAATCCAATGTCACCAAAATACCAGCAGCGGTCATTGATGTTGCCCATCACCTTCAGCACCTCTCAATTCACAATCAGGGCAAAAAGTTCACCACTCTTAATGGCCTTAGGAAGATGCTTTGCCTGTCTGTTCTAAAGCTGTATAACTGTGATCTTGAGAGGATCCCAAGTGCTATATTTAGTTTGAGCAATCTTCAGGAATTGGACCTCAAAGACAACAATCTGAGAACATTAGAGGAACTGGCTAGTTTTCAGCATCTTCGCAAACTCACCACACTCAAACTTCATCACAATAAAATTACACAGATTCCTCTATACATTGCCAAGGCTAGCTCACTGGAAATGCTTTATTTGACCAAAAATGATATTACTTTTCTTCCATCAAATCTATTTAAGCTAACCAGGCTGCGACATCTTGAAATTGGTCACAATAATATTACAAGCATTCCCACTGAAATAGAACAACTGGAAGACCTTCATTACTTTGACATTGAAAGCAACAAAGTATCTGAGCTACCTTTTGAACTGTTTTACTGCACAAAGCTGAGAGTGCTGATACTTTCACACAACCTTTTGACATCCATTCCACCAAAGGTGAAAAATTTGACACAACTGCGGCAACTGGATCTGAAAGGGAACAAATTGCAATACTTGCCACCTGAGCTAGCAAAGTGTCAGTGTTTGAAGAGGAGTCAATTGAATGTGGAAGAGGACATTTTCAACACACTTCCATATGATATCAGAGAAGAGTTTCTAAACAGAATCTAGGTAAAAAGAAGTAAACTTCAATACTTCGATTAAGGTCAAATTAACCATTTTCCTCAGATTTTTAGGCAAATCAGAAGTGCATACTGATTGAATAGATCCTTGTGTTTTTATATTCAACCACAGCAAATTTTTCAAATCAGGTCCTTCACTTTTATAGTATCTTTAATGTAGTGAAATATTTCAAGATGAACACACTCGAAAAAGATATGCCAGCTGGATCAAAAGAAGAGTTAAAGGAGGCCAAATAGAAAAATAGTGTTTTTTAACAACAGATACCGAAGTGTGAAGCTCAGTTGGCTATGGTTCTGCCAAAGGGCCATGAGGACAAGGGGAGGCAGAATAGGAAGAACAGAGAGCAAGCCGAATGCGAGGATTTCTCAGAGAGGGGGGAGAAGAAGAGAGACGAGGAGGGATTTCTAGAAGGGGGTGGTAAATTCAATGTATTAGTGAACAGGGGGCCAATAGAAACTGACAATTTATGTATTGCGAAGCATCCGAGCTTTTGAGAAATGGCATCTGTGGAGACAGATGCTTGATGAAATGGTTGTTAGAGAAATCTGGAGGTGACAAATCTGTGGATGAGAGTTCAATAGCAATCGGTAGAGACACTTGGGTAGATAAACAGGCAATCTTAGGATCAAATGGTAGGATTATGGGGAGAGAGCAACAGGGTGGGACTAATTTGATAGCTCTCAAAAAGCTGCAAGGATATAATGAGATAAATTGTGTTTCTGTGCAGTAGGATTTTATGATTTTTGCGAACAAATTGGAGAAGGTTCTAGTTTATCCTAAGCTTAACATCAGACAAACAGTTATACAGTGATTAAAGACTTGAAGGTGCAGACTGCATGTGGAGTATATTTACAGATGTCTGTTGAAGGGAAGGGTACAGATAAGGAATCAAGTTTGTGGAGCACAACTGAGGTGACATAGCAGCGGAGAAACCAAACTGAACTTGTGATTAAAATAGTGATTGACTATGTCAGAAATTGGGACAAGGAGATGGTGGCCAGGAGTTGAATCTGGAAGGGTTCAAAGCTTTAAGATACGAGTCCCATGGCAGGGGTGAATTGCTGATAATGATGGAGTTTGGAACAAAACTACAGATTATTTGCTCAAGAGAGATGGGTGGGGGTATTGATAGCTACTGAAGCAGCTAAACAGATGTTTAATGTAAGAAAATCCTTGAAATAGTTTATATAGGGTCTGATCTTCCGACCTCGCTGTGCTGGAAAAGCAGCTCGCCGCAGCATGGCCAGTGAAAGCCAGGAGACCCTGCTACCGGGATCTACCCGGCTCGCAACGCCTTGCAAGATTCAACGTAATCTCACGAGATGTTGCAATAGGAATTCCGTCCATAATGGGCGGGATCAGTTTTTGGCAAATCTGCATATTAAAGCAAGGCCTCACATTGCCCTGTTTTTTATAAATTGGGAGCTCTGCTCACCAGAACTCCCCGTTGTAGCGAGAGATCAGGACACCATTTTTAAATGGTGTCACGATTTTGAAGTACACAAAAAAATCCCTGACCTCCCACCAGCACGAACACAACATGGGAGAGCCTCCACCCCGCGCAACACTCACACCGGGTTACCCCAGCCTGATCGCTCATGTGTAAAAAATGCCAGCTTGGCAGTGCCAACCTGGCAGAGTCTCTTTCAGTGCAGTGCCATCTGGGCACCATGGCAGTGCCAGGCTGGCACCCAGGTTGGCAGTGCCAGGTTTCCCACATGACACCAGCAGTGCCAGGGCACCACCCTGCCCAAAGGGCATGCAGCTGGGGACCTCCAATCCCCTTGGAGACCCCCACGAGTGCCCTTTTGGGAAGATCGCACCCATAGTCTCCACGATATCCCATGAGCAATATCGCAGTTTAGCTATGAAGAATAAAATGTTGTTCTGTTTTTGGTGATCCAGCCAGATGTTTTGGTACTAGTTTACAACAAGGCCATTTTTGTGCTAGCTATGTTAAAGCTGGCAGGATTCAATGTTGGAATTCTACTGAGGGAAGAACAGATTTTATGGCAAATGTTGGGGATTTGCTAGCGATGTGGGCATTGAAGGCAGAAGTAATGAAGTTGATGAGCAAATTGAGTAGACAAGTTGTACCAAGAGAGCAGAGAAAGTTGGAAATTAAAGTGAAGCAGAATTAATTGAATAGTGAAAGTTGGTGGCAATAAAATTGCAAGCAGAGAGCCAGATGCGGATGTTGATATACCTTATATAAGTTTGAATCACGACAGGAGTGGAGAAAAATCTGATTTAAGAGATGTTGACTTCACTGCGCTCGAGAAAAATGAGGCCAGTGAATAGTGGGAGAGGCCGAAAACAAGAAATGCGCCAGATGCCAAACAGTTAGCGATGCAACCAGCCCGTTCCCCTGGGCAAAATCAGGATCTCACCAAGGCATGCCGAGAAACCAATTATCACCACTTAAGCCCTATTTCCATACAGTTTATGGGAGCCATCCCTTATCCAATGACCTCCCATGATTCATTGGCCTCCCCAGCAAGTGGTCACACAACAACAGCCAGAACAGTGGCATCACAACTGGCTCTGTTGCTCAGCAGGGGAGGACAAAGTGCAGGAGAGCGATAGTTATTGGGGACTCTATAGTAAGGGGCATAGATAGGTGCTTCTGTGGACGTGAAAGAGACTTCAGGATGGCATGGTGCCGGGGCCAAGGATTTCTCTGAACGAACACAGGGCATCCCAAAGAAGGAGGCCGAACAGCCAGAGATCGTAGTACACATAGGTACTAACGGCATAGGCAGGAAGAGTGATGAGGGCCTGCAGAAGGAGTTTAGGGAGTTAGGCAGTAAGCTACAAAGCAGGGCCTCTAGGGTTGTAATTTCCGGATTCTCCCTGTGCCACGTGCCAGCGAGGCTAGAAATTGGAGGATAGTGCAGCTAAACGCGTGGCTAAACTCGTGTGTAGGAGGGAGGGTCCAGATTTTTGGACCATTGGGATCTCTTCCGGGGCAGGTGGGACCTGTACAAGAAGGACGGGTTGCATCTAAACTGGAGGAGCACCGATATCCTGGCTGGGAGGTTTGCTAGAGCCACTTGGGAGGATTTAAATTAGTATGGCGGGGGGTGGGAACCAGAATGTGAGCTTACAAGGTGTATTAATTGAAGGCGAAATAGAGAACCAAAATAAAAGAACAACATCGTCCTCAGGCAGGGCAGAAAAGGTGACAAGTGTGAAAAGGGAGGTGGTCAATGCAGGATTGAGGGCATTGTACCTAAATGTGTGCAGTATATGGAACAAGGTAAATGACCTTGTTGCGCTCATTGAAACTGGACGGTATGAAGTTGTGGGCATCAGAGAGATGTGGCTGCAAGGGGATCAGGGCTGGGATCTAAATATCCAAGGATATGTGTCCTATCGAAAGGACAGGCAGATGGTCAAAGGGGGCGGGATTGCATTGTTAGTAAGGAATGAAGTTACATCGATAGAAAGGAGCAATATAGGATCAGAACGCATAGAATCTCTGTGGGTAGAGTTGAGGAATCGCAAACGTAAAAAGACCCTGATGGGAGTTATGTGCAGTCCCCCAAGTAGTAGTCAGGATGTGGGGCAGAAAATAAATCGGGAGATAGAAAAGGCATGTAAAAAAGGCAATAATACAATAATCATGGGGGACTTCAATATGCAGGTGGACTAGGAAAATCAGGTTGGTAGTGGATCATAAGGAAAGGAATTTGTGGAATATCGAAGAGATGATTTTTGGGTGCAGCTTGTGACAGAGCCTACTAGGGAACAGTCAAATCTGGATTTGGTGATGTGTAATGAGGCAGACTTGATTAGGGAACCCTTCGGGAGCAGTGATCACAATATGATAGAATTTACTCTGCAGTTTGAGAGGGAGAAGCTGCAATCAGATGTAATGGTATTACAATTAAATAAGGGTAACTACAAAGATATGAGGGAGGAGCTGGCCAGAGTTGATTGGAAAAGGAGCCTAGCAGGGAAGACGGTGGAACAGCAATGGCAGGAGTTTTTAATAATAATAATCGCTTATCGTCACAAGTAGGCTTCAATGAAGTTACTGTGAAAAGCCCCTAGTCACCACATTCTGGCGCCTGCTCGGGGAGGCCGGTACAGGAATTTAACCTGCGTTGCTGGCATTGTTCTGCAGTACAATCCAGCTGTTTAGCCCACTGTGCTAAACCAGCCCCTGGATGGGGTTATTCAGGAAGCACAACAGAAATTCATCCCAAGAAGGAGGAAACATGCTAAGGGGAGGACAAGGCATCCATGGCTGACGAGTGAGGTCAAGGACAGCATAAAAGCTAAAGAAAAAGCATACAACGTGGCGAGGATTAGTGGGAAGCCAGAGGACTGTGACGCCTTTAAAAGCGAGTAGAGGACAACTAAAAAAGCAATAAGAAGGGAGAAGATGAAGTATGAGTACAAGCTAGCGAGTAATATAAAGGAACATATATAAGGTGAGAGAGAGGCAAAAATAGACATTGGACCACTGGAAAATGTGGCTGGAGAAGTAATAGGAAACAAAGAAATGGCAGATGAACTGAATAGTTACTTTGCATCAGTCTTCAAGGTGGAAGACACCAGTGGGATGCCAGAGAACCAGGGGGCAGAGGTGAGTGCAGTGACCATTACTAAAGAGAAGGTTCTGGGGAAACTGAAGGTGGATAAATCACCTGGACCGGATGGACTACACCCAGGGTTCTAAAAGAGATAGCTGAGGAGATTGTGGAGGCATTGGTGATGATCTTTCAGGAATCACTGGAGGCAAGAAGGGTCCCAGAGGACTGAAAAGTGGCTCATGTAACACCCCTGTTTAAGAAGGGAGGGTGGCAGAAGACGGGAAATTATAGGCTGGTTAGCCTGACTTCGGTCATTGGTAAGATTTTAGAGTCCATTATGAAAGATGAGATCGCGGAATCATAGAATCATAAAATCTACAGTGCAGAAGGAGGCCACTCAGCCCATCGAGTCTGCACCGACCCTTGGAAAGAACACCCCACTCAAGCACACACCTCCTCCACCCCATTCCCTCAACACAGTAACCCAAATTAACCTTTTTGGACACTAGGGGCAATTTAGCATGGCTAATCCACCTAACCCACACATCTTTGGACTGTGGGAGGAAACCAGAGCACCCGGAGGAAACCCACGCACACATGGGGAGAACGCGCAGACTCCACACAGACAGTGACCCAAGCCGGAAATCGAACCTGGGACCGTGGAGCTGTGAAGCAACTGTGCTAACCACTATACTACCTTGCTGCCCAGTGTACTTGGAAGTGCATGATAAAATAGGACTGAGTCAGCATGGCTTCGTCAAGGGGAGGTCATGTCTGACAAATCTGTTAGAGTTCTTTGAGGAAGTAACAAGGAAGTTAGACAAAGGAGAACCAGTGGATGTGATTTACTTAGATTTCCAGAAGGTCTTTGGCAAGGTGCCGCATAGCAGACTATTAAATAAGTTAAGAGCCCATGGTGCTAAGGGTAATATCCTGGCATGGATAGAAAATTGGCTGACTGGCAGAAGGCAGTGAGTGGAATAAAGGGGACGTTTTCAGGATGGTAGCTGGTGACTAGTGGTGTACCTCAGGGATCGGTGCTTGGACCACAACTTTTCACAATATACATTAATGATCTGGAGAAAGGAACTGAAGGCATTGTTGCTACGTTTGCAGATGATACAAAGATCTGCAGAGGGGCAGATGGTATTGAGGAAGCAGGCGGGCTGCAGAAGGATTTGGACAGGCAAGGAGAGTGGGCAAAGAAGTGTGAGGTTATGCACTTTGAAAGGAGAAATGGAGGCATAGGGATTTACTTCTGAGGCTATATAAGGCTCTGGTCAGACCCCATTTGGAGTATTGTGAGCAGTTTTGGGCCCCGTATGTAAAGAAGGATGTGCTGGCCTTGGAAGGGGTCCTGAGGAGGTTCACATGAATGATCCCTGGAATGAAGAACTTGTCGTATGAGGAACGGTTGAGGACTCTGGCTCGTACTTGTTGGAGTTTAGAAGGATGAGAGGGGATCTTATTGAAACTTACAAGACTGCAATGCCTGGATAGAGTGGACGTGGAGAGGATGTTTCCACTTGTAGGAAAAACTAGAACCAGAGGACACCATCTCAGACTAAAGGGACAATCCTTTAAAACAGAGACGAGGAGAAATTTCTTCAGCCAGAGGGTGGTGAATCTGTGGAACTCTGCCGCAGAAGGCTGTGGAGGCCAAATCACTGAGTGCCTTTAAGATAGAGATAGATAGGTTCTTGATTAATATGGGGATCAGGGGTTATGGGGAGAAGGCAGGAGAATGGGGATGAGAATGATATCAGCCATGATTCAATGGCGGGGCAGATTCGAAGGGCCCAGTGGCCTAATTCTGCTCCTATGTCTTATGGTCTTATGGAATGACCTCCTTCTGCACTATAAATTCTATGTTCTATCAGAATTAGATATGGACACAGTAAAACACATTAAGGATGGGACAAAGAAAGTTAAAAGGACTAGCCTTAAGGTTTTTCTATTTTCTAAATGGGAAGATGCTTAGGAAATCAGCAGCACAAAGGGACTTGGGAGTCCTTGTTCACTGTTCTCTTAAGGTTAATGTGCAGGTTCAATCGGCAGTTAGGAAGGCAAATGCAATGTTAGCATTCATATCGAGAGGGCTAGAATACAAGAGCAGGGATGTACTTCTGAGGCTATGTAAGGCTCTGGTCAGACCCCATTTGGAGTATCGGGAGCAGTTTTGGGCCCCGTATCTCAGGAAGGATGTGCTGGCCTTGGAAAGGGTCTAGAGGAGGTTCACAAGATTGATCCCTGGAATGAAGAGCTGTTGTATGAGGAACGGTTGTGAACTCTGGGTCTGTACTCATTGGAGTTTAGAAGGATGAGGGGTAATCTTATTGAAACTTACAGGATACTGCATGGCTTGGATAGAATGGACGTGGAGAGGATGTTTCCACTAATAGGAAAAACTAGAACCAGAGGACTCAATCTCAGACTAAAGTGACAATCCTTTAAAACAGAGATGAGGTGGAATTTCTTCAGCCAGAGGGTGGTGAATCTGTGGGACGCTTTGCCGCAGAAGGCTTTGGAGGCCAAAAAACTTTGGAGGCCAAAAAACATCGAGGGCCGAAGGGCCTGTTCTGTGCTGTACTGTTCTATGTTCCATGTCTTTAAGACAGAGATAGATAGTTTTTTGATCAATAAGGCGATCGGGAGTTATGGGGAGAAGGCAGAAGAATGGGGATGAGAAAAATATTAGACATGATTGAATGGCGGAGCAGATTCGATAGGCCGAGTGGCCTAATTCTGCTCCTATGTCTTATTGTCTTATGGGTCAATTACTACTTTTTTAAAGACGCGAACCTGGCAGAAGAACTGTGGGGAGCCGAGGTGGTGAGTAGCCATCTTTGCTTGGAGACAATGAGCCTTGGGGCGCTGGGTTTGCTGCTCCGGGTGTGGGGGAGACACTGGAGGCAAACGCTTGCGGCACCATTATGCCAACCCCTGGATCATGTATATCCGTCCCGGGGGCAAGCCTAGCCTCTGCCCCACCGACCACCCATAAACTCTTCCTTTCTTTTTCTTGTTTTTTTTAATCTAGATGTGATGTCAGGGAAGGCAGTACAATGCTCCTCCTGCAGAATGTTTGAGGTGAGGGACGCCGTCGGCGTCCCTGCTGATTTAATCTGTGGGAAGTGCACCCAACTCCAGCTCCTCAAAAACCGTGTTAGGGAACTGGAGCTGGATGAACTTCGGATCATTCGGGAGGCAGAGGGGGTCATAGATAGAAGCTTCAGGGAAGTAGTTACGCCAAAGAATAAAGATAGATGGGTGACGGTGAGAGGGGCTGGGGATAAGCAGTCAGTACAGGGATCCCCTGTGGTTGTTCCCCTTAGTAACAGGTATACCGCTTTGGATACTGTTGGGGGGGACAACTTACCAGGGGTCAGCCATGGGGTACAGGCCTCTGGCACAGAGTCTGTCCCTGTTGCTCAGAAGGGAAGGGGGGAAAGGAATAGAACATTAGTCATTGGAGACTCCATACTTAGGGGGATAGATAGGAGATTCTGTGGGAACGAGAGAGACTCGCGGTTGGTGTGTTGCCTCCCAGGTGCCAGGGTCCGCGATGTCTCAGATCATGTTTTCGGGATCCTTAAGGGGGAGGGGGAGCAGCCCCCAGTCATGGTCCACATAGGTACCAACAACATAGATAGGAAAAGGGATAGGGATGTAAGGCAGGAATTCAGGGAGCTAGGGTGGAAACTTAGAGCTAGAACAAATAGAGTTATTATCTCTGGGTTGTTACCCGTGCTACGTGCTAGCGAGTCGAGGAATAGGGAGAGAGAGCAATTGAACACGTGGCTGCAGGGATGGTACAGGAGGGAGGGTTTCAGATTTCTGGATAATTGGGGCTCATTCTGGGGTAGGTGGGACCTCTACAAACGGGATGGTCTACACCTGGACCAGAGGGGTACTAATATCCTCGGGGGGAGGTTTGCTAATGTTCTTCGGGAGGGTTTAAACTAGTTCAGCAGGGGATTGGGAATCTGAATTGTAGCTCCAGAACACAAGAAGCTGAGAGTAGTGAGGTCATGAGTAAGGTTTCAAAGTTGCAGGAGTGTACCAGCAGGAAGGAAGGTGGTCTAAAGTGTGTCTACTTCAATGCCAGGAGCATCCGGAATAAGGTGGGTGAGCTTGCGGCATGGGTTAGTACCTGGGACTTCGATGTTGTGGCCGTTTCGGAGACATGGATAGAGCAGGGCGAGGAATGGTTGTTGCAGGTGCCGGGGTTTAGATATTTCAGTAAGTTCAGGGAAGGTGGTAAGAGAGGGGGAGGGGTGGCAATGTTAGTCAAGGACAGTATTACGGTGGCTGAGAGGACATTTGATGAGGACTCGAATACTGAGGTAGTATGGGCTGAGTTAAGAAACAGGAAAGGAGAGGTCACCCTGTTAGGGCTTTTCTATAGGCCTCCGAAAAGTTCCAGAGATGTAGAGGAAAGGATTGCAAAGATGATTCTGGATAGGAGCGAAAATAACAGGGTAGTTGTTATGGGGGACTTTAACTTTCCAAATATTGACTGGAAACACTATAGTTCGAGTACTTTAGATGGATCCGTTTTTGTCCAATGTGTGCAAGAGGGTTTCCTGATGCAGTATGTAGATAGGCCAACAAGAGGTGAGGCCGTATTGGATTTGGTACTGGGTAATGAACCAGGACAGGTGTTAGATTTGGAGGTAGGTGAGCATTTTGGTGATAGTGACCATAATTCAATTACGTTTACTTTCGCGATGGAAAGGGATAGGTATACACCGCAGAGCAAGAGTTATTGCTGGGGGAAAGGCAATTATGATGCGATGAGGCAAGACTTCGGATGCATCGCCAGGAGAGGAAAACTGCAGGGGATGGACACAATGGAAATGTGAGCATGTTCAAGGAACAGCTACTGCGTGTCCTTGATAAGTATGTACCTGTTAGGCAGGGAGGAAGTGGTCGAGTGAGGGAACCATGGGTTACTAAAGCAGTTGAAACACTTGTCAAGAGGAAGAAGGAGGCTTATGTGAAGATGAGACGTGATGGTTCAGTTGGGTCGCTTGAGAGTTACAAGTTAGCTAGGAGGGCTCTAAAGAGAGAGCTAAGAAGAGCCAAGCGAGGACATGAGAAGTCTTTGGCAGGTAGGATCAAGGATAACCCTAAAACTTTCTATAGGTATGTCAGGAATAAAAGAATGACTAAGGTAAGAGTAGGGCCAGTCAAGGACAGTAGTGGGAAGTTGTGCGTAGAGTACGAGGAGATAGGAGAGGTGCTAAATGAGTATTTATCGTCAGTATTCACACAGGAAAAAGACAAAGTTGTCGAGGAGAATACTGAGATACAGGCTACTAGACTAGAAGGGCTCGATGTTCATAAGGAGGAGGTGTTAGCAATTCTGGAAAATGTGAAAATAGATAAGTCCCCTGGGCCGGATGGGATTTATCCTAAGATTCTCTGGGAAGCTAGGGAGGAGATTGCTGAGCCTTTGGCTTTGATCTTTAAGTCATCTTTTTCTACAGGAATAGTGCCAGAGGACTGGAGGATAGCAAATGTTGTCCCCATGTACAAGAAGGGGGGTAGAGATAACCCCGGTAACTATAGACCAGTGAGCTTTACTTCTGTTGTGGGAAAAGTCTTGGAAAGGTTTATAAGAGATAGGATGTATAATCATCTGGAAAGGAATAATTTGATTAGAGATAGTCAACATGGTTTTGTGAAGGGTATGTCGTGCCTTACAAACCTCATTGAGTTCTTCGAGAAGGTGAGCAAACAGGTGGATGAGGGTAAAGCAGTTGATGTGGTGTATATGGATTTCAGTAAAGCGTTTGATAAGGTTCCCCACGGTAGGCTATTGCAGAAAATACAGAGCCATGGGATTCAGGGTGATTTAGCAGTTTGGATCAGAAATTGGCTAGCTGATAGAAGACAAAGAGTGGTGGTTGATGGGAAATGCTCTGACTGGTGTCCAGTTACTAGTGGTGTGCCACAAGGATCTGTTTTGGGGCGGTTGCTGTTTGTAATTTTTATAAATGACCTGGAGGAGGGCGTAGAAGGATGGGTGAGTAAATTTGCAGATGACACTAAAGTCGGTGGAGTTGTGAACAGTGCAGAAGGATGTTACAAGTTACAGAGGGACATAGATAAGCTGCAGAGCTGGGCTGACAGGTGGCAAATGGAGTTTAATGCAGAAAAGTGTGAGGTGATTCATTTTGGAAGGAATAACAGGAAGGCAGAGTACTGGGCTAATGGTAAGATTCTTGGTAGTGTGGACGAGCAGAGTGATCTCGGTGTCCATGTCCATAGATCCCTGAAAGTTGCCACCCAGGTTGAGAGGGTTGTTAAGAAGGCGTACGGTGTGTTAGCTTTTATTGGTAGAGGAATTGAGTTTCGGAGCCATGAGGTCGCATTTGGAGTATTGTGTGCAGTTCTGGTCGCCACATTATAGGAAGGATGTGGAAGCATTGGAAAGGGTACAGAGGAGATTTACAAGAATGTTGCCTGGTATGGAGGGAAGATGATATGAGGAAAGGCTGAAGGACTTGAGGCTGTTTTCGTTAGAGAGAAGAAGGTTAAGAGGGGACTTAATTGAGGCATACAAGATGATCAGAGGATTAGATAGGGTGGACATTGAGAGCCTTTTTCCTCGGATGGTGATGTCCAGCATGAGGGGACATAGCTTTAAATTGAGGGGAGATAGATATAGGACAGATGTCAGAGGTAGGTTCTTTACTCAGAGAGTAGTAAGGGCGTGGAATGCCTTGCCTGCAACAGTAGTGGACTCGCCAACACTAAACGCATTCAAATGGTCATTGGATAGGCATATGGACGATAAGAGAATAGTGTAGAGGGACTTTAGAAGGGTTTCAGAGGATGGTGCAACGTCGTGGGCCGAAGGGTCTGTACTGCGCTATAACGTTCTGTGTTCTATGTTCTAAACCCCACCGACTGCCGAGGCCTCTGGCTTTGCAGCTGAAGGCTATTGCTAATTGGGAATTGGCTATCATAGTTAAGAGAGAACTTCACAAGTGGATTCGCGTGGATGGGCAGGCCATGTAGCATGTGGGAATCATTACCTAACATCCCAATCAGACCGTAATGCCTGGACACTGCTTGAATACTGTGGGAGGCAACACCACCACGCAGCATCCAACATCTGAGCACCCAGCACCGGGGACATGCCAACGGCTGGAGGTTGGGTGAGCGCAACGGGATGGGTCCATGGCCAGGTCCAGGTGATGCTATAAGCGGCTGTTGGGGGAGATAGAAACATGGAAAATTGGTGTAGGACTAGGCCCTTCGGCCCTTCGAGCCTGCACCACCATTCAATATGATCATGGCTGTTCATGCAAATTCGGTATCCCACTCCTGCTTTCTCCCCATACCCCTCGATCCCTTTAACCACAAGAGCCAGGTCCAACTGAGTCGTGAATATATCAAACAAACTGGCCCCAACAGCTTTCTGTGGTAGAGAATTCCACAAGTTCACAACTCTGAGAGAGGAAGTTCTTCCTCATCTCAGTCCTGAATGGCTTACCCCATATTCGTAGGCTGTGACCCCTAGTTCTGGACGTCCTCAACATTGGGAACATTCTTCCGACATCTTGCCTGTCCAGTCCCATCAGGATTTTATATGTTTCTGTGAGATCCCCTCTCATTCTTCTAAACTCCAGTGAATACAAGCCCAGTCAATCCAGTCTTTCTTCATATGTCAGTCCTGCCATCCCGGGAATTAGTTTGGGGAACCTTCGCTGGCCACCCTCAATAGCAAGAATGTCCTTCCTCAAACTAGGAGACCAAAACTGCACACAATGCTCAAGGTGTGGCCTCACCAAGGCTGTATATAACTACAGCAAGATATCCCTACTCCTGCATTTAAATCCTCTCACTATTAAGGCCAGCATGCCATTAGATTTCCTCACCGCCTGCTGTACCTGCATACCAACCTTCAGTGACTGTTCCACCATGACACCCAGGTCTCGTTGTACATCCCCTTTTCCTAAACTGCCACCATTCAGATAATAATCTGAATGTTTAGCACAGGGCTAAATTGATGGCTTTGAAAGCAGACCAAGGCAGGCCCAGCAGCACGGTTCGATTCTCGTATCAGCCTCCCCGAACAGGCGCCGGAATGTGGCGACTAGGGGCTTTTCACAGTAACTTCATTTGAAGCCTACTTGTGACAATAAGCGATTTTCATTTCATTCATTTCATTCATTTCATTTCATTTTCATTTCATTTCATTTCATTTTCATTTCATAATCTGCCTTCCTGTTTTTGCCATCAAAGTGGATGACCTCACATTTACCCAAATTATATTGTATTTGTCAAGTATTTGCAAATGCAGCCAGCCTGTCCCAGTCACCCTGCAGCCTCTTTGCATCCTCCTCACACCACACACTGCCACCCAGCTTAGTGTCATTGGCAAATTTGGCGATATTGCATGCAATTCCTTCGTCCAAATCATTAATGTATATTGTGAACAGCTGGGGTCCCAGCACAGAATTCTGCGGTACCCCACTAGCCACTGCCTGCCACTCTGAAAAGGACCCGTTTAATCCCACTCTCTGCTTCCTGTTTGCCAACCAGGTCTCTATCCACATCAATATATAACCCCCAACATCATGAGCTTTAATTTTGCTCACTAATTTCTTGTGCGGGACCTTGTCAAAAGCCGTTTGAAAGTCCAGATACACAACATCCACTGGCTCACCATTTTCCCCTCTACTGGTCACATCCTCAAAAAATTCCAGATTTGTCAAGCATGATTTCCCTTTAGTGAATCCATGCTGACTTGGACCAATCTTGTCCCCACTTTCCAACTGCTCAGTTATTTTATCCTTAATTGACTCCAGCATTTTCCCCACCACCGATGTCAGGCTAATCGGTCTATAATTCTCTGTTTTCCCACCCTTCTTTTTTAAAAAGTGGGGTTACATTAGCCACCCTCCAATCCACTGGAGCTCTTCCGGAGTCTCTCGAATGCTGGAAAATGATCACCAATGCTTCCATTATTTCTAAGGCCACTTCCTTAAGTACTCTGGGATTCAGAGCACCAGGGAGAGAGAAAGCAAAGAGAGCTTTGACAAAGGGTCATCTGGACTCGAAATGTTAGCTCTTTTCTCTCCCTACAGATGCTGCCAGACCTGGAGATTTTCAAGCATTTTCTCTTTGGTTTCAGATTCCAGCATCCACAGTAATTTGCTTTTATGCAGAGCACCAGGCCTTGGGGACTTATCAGGTTCTAATCCTGTCTATTTCCTGACTAATAACGATTTCCTTCAGTTCTTCCTTCATGCTAGACCCTATGTCCGCTTGTATTTCCAGAAGGTTATTTGTGTCCTTCTCACTGAAGACTGATCCAAAGTAATTGTTCAACTGGTCTGCTATCTCATTGTTGCCCATTATGAATTCACCTGATTCTAACTGTAAGGGACCTACATTTGTCTTCACCAGTCTTTTTCTCTTCACATATCTATAGAAGCATTTGCAGTCAGTTTTTATGTTTTCTGCAAGCTTACTCTCGTATTCTATTTTCCACTTCAGAATTAAACCCTTTGTCCTCCTTTGCTGAATTTTAAATTTCTCCCAGTCCTCAGGCTTGCTGCTTTTTTTTGGCCAATTTATATGCCTCCTCTTTGGCTTTTCCACTATCCCTGATTTCCCTTATTAGCCATGGTTGAGCGACCTTCCCTGTCTTACTCTTGCACCAGACAGTGGTGTACAATTGTTGAAGTTCATCCATGTGTTCTTTAAATGTCTGCCATTGCCTATCCACCATCAATCCCTTAAGTATCCTTTGCCAATGCCACCAAAGTTAGCCTTCTTTAAGTTCAGGACGCTAGTCTCAGACTTAACTGTGTCACCCTCCAATAAATGAAGAATTCTACCATATTATGGTCACTCTTCCCTAAAGGATCTTGCACCACAATGTTGCGAATTAATTCTCTCTCATTGTACAATACCCAGTCTAGATGGCCTGCTCTCTAGTTGGTTCCTCGACATATTGGTTGAGAAAACCATCCCTCATACATTCCAGGAAATCCTCCTCCATCGCATAGCTACCAGTTTGATTAGCCCAATTAATATGCAGATTGAAGTCACCCATAATAACTGCACACAGCTCTAATTTCCTGTTTGATGCCATCCCCAACCTCACAACTACTGTTTGGTGGTCTGTACACAACTCCCAGTAACATTTTTTGCCCTTTGGTTTCCACAGCTCCACTCATACAGTTTACACATTGTCCAGGCTAATGTCCTTCCTTACAATTGTATTAATCTCTTTAACCAACAATGTTACCTTACCTCCCTTTCCTTTCCTTTTATCTTTCCTGAATATTGAATACCCCGGATGTTGAGTTCCTATCCTTGGTCACCCGGGAGCCAGGTCTCCGTGATCTCAATTACTTCACATCCGTTAATGATGGTCAGCGCAGTTAATTCATCAACCTAATTACAAATGTTCACCGCATTGAGACATAGAGACTTCAGGCTTTTTTTGTGGACAGAGTCTGGGGTCCAATGAGGGGGTCCCGCTGCGGCCAGGAATGCGTGGGCAAGGCATTCCGGGTGTGCGGACGGGGGATCAATGGAGGAACAGAGGGTCCCGAGGTGGGAGCCACCAATGCTTGTCAGTCCACTGTCCTCTCCCAATGCCTTAGAGATATTGAATGCTCTGGCAGGGATTTTGAACCCAGCAGAACTTGCCCTAGTGGACGGTGCACCACCTGTGTCATGTCTTCGCAGACTTGGCACCATGTGGAGGAGGACACCCGTTCCCGGTGGCTGTGAAAGTCACCACAGCTCTGAACATTTATGCCTCGGAGACCTTCCAGGGCTCAAGCGGGGATCTGTGCGGCATTTCACAGGCCACATCACTCAGCAGCATCCGACAGGTCATGGATGCCCTGTTTGCCCGGACGGAAAGTTCGATCAACTTCGACATGGACCAAGCCTAACAGGATGCCCGGGCAGCAGGATTCACCGCCATTGGCAGGATGTCCCAGGTCCAGGAGGTAGTGGACGGTATGCATGTTGCCCTGGAGCTCACCGGGCCATCTGAGAGTGCCCTACATTAACAGAAAGGAGTTCCACTCCCTGAACAAACAGCTTGTGTATGACCACCACATGAAAATTATGCATGTGTGCACAATTCCTGGGGGGGTGTGCATGATAGTTATATCCTGGGGCTGTCAGTCATCCCCGACCTCTTTGAGGACCACCCCAGGATGGGCGGCAGGCTCTTGGGGAATAATAATAATCTTTATTAGTGTCACAAGTAGGCTTACATTAACACTGCAATGAAGTTACTGTGAAAAGCCCCTCGTCGCCAAACTCCGGCGCCTGTTCAGGTAAACAGAGGGAGAATTCAGAATGTCCAATTCACCTCATGGCACGTCTTTCGGGTCTTGTGGGAGGAAATCGGAGCACCCAGAGGAACGCAGACAAGGGGAGAATGTGCAGACTCTGCACAGACAGTGACCCAAGCGGGAATCAAACCTGGGACCCTGGTGCTGTGAAGCATCAGTGCTAACCACTGTGCTACTGTGTCATCCAGGGGGACCCACTGAGGACTTGGCCAATGATGCCAACATGGAGACCGAAGCATGACTAAGTACAATGAGGCTCATACAGCCATCCAGACCGTGATTGAGTGGTGCATCGGGCTGCTCAAGCTGCGGGTCCGATGCCTGGACCGCTCCGGTGATGCACTCCAGTACACCCCCGGAGGGTTGCCCGCTTTGTGGTGGTGTGCTGAATTTTTCACAACCTCGCACAGCAGCGGCACGACGAGAAGGAAGTTGGTGATGAGGAACGAGAGTGATGAGGCGGCATCAGGCCAGCAGGGGCTGGAGGATGAGACGGAGGCTGCAGGACAGGCGGCAGCAGCGAGGGCCCAGCAAGCCTGGAGGGCCAGGGCGGCCCTCATACTCGCCCGATTCACTTAGTACACGGCCTGGTCTGTCATCGATACCTTCCCCACTCCCATTTCCCAACCTCCCAGGGTCTGTGTCTGTGATGAACGGTATTAATAACTGCTGTAAACGGCACCTGACCTTTAATATCTTGCCCCTTTAAGATGCTTGGAACCCTGGGGGACTCCGCCTCTGGCTACGCCCCCAGGAAACGGTATATAGGATAAGGCTCCATGTGGTGAGCACACTTCTCTCGGATGCTGTTCAGTTCTCTGTAGATTAAAGCCTTTTGATTACCGACCTTGCTCTCGTGTCGTAATTGAGGGTGCCTCAGTGTCACAGCATTCCAGGGTGCTGGGACTGTGTTGGCACCGTCAGCGGGTTATTGTCGAGAGCAGGGGGGTGATGATAACCTGCAGAGAACTGAGCGCCAGTGCTCCTCAATCAATGCCATAGTCTGACCTCTGCCTGTCTGATGAGTGCTCACAACTCCCGTCAACTGCACGCGGTGTGCCGGGAGAGATGCCTGGAGAGATGGGCTAGGAATTTGGAGGTTGGCCCACATTGCGGAAGAAAGTGACAGGACCGTCATACTGATGCTCAAGGGTGTTTAATATGTTACACAATTCCTCACACTCCCGATTGTGTCAGCCCCCTCACCCCCTCCCACCTCACCCCCTATCTATCCCCCTTCCGCCAGGAATCTCGCGGCAGTTCCTGCTCGTTATCACATTTAGAAATCTTTCCTGTGAATTGCGCTCGTGATGTTCAAAAGACTGCAAAGTGTTGGAAGAACCAGGCTGAGATGAGAACTAGACTAGTGATAAAGCTGGTATCTGCTATGGTATTTTCATCTTGTGCTGGAACTTGTAGTCATGGTTGATAGTTTCAGTAACTGAGTAAAATGGAGTCACCATCACATTCATCCAATCCAGAATTATGTCACTTTAAATCGACAATGAACTGGTGGCTGCAAATAGTTTTGATCTGTACACTGAATCTTATGTTAGTTTTAACAATTTACCAACTTAACATTTACACTCTGAAAGCTGCATATGATTCACCAAACCATGCAGCAAATGATCTGCATTACATTTTGATATCTATAGACATGAATAGAAGTTTTGCTTCATTCCCCTTCCAATTTTTCTTCCTTTATCTGTTCTCTCAAGGCAGTGCCTTGTGCTGGGTAAAGTTCCACAGGTTTCAACAACGTTGACTGGTGGCCATTCTTTAAGTGATTTTGGAAGTAATTCAAAGAAGAGCCATCAAAACCAAGCTTGATCATGTGCTTCCCTGTTGTCTTCACAATGCACATGAAAGAAGGGACAGTAGGAGGAAACACCTTTGTCATTCTGATTCACCTACTTCTCAACCTGTGGACACTGAAAGCAATTTTAGCATCTTCGTCTTTCTCAAGTTAGCCAATGCAGAAGAAATGAGGAACGGGATGTTAGCCCATTAGCAGGCCCAAGCAGAAGTCGGGAATTGGCGCAAAAATGACGTGATCATCTGGCGGCAAGCTCATGAATATATATGAGGTGGGCTCGACTCTGTGCAGGAGAAGGTGCAAGATGTAAAGCGCTGTTTGATAGCTGAAACTCTGCATACAGTGTTTGTGAGGAACGACTGCAATTGAACTGGTCAGCACTGTGCAGGGTTAGCATCGAGCTGTTGCCGGGTACTGGCAGCGACCACCTCCATGGTCGGTAATGAGGCTCGCTTGGGGGCGTACGCCCTGTTCCTGACGTGGTTGAGATGTTTTTTTTGCAACCTTACCCAGGATCTTTACTTTGTATGACACTGGCCCCATTTTCTCCATTATGATCCCAGGGATCCAGCTAGGGCCATGTCCAGAGATCCTCATGCAAACCAGATTGCCTGTTTCAAATGTTCTTTCTGTTCTTGCAGAGTCGGAATTTCTTTTCTGGTTCTCTTGTTGGGACCCCATCCTCCCCGCCAGGTTATGGGAATATTAGGCTTAGTCTCGTCCGAAGTCCGCATCCCATTAACAGTTCCACTGGAGCAATTCATGTTGTTGTGTGAGAAGTGGTCCTTTGGTCGAATAAAAATCATGCCAATTTGGTCTCTGGATGCCACAGGTTGTTTCTTCATGCCAGTTTTAAAACTCTGCACTGCCCATTCCACCAGCCCATTTGATGATAGGTGATAAGGTGCCATTCTGATGTGTCTGATGCCTTTGGATAGCAAGTTCTGGAACTCACTATGGAGCCAACATAATTTGTAGCTTTGGCTCATCTTATTTTCCCAAATACTTTCTGGAAAAAGTAAGGATTTTTACTGATGACTTCATACTGTCCACCCACGTCAGCCTGAAAATCTCGAGCCAGTTCAGCCTGATCTGCTGGAGCCAATCTCTTCCCATTAGGCTTGGTCCTTGCCCCCTCACAATGATGAGTGGAAGTTGGACTGATTGCTTCCTATATGTCACTGGGGTCATTGTTGTGCCCTTTATTCATCATGGTTCCCCTGTGTAGGCCAGTCTGGTCTTCGTGTCTTCTAAGCTCAAGAATTGAATACCAGTTTGGAGTGATCATGTGTCTTCTCTCGATAATGGAGATCACAACTGCCATACCCACCTCCATTTTCAACGGATGACTGTTTACCAGCAGTTCCACCATGATTATGGTGACCTTTGTCATAATGATGCAGTTTAGTTGCATTGTCCCTGTTTCTAAAAGTGGATATACCTGAATGGTGCGGGAGACCAGGAAACAAAGGAAGAGGGAGAGAAAGGGACAGAGGCAAGGAGCAGGGGAAGCTGACCTGAAACCCAAGATGGCGGACACACGGACCTCGGACTCAGCAATCCAGCAGGCCCTGGAAAACATGCTACGGGTGATGAAAAGCAGTTTTGAGTCGCTGAAGCGGGACAACTTGGACCCACTTCAGAAGGCAGTGGATCAGCTGAATCAGAGGCTGGGTGCTCAGGATGTAAAAGTTAAGGAGCTGGGAGAGGTGGTGGAGGAGCAGGCGGATGCGCAGACGATTGGGGCGTTAGAAGTCGATGGGCTGAAGGAGCGGCAAAGAAGACTGCTGGACAGAGTGGAGGAGTTGGAAAATAGAGCTCGCAGGAATAATCTGAGGACCATCGGCCTCCCGGAGGGGGCTGAGGGAGCAGCGTTTGTGGCAGACCAGTTGTTGCAGCTGATGGGGGCTGAAGCCTTTCCACGACCGCTGGAGCTGGATGGGGCATACAGAGTGCAGGCGAGGCAGGGGCGGTCGGGGGGACCCCCCCGTCCGATGGTGATCAGGTTCCACAGGTTCGTGGACAAGGAGTGGGTGCTGTGGTGGGCGAAGAGCGCCAGGAGCAGCACGTGGAACAACAGTGTTCTTTGCATATACCAGGACCTAAGCCAGGAGGTGGCTCGGCGGCAAGCAGCCTTTAAACAAGTCAAGGAGATACTGTTCAGGAAGCATGTGAAGTTTGGTCTGCTGTTCCCGGCCCGTCTTTGGGTCACGCATCAGGGTCAACACCACTACTTCTCCGAGCCCGAAGAAGCGATGGACTTTGCGAGGGATCAGGGGCTGGTCCCGAAAAGAGGTCCCACGGACGCGAATTAGGACCCGAGAACTATCGTTTGAAGGGACGCCGAATGTGCCTGGACTGCTGTTCAACGGTTTGCTGTGTTAAAGGTGCCATGCGGGACATTTGGGACTCTTCCCATTGTTTTTGGTTGCTTTTTGTTTTGTTTTATTTTGTTTTTTCCTTTTCATGTGGATTTTTCGTTTCTGGGTCTGTCGGTCGTGTTCGGTACTTTTTGTGGGGCTCGCTGAGTGCACTGGAGCCAGTATTGTAACTAACGGGGGCCGGTCAATGAGGGGGGTTAATGACGTGGGTTGGGGTTTTTTGTTTTATTGGTGTTCATGCCTTCCTGTGCCAGTGAGTTTGCTCCACCGCACTCACCCGACGCCAGAAAGGACTTTAATCACTGGCTAGCTTGCTTCGAGGCTTACATCAACGCAGCGAACCCCACACTGACGGAGGCTCAGAAGATATAGGTCCTGTATTCCAGGTTGAGCTCAAGCGTGTTCCCGCTAATCCAGGACGCCCCGACTTACGCGGAAGCCATGGCACTCCTAAAAGAGAACTACGTGCAGAAAGCGAACACGCTCTTCGCCAGGCACGTACTCACCACTCGCTTTCAACTCCCTGGTGAGTCCATCGAAGACTTCTGGCGGGCCCTAATCCCACTCATCCAGGACTGTGACTGTCAGGCCTTTACGGTCACCGAACATTCTAATCTCATGCACGATGCGTTCGTAACAGGGATTGGGTCGGACCTCATCCGACAACGACTGCTGGAAGGGACCACGCTCGACCTAGCGGAGACAAAAACATTAGCGCTCTCCATGACGGTCGCCTCCCGTAATGTTCAGGCCTAATGTTCTCGCCGTGCGGCCCACCCCTCCTATCCCGCCTGGACCCCGCAAATGACCCCACCCAGCTGGGGCCCTGCCTAACCAATACGCCTGTGCCACACGCCAATTCGCGCACCCCATGGGTTCCCGCTGCTACTTCTGCGGCCAACAGAAGCACCTTCACCAACGCTGCCCTGCCCGCTTGCAAGTCTTGTAATAAAAAGGGCCACTTCGCCGCAGTGTGCCAGGCCCGCGCAGTCGCCGCTATTGCCCCCTCCCCCCTGCCAAACACACAATGGGCGCCGCCATCTTCTCCTCCTGGGGCCACGTGCGGCCAGTGGGCGCCACCATCTTCTTCCCCTCAGTCCACGTGCGACCCATGGGCGCTGCCATCTTGTCCAGCTCCGCTAACGTGCGGCCCATGGGCGCCGCCATCTTGTCCCGCCCCCGCAATGGGCGCCGCTATTTTGTTCCCCGCAGGACCTCCGGACGCCGCCATCTTGCCTTCGCCACGGGGCATGAACGCCAACGACATCCCACGACCTGGGCCGCCAACACTCTCCGTCTGAAACCTCTGACGATCACCCGCAGCTCGTCTCGATGACGCTGGACCAGTCTCGTCCACACAACCTGACCACCGCTTCGACAACGGTGAAAATCAACGGCCACGTGACCTCCTGCCTGCTGGACTCCGGGAGAACCGAAAGCTTCATACACCCGGATACGGTAAGGCGCTACTCCCTCGCAGTCCACCCCGCCAATCAACGGATCTCCCTGGCCTCCGGATCCCATTCTGTCCCGATCCGAGGGTTCTGCACGGTCACTCTCACAGTCCAGGGCGTAGAATTCAGCGGTTTCTGTCTCTACATCCTTCCTAATCTCTGCGCTACACGTTTGCTGGGCCTGGATTTTCAGTGCAATCTCCAGAGCCTCACCCTCAAATTCAGCGGGCCCCTACCTCCACTCATCGCTTGCGGCCTCGCGACCCTAAAGGTTGACCCCCCCCCCCCCTTTGCCAATCTAACTTACGATTGCAAACCCGTTGCTACCAGAAGTAGACGGTACAGCGCCCAGGACAAGGCCTGATGCACAATCAATGGATATGAAACGTAGGTGAAGTCCGAAACAAAAGGCTTTAATCAGCAAGAGGTGAGCCCGGCAGCAGACGTACAGAAATGGCCTGGCTGCTGGGGAACACGGGTTTTTACACCCCGCCTCGTAGGTGGAGCTACCTTCCTCTTAGCCAATAGGAATACGGAGAACACGATACCTGGGCCAATGGGCAGCGAGCCCTCTGCACCAATGGTAGCTCACACTCCCAGGTACCGTAATACCCCTAGTCATACGACCACAAGGCCTTCATCAGGTCCGAGGTCCAGAGGCTGCTTCGGGAGGGTATCATCGAGGCCAGCAACAGCCCCTGGAGAGCCCAAGTGGTAGTAGTTAAAACTGGGGAGAAACACAGAACGGTTGTGGACTGCAGCCAGACCATCAATCGGTACACTCAGCTCGACGCGTACCCCCTCCCACGCATATCTGATATGGTCAATCAGATTGTGCAGTACCGGGTCTTCTCAACAATTGACCTAAAATCCGCCTACCACCAACTCCCCATCCGTAAATTGTACCGTCCATACACTGCCTTCGAGGCACTGCCTTCGAGGCAGACGGACGTCTCTACCACTTTCTTAGGGTTCCCTTTGGCGTCACTAACGGGGTCTCGGTCTTCCAAAGGGAGATGGACCGAACGGTCGACCAGTACGGTTTGCGGGCCACGTTCCCGTACCTAGATAACGTCACCATCTGCGGCCATGATCAGCAGGACCATAATGCCAACCTCGCTAAATTCCTCCACACCGCCACTCTTCTCAATCTTACTTATAATAAAGAGAAGTGTATGTTCAGTACGACCCGCTTAGCCATCCTCGGCTATGTGGTCCAGAACGGAATTCTGGGGCCCGATCCCGACCGCATGCGCCCCCTCATGGAGCTTCTACTCCCCCACTTCCCCAAGGCACTCAAACGCTGCCTGGGGTTCTTTTCGTACTACGCTCAGTGGGTCCAGAACTATGCGGACAAGGCCCGCCCACTCATACAGTCCACGCAATTCCCCTCACGGCCGAGGCACAGCACGCCTTCGCCCGTATCAGAGCAGACATAGCCAAGGCCGGGATGCACGCAGTAGACGAGGCACTGCCCTTCCAAGTAGAAAGTAACGCTTCAGATGTCGCCCTTGCCGCCACCCTCAATCAGGCAGGCAGACCCGTGGCGTTCTTTTCCTGCACCCTTCATGCCTCTGAAATTCGGCACTCATCTGTCGAAAAGGAGGCCCAGGCTATCGTTGAAGCTGTGCGGCATTGGAGGCATTACCTGGCCGGCAGGAGATTCACTCTCCTCACTGACCAACGGTCGGTAGCCTTCATGTTCAATAACACACAGCAGGGCAAGATCAAAAACGATAAAATCTTGCGGTGGAGAATCGAGCTCTCCACCTATAATTACGAGATTTTGTATTGCCCCGGAAAGCTCAACGAGCCCCTTGACGCCCTCTCCTGAGGTACATGTGCCAGCGCACAAGTATACCAACTCCGAGCCCTGCACAACAGCCTTTGTCACCCGGGGGGTCACTCGACTGTACAACCTCGTCAAGTCTCACAACCTGCCCTACTCCGCGAGGAAGTTGGACAGTCACCAGGGACTGCCAGGTCTATGCGGAGTGCAAGCCGCACTTCTACCGGCCAGACCGTGCGCGCCTGGTGAAGGCCTCCCGCCCTTTTGAGCGCCTCAGCGTTGATTTCAAAGGGCTCCTCCCCTCCACCGACCGCAACACATATATCCTCAGTGTGGTCGATGAGTACTCCAGATTCCCATTCGCCATCCCATGCCCCGATATGATGTCTGCCACCGTCATCAAAGCCCTCAACCTCAACACAATCTTTGCGCTGTTTGGTTTACCCACCTACATCCACAGTGACAGGGTATCCTCATTCATGAGTGATGAGCTGCGTTAGTTCCTGCTCAGCAGGGGTATTACCTCCAGGAGAACGACAAGCTGCAACCCTTGGGGAAACGGGCAGGTAGAGAGGGAGAACGGGACGGTTTGGAAGGCCGTCCAGCTGGCCCTACGGAACAGGAACCTCCTAGCCCCCCGCTGGCAGGAGGTCCTCCCTGATGCACTACACTCCACCCGGTCGCTACTGTGCACCGCTACGGCTACGGCTTGGGTCACTGTCTGTGGAGTCTGCACGTTCTTCCCGTGTTTCCTCCCACAGTCCAACGATGTGCAGGTTAGGTGGATTGGCCATGCTAAATTGCCTTTAGGGTCCAAATTGCCCTTAGTGTTATGTGGGGCTACTGGGTTATGGGGATAGGGTGGAGCTAGGGTGCTCTTTCCAAGAGCCGGTGCAGACTCGATGGGCCGAATGGCCTCCTTCTGCACTGTAAATTCTTTTTTTTTTTTTTTTTTTGTTTTTATAAATTTAGATTACCCAATTATTTTTTCTATTAAGGGGCAATTTAGCGTGGCCAATCCACCTACTCTGCACATTTTTGGGTTGTGGGGGCGAAACCCACGCAGACACGGGGAGAATGTGCAAACTCCACACGGACAGTGACCCAGAGCCGGGATCGAACCTGGGACCTCAGCGCCGTGAGGCGGTTGTGCTAACCACTAGGCCACCGTGCTGCCCTTGCACTGTAAATTCTATGAAATCTACGAAATCTATGAACGTCTTTTCACCCTACCCAGGAAGTCCACATCCGGGGTGTCGCTCCCGACTTGGCTCGCAGCTCCAGGACCGGTCCTGCTCCATAGGCACGTCCGACTCCACAGGCGGACCCGTTGGTGGACAGGGTACACTTGCTCCACGCCAACCCACAGTATGCCTACGTGGAGTTCCCCGACAGCCGCCAAGATACTGTCTCCGTCAGGGACCTGGCACCGTCAGGTTCCAACCAAACGCACTTCACCGCCCAGGCGCCATCCTCCACTCCCCCGGCGCTCCCAACATTAACCCCACCAGGCGCATCCCTCCTCCCCCTGCCCACGCAAGAGGACGAAGAAGATTTCGGCACGCTCCTGGAGTCACCCGACAGCAGGCCAGCATCAGCACCGACATCGGTGACACTGGCACCGCCAGGACCGACATCGCCGCCTCCGTTACGTCGCTCCCAGCGGATCGTCAAAGTACCGGGTCGACTGAACCTCTAACGGGCACCGGACCGTCAAAATGGACATTTTTTTTCCACCCCCACTTCTTTTCTATGACACTGTGTATAATTCTCAACACTGTATATAGTCCCACACTACCCCCGCCAGACTCATTTTTAACAGAGGGTGAATGTGGTGAACCACTGTACACCTGTATTAGGGGATGTAAGGTAGGACCTGTATTACAGGTTCGCCGGTAGCCCCTGCCGGCTGGCTCCGCCCAGTAGGAGGAATATAAATATGCGTGTCCTCCATTGATCTGCCATTTCGCCAGCTGCAGCAGGAGGCCACGCATCTTACTGCAATAAAGCCACAGTTGTACCCAACCTTAGTCTTTGTGCAATTGATCGTGCATCATACATTATGGAGTTCAACTCTGTAGTCTTTTGAGAATATAAATTTTAAGGGTGACGTGGTTAAATACAATGCAGATAAGCTTTTAATTTTAAATGTAATGCTAAGGCAACTATATAACAGGAGTTAACTACCTACTAATTTTTCATTATGTTAATTACATTTCCAGCCCTTTAAAGAAGACTATTAGGTTCACAAATTTACCATGTGCCATTTTGATATTTGTGTTTACAAATTTGCAGTATTGCTTCAGCTTTCAAAATTTGAGACCTTGTGAATCAGCACAGTTAGCAAAGGGAAACATGTTGTTTCAGTGTAAATGATGGCCTTGTCTGACACCCTGTCGCCTCCAAATTCTGTCTTGCCACCTGCAGGTTCAAATACTTGCCTTTTTTAAAGACAGCTGCAAAGCCAGGTGATATACTATGAAAATCCAAATTGAGATTGCATACTGCCCTCAGCTGGCTTGTTTGAAACCTCAAAACTTATGGGTTTAAAATTGTGATTTAATGGGTGTGAGAGATGACTGAAAAAGTTGTAAAAAATTGATCTCATAATTCAATTGCCCAAAGTCACAATTTTACATTGGACAGTACCCAAAGGCTATCGTGCTTTGCAATATCCAGACTCAGATATTTTCATATTTGAGATAAGATAAAAATTATGTTCTAAAATTAATGTAAAATTATTCATATGCAGTATTTAACTATATTTAATGTTTGCTTTTGTAGCATCTAAAACATTATTCATTATTTTGTCTTTTTAGATAACTCTCCCATGATGAAATTTGTTTTATAATTTTACAATTCCCACAAAGAGTTTGCAGAAGATTCAGCCTATAAAAACTATTGCATAAACATTATATGAAGCCACAGACAAAGTTGCTCTAATCTCTGCAACAAGTTTGTTTACTGCCATTTCTGTATCATACATAAAAGCTAGAAAACCATATGTATAATTAAATGTTTACTGCAAGAACCATTTTCTCTGAGAGTTGGCTGTGTAACAGACTGTAAGCTCTGATTTGGTGGAGGAAAAAAAGCATGTTTCTGAAACTTTTAGTTCCTTGTTTAATTTGGGTTTCTTTGCTGACTGAGTAATAATATCCGCCTGTTGTGGAACTGGTCCATAGAAGCCAAGAAGGTTCCACATTTGATCTGTTTTCAGCTGAACAATAGTATCACATTATAGCTAGTTTCCAATTTCTTGGTCTAACGTTGGGTGTTACGAGCTCAAAGACTACAGTTTCTATTGAACTTGTATGTAGCATGACTGCTCCCAGACATTCCCTCTTGGCAGCAGTCACATTAAGATAGCAAGCCAGGTAGGGCACTTAGCAATGATTGCATTTCAAAACCCAAATATCCCCCTTTCCATAATGAACAACAAACAACTTGGTATGCTCTATCATGTGTAACTGAGTTATTACATCCCAACTGTCTTTTGCATTAACAAATTGTTAATTTATTCTTGTTTATTCTCTGCACATACATTGCAGGGGCCCGTAGAACCCCATTGTGGTGAATGAGATTCACATGGTATTATAAGTTACCAATGTCACTCTGTTCCCATTGAATATATGTACCGATATTGTAAGTGCAGTTGCACTACCTGACCACCAGGGGGAGTAGCTCTGGGAGTACTCAAGAGTTTCTACTGGGCTCCCCCCTTGGCTCCGCCCAGAACGGTAGCATGGTGGTTAGCATCAATGCTTCACAGCTCCAGGGTCCCAGGTTCGATTCCCGGCTGGGTCACTGTCTGTGTGGAGTCTGCACGTCCTCCCCGTGTGTGCGTGGGTTTCCTCCGGGTGCTCCGGTTTCCTCCCACAGTCCAAAGATGTGCGGGTTAGGTGGATTGGCCATGCTAAATTGCCCATAGTGTAAGGTTAATGGGGGGATTGTTGGGTTACGGGTATACGGGTTACGTGGGTTTAAGTAGGGTGATCATTGCTCGGCACAACATCGAGGGCCGAAGGGCCTGTTCTGTGCTATACTGTTCTATGTTCTATAGGGCGCGATCGTCCAGAAAAATTTCCAACTGCTGTAGCGAGCGGGAATTGCCGCAAGTTTCCTGGCTCTCGGCACAGCAAGGCCGGCGACACTAATCAACGTTAGTTGGTCCACTTAATGAGGCCTCAAGGGCTTCTCGCCCCAAATGCCTGCTCTCCAGCTGCGCTGGCCAGCCCCCCGCTAACAACATCGAGCAGCACTTGGGCTTCACTTGCTCAGCCAACCCCAGCCAGCTCGCAACAATTGCACCCAGGAGTTTGGCCCCAAGATTCGGGGTTGCTGATCTGGGGAGGATCCTGGACACAGGGGAGGCCAGGAGGGATGGATGTTCCCCCGAGGGTCCCGGAGGGTGAGCCACAAGGCAGCGAGTGCTGCCTGGGATGAGGTGACAGCAGAATTCAGCTCGGGACGTGTGACCAGGAGTACTGGCCTCCAGTGTCGGAAGAAGGTCAATGATCTACAACGGGCAACCAGAATGAGTAATTACCAATATCGTACCCCCCAAGGATGCATCCCCCCAGTCGACCCCCAACTCTCCCTTCATCCCCCTCCCCCTTCAGTACTCCCTACACCCACCCCTTCAACCTTCCCTCCATCCCAACCCTCCCTTCACCCCCCCCCCCCCCCCCCCCCCCACAACTGTGAACCACGTGTGTGGCTAACGATGCCCTCTCTATGGCCCCTCAGGAAAAGCTCTCCCAGAATCGGCAGGAGAGGGCCCAGACTGGTGGTGGGGTGCCAGACCTGAGAATCCTCCACCTCCTTCGAGGAGTGGGCCCTGGAGGTGCCTGGTGTGGCTGACAGGGCGGTCGTCAATGCAGAGGCTGGCGGACGCCGCAGAGGTGAGGGACCACCAGGCTCCACCCGGAGGACCTGTCAAATGTGAGTAGTGATTGCCTTACTGACTGACCCATCCCTCCCACTGACCACATATCCATTCTCCCGCAGGTCCAACAGCCTACGGCACCGGCCCTTCGCGGGTGGCCCCTCTCCTGACTCCGGGGAGAACACCTCAGAGGACAGCTCCGAGGATGCAACTGTTATAGCCGCGGCACAGCTGTCAACCCCACCCAAAATAGTGGTCAGGCTTGGGGCACAATCTGGTGAGCATCATACTGCTGCTGATGTACATCTGGTGGAGACAGGAACCCCCAGACAAGACAGCAGTCGGAGGTCTGCTGGATTCCAGGGCCCAGCTGGATCCTAGCCCGATGCTGAGTCTCTGAAACAGTTACCCGGGGCCGATGAGGATGATAGGGACCAACCTGGACGTTTAAAGGGAGGTATCATTGTCACTCCAGCAGATCCATAGCCAATTGGAGGAGTCCCAGAGGCTACGGGCGCATGCAATGATGCCAGCAATGCGAGGCACCGAGGCCAACACTGCTAGGGTGATGACCGCAGTGGATATTCTGGTGCACGACGTCAGCACCATGAGTGAAGGTGTCCAAGGCATTGCGCAGTCAGTGACACCATGGCTGAGCATCATGGCAGCATGTTTGCCTCACTGGGGATATCACCCAGTACCAGGCCAACCTTGATGGGTGATGGAACCATCAATTCTACAGACACGTGCTTGTAGGATTAGAATAGCGGTTTTAATATACTTACAACAGAGCCAGCCTGTTAGCCGTTGAACTTACGGTGAACTGGCCGGCTGGCTCTGTGGCATGGATCTTTATACAGCAGCTCCAGGGGGTGGGGTGCCAGACCTGAGAATCCTCCACCTCCTTCGAGGAGTGGGCCCTGGAGGTGCCTGGTGTGGCTGACAGGGCGGTCGTCAATGCAGAGGCTGGCGGACGCCGCAGAGGTGGGGAACCACCAAGCACCTCCCGGAGGACCTGTCAAATGTGAGTAGTGATTGCCTTACTGACTGACCCATCCCTCCCACTGACCACATATCCATTCTCCCGCAGGTCCAACAGCCTACGGCACCGGCCCATCGCGGGTGGCCCCTCTCCTGACTCCGGGGAGAACACCTCAGAGGACAGCTCCGAGGATGCAACTGTTATAGCCGCGGCACAGCTGTCAACCCCACCCAAAATAGTGGTCAGGCTTGGGGCACAATCTGGTGAGCATCATACTGCTGCTGATGTACATCTGGTGGAGACAGGAACCCCCAGACAAGACAGCAGTCGGAGGTCTGCTGGATTCCAGGGCCCAGCTGGATCCTAGCCCGATGCTGAGTCTCTGAAACAGTTACCCGGGGCCGATGGGGATGATAGGGACCAACCTGGACGTTTAAAGGGAGGTATCATTGTCACTCCAGCAGATCCATAGCCAATTGGAGGAGTCCCAGAGGCTACGGGCGCATGCAATGATGCCAGCAATGCGAGGCACCGAGGCCAACACTGCTAGGGTGATGACCGCAGTGGATATTCTGGTGCACGACGTCAGCACCATGAGTGAAGGTGTCCAAGGCATTGCGCAGTCAGTGACACCATGGCTGAGCATCATGGCAGCATGTTTGCCTCACTGGGGATATCACCCAGTACCAGGCCAACCTTGATGGGTGATGGAACCATCAATTCTACAGACACGTGCTTGTAGGATTAGAATAGCGGTTTTAATATACTTACAACAGAGCCAGCCTGTTAGCCGTTGAACTTTCGGTGAACTGGCCGGCTGGCTCTGTGGCATGGATCTTTATACAGCAGCTCCAGGGGGAGGAACATAGAACAGTACAGCACAGAACAGGCCCTTCGGCCCTCAATGTTGTGCCGAGCAATGATCACCCTACTCAAACCCACATATCCACCCTATACCCGTAACCCAACAACCCCCCCCTAACCTTACTTTTTAGGACACTATGGGCAATTTAGCATGGCCAATCCACCTAACCCGCACATCCTTGGACTGTGGGAGGAAACCGGAGCACCCGGAGGAAACCCACGCACACACGGGGAGGACGTGCAGACTCCGCACAGACAGTGACCCAGCCGGGAATCGAACCTGGGACCCTGGAGCTGTGAAGCATTTATGCTAACCACCATGCTACCATTCTGGGCGGAGCCAAGGGGGGAGCCCAGTAGAAACTCTCGAGTACTCCCAGAGCTACTCCCCCTGGTGGTCAGGTAGTGCAACTGCACTTACAATATCGGTACATATATTCAATGGGAACAGAGTGACATTGGTAACTTATAATACCGTGTGAATCTCATTCACCACAATGGGGTTCTGCGGGCCATGTCCCGTTCTCAGGTGGGAATGGCCAAGGCACTGCGGAGCTTGTCCCAGTCGCAGGTGGGCATGGCTGAGGCACTGCAGAACATGTCCCAGTCACTGGGGGATATGTCCCAGTCACTGAGGAGCATCGCCGAGGGCGTCGACAGGATGATGCGGACTATGGGGAACCACCAGCATTGGCAGAGCCAGATGATGCAGGGGCCCCAACCAGCTGCCACTCCATTCCAAGGTGAACCCCAGGATCCAATGGGCACCGACCTGGAGGAGGGGCCACGGAGTGCCAACGCGGGCTCATCCATGGAGTGGCGAAGGTGCCCACCAGCGCCCCCGAGTTCCACCCCTCCTTATGAGTCCACGGGGTCAGCACACGGGACAGGGCGGCACAGCTGTGCATGTCGACAAGTGAGCCGGGGCCCTGCGGCCCCAGAGCCCCCAGAGGACACACACCAGGGGCATCGAAGGCCACGGGACGAGGTAAGCAACTGGTTTCCTCCATCTCAGATGTGCATCCTGGGGAAACACCAAGACGTAGTGGTAGAGCTGGAAGGGCCAGGCACATTCAGCATCACTGAGGGCACCAGGGTAGGGGGAGTGGTTAGGTAGGGGGCGGGGAGAGGGTGAAGTTGGGGGCCGGGGAATTGGGTGGGTGGCACTTTTGGGAATGGGATATTGTACAGAACATTAAATAACTCTTTGCACAAACATTGCCTCTGTCACTTTCTTCCGCAATGCAGGCTGAACCGGAGCCTTTGCATGGCACTCCAGGCATCCCCCCCCCCCCTCCCCGCGGCGCGCTCACCCACCCTCCGGCCGTGATCATGTCCCGGGAGATGTGTCCCATCCCCTGGGTGTTCAGATGTTGGTTGCTGCGTGTGCGGTGTTGACTCCCACACAGTGTCCAGGCATCAAGGTGCGATCGGAATGCTAGGCAATGACTCCCACAAGCTACATGGCCTGCCTAACCATGGGAGCCCACTTGGCATGTGTCAATGCCTTCAGCGGGACCTTAAGATCTCACCCCGGGAAGGGCCGGGAAATCCCACCCAATCTCTGTTGGATTGATTGTTGACCGGGACCCTTGCTCCAGTTGATTGATAAACACAACACCTTTAACTTTGAATCAAATCACTTCTTAAAGAAACACAATATAAAAATCCCAATGTGTATCACTATTAAAAGAGAGGTTCTATTATAGACTGTATCAAAATCCATTACGCAAAGTATCAAAAGCTCTATTGCACACAGTATCAAAACCCACGGCTTCAACCTAAATACCACCCATTAAAAGGCGAGGTGATCAGAGTCCCTCTTGGTGGATCCCAATGTCTTCTCTGGACCCAGGGCATGGCTTCTTATGATGGTTATTCCTGCAGGTTATCACTTCAGAAATCTCTTTGTCTCTCATTTTTCTACAGATCTCGCTCATGCTTCCAGTCACATACTCACAGGGCAGCACAAATCAATCAATGTCTTTTCTGGTCATGAATGCTCAAAGAGTTGGGGCTCACTCAGGGGTCATATTTCTTCTCAGGAGCACGACACACGGAGGTCTGTGTTTAATTACTGTCTGCCCAATGCATAGCAACAGCCATTGTCCAATCAGCTCCCATGCTCACTCCCTGGCTGCACATCTTGTTTTTCATTGCAGGCCCCACTGTTTATGTTACTTATGCTGATACAGAGTTAGCCTTTTTAACCATTAGACTTTGCTGGTGTCTTTATGAATACCCTTCAGGTTACATAATGACTTCCAAAGCATGTCGAGCTGCTGCCTCATGGTGTATCTGGAAGATTTCACATTCTGTTGTAGCATCCTCAACTTTCTTCATGGGCATGCGCTGAGGACCCGGGTTCGATCCCAGCCCCGGGTCAGTGTCCGTGTGGAGTTTGCATATTCTCCCCGAGTCTGCGTGGTTTTCACCCCCACAACCCAAAGATGTGCATGGTAGGTGGATTGGCCACATTAAATTGCCCCTGAGTTGGAAAAATTCAAAAAAACTTTCTTCATGGGAAGCACTAGGCGTCTGTTGCCCTTGCCAGTATGTTACATCTGGCTGATATCTCTGTAAATGAAGTAACATTCTTTGCAGATGCTTTGGAGCAGATAGTAGCAGTTTGAGACAACTTCTTTGAAGTGGCTTGTGGTCGGATTCAACTGTTACTTTGTCTCTCCCAAGTAGGTATTGATGAAAATGTTCACAAGCAAAAGCAATAGCCAGACACTGAGTGGCATGTCGTTAAGTTTGTGTTAATGCCCTGGATGCAAATGCGATTGGTTGTCCTTGCTGCGTTAGGGTTGTTCCACTGGCATCACACTGCAACGTGACTTCATCATTGACATCATAGTACATCAACGCTGGCCTTATCAGTGGTAGTTTGATTTTAGTAATTGCTGCTTCTTGTTCTGTGTCCCAATACCACTGCACATCTTTGGCAGTGGGTTTGCGTAATGGTTCACAGTCTGACAAATTAGGCAAAGGTTTGCTAAATAGTTCACAAATCCAACACATTATTGAACTGCTTTGCATCTGTTGGTCACTGCAAAAGTTTTCACCTTGTCAGAACCTGGGCGAAGACCTTTTGCTGTCAGTATGTCACCTCTGTACTTGACTTCGGGCATATTCAATTACAATTTTTTCTTGTTTAGCTTCAGGTTAATCTCTATCGCTGTTATGCTAAATTCTGATCTTCATAGTCGTAAAGGCCCTTCGGCCCATCACGTCTGCGCCGGTCAAAAACAACCACCTAACTATTCTAATCCAATTTTCCAGCACATGGCCTGTAGTATGCCTTGGCATTGCAAATGTGTATCTGAATACTTCTTAAATGTTTTGAGGTTGTCTGTCTCCACCACCCTTTTAGGCAGCGAGTTCCAGACTCCCATCATCCTCTGGGTGAAAAGGTATTCCTCACATTCCCTCTAAACCTCCTGCCTTTTACCTTAAATCTATGCCCCCTGAGGGCAGCACGGTGGGGCAGTGGTAGCACTGCAGTCTCACGGCGCTGAGGTCCCAGGTTCGATTCCAGCTCTGGGTCACTGTCCGTGTCGAGTTTGCATATTCTCCCCATGTTTGCGTGGGTTTCGCCCCCACAACCCAAAGATGTGCAAGGTAGGTGGATTGAACACGCTAAATTGACCCTTAATTGGAAAAAATGAATTGGGTACTCTAAATTTAAAAAAAAGAAATCTATGCCCCCGGTAATTGATCAGTCCACCAAGGGGAAAAGTTTCTCCCTGTCTGCTCTATCTACGCCCGTCATAATTTTATACATCTCATTCATGTTCCCTTGCCTTGTTTGTTCTGCCCAAGTGCGCCGTGGTCAGCAATGGCTTCTTCCGTTGTGTCTCCACATCTATAGACTGGTAAATATCCAATATGGCTTTCACTCCGGGAAGATCACTGACTACCTCATGCTAAGTGCGTTGATACACTTCTGGGGGCATGGAAATGCCAAACGGCATGTACAACCATCTGTATCTTCCGAACGGCATCCAGAATGTAGTTAGAAAGCTGCTGCTTTCATCCAGCTTCACTTGCCAGTAACTATCTGATATGACCATCAATTCAACCAGAGACACGAGTTGGAGTAAACTGCGGCTTTAATCGGCTTACAACTGAGCCTGCCTGCGACTGTGCTGAACTGAGGGCGGACTCGCAGGACCGCAGCACTTATACTTCCTGAAGGGGGCGGAGCCAAGGGCGGAGCCCTGTACATGCTCCTCATCTCCCCCTGTGGGCAGAGCCACGCAACGGCTCACAGATGGAGCCCACAGGGACACAGTAATGTACAGTGTGAATTATAGTGGTTACACATTCACCACATTCACCCCCTGTTGAAAAATGAAGTCCGGCGGGGGTGACGGGTCTACAAGTTCAGGTGGTCCCGTGCCCGAATCGTGCGTTGCGACTGACGAAGCACTGGTGTTGCAGCCGTTTCGGATGGCTGTGCAAGGATGTTCGGTGTGGGTCCGGGGGTGGACTCTGGGGATGGTTCTTCCTGAGCTTCGTTCCTGCGAACTGGTGTGTCGGGTGGAAGGGAGCGCGGGAAGCAAATAGGTGCAGGGGCGCAGGGCATGGGAAGTCGGTGGGGTGTAGTGTGGGAGGTACATCGGCATTAGTGGTCGTAGAGCCTGCGGGTGCCAGGTCCCAGAGGGAAACGGTGTCCTGTCGGCCATCGGGGTGTTCAACAAACGTGTAGTGGGGGTTCGAGTGCAGGAGTTGGACCCTCTCTACCAGGGGGTCAGTCTTATGTGTCTGAACGTGTTTTCGGAGGAGGACAGGGCGCGATGTCCTCAACCAAGGCGGAAGCGAAACCCCCGTAGTAGTTCCCCTAGGGGAGGCAAATAGGTGATCATGAGGAGTCTGATCCGTGGCCGTACAAAAGAGGGACCTAATAGCATGGAGCGCATCGGGGAGGACCTCCTGCCAGTGGGAGGTCGGGAGATTCCTGGACCGTAGGGTCAGTAGGACGGTCTTCCAGACCGTTGCGTTCTCCCTCTCCACCTGCCCGTTGCCCCTGGGGTTATAGCTGGTAGTCCTGCTCGAGGCTATGCCCTTACTGAGCAGGTACTGACGCAGTTCGTCGCTCATGAAGGACGAACCCCTGTCGCTGTGGACATAGTTGGGGAAACCGAACAGGGTGAAGACACTGTGCAGGGCTCTGATAACTGTATGGGAGGTCATATCGGGGCATGGGATGGCAAACGGGATACGGGAGAATTCATCTATAACGTTGAGGAAATAAATGTTGCGATTACTTGAAGGGAGGGGCCCTTTGAAATCGATGCTCAAGCGTTCAAAGGGCCGGGATGCCTTTATCAGTTGCGCCTTGTTTGGTCTATAGAAGTGCGGTTTACACTCCGCGCAGATCGAGCAATTCCTGGTGACGGCTTTAACCTCCTCAGTGGAGAAGGGCAGATTGCGGGCCTTGATGTAATGGGTGAGCCGGGTGACCCCCGGATGGCAGAGGTCATTGTGGATTGCCTGAAGACGGTCGTCTTGCGCGCTGGCACATGTGCTGCGTGACAGGGCATCTGGGGGCTCATTGAGCTTCCCAGGACGTTATACGTAATTGTAATTGTAGATGGAGAGTTCGATCCTCCACCTCAAGATCTTGTCATTTTTGATCTTGCCCCGCTGAGAATTGTCAAACATGAAAGCAACCCCCTGAGGGTATCAGTACAAGGGTTCTTTAGGCGGTGGCAGCCTTTCCTGGACTTCCTGGCGGAACGGTATGGAAATAGGCCGGCAGCAGCAGCAACCCGGGGGGGGGAGGGGGGGTTTGGATCGGTGGAAGGGAGAACTGTGTACATGGGTTTGTGGGATGTGGCGGGTGTTATCTCTTTCCCTTTTGTTGTTTGGGTGTTCTTTTGTTTTTTTTTCTTTTGTTTGTAGTTGCTTTTGAAGTTGGGTGGGTATTGTTCTTGGGGTGTTACTGCGGTTGTTTTGTTAATAGAGTTGAGATGTTTATATTTTGTAAAAAATTCAATAAAAATTATTTTAAAAAAAAACATGAAGGCAACCGATCTTTGGTCAGTGATGAGGGTAAACCTCCTACCTGCGAGGTCAGTGCCTCCAGTGCTGCACGGCTTCCACAATGGCTTGGGCTTCTTTTTCGACTGAGGAGTGTCAAAGTTCGGAAGAGGAGAGTGTTCGGGAAAAGAACGCTACTGGCCTGCCTGCCTGGTTCAGAGTGGCAGCGAGAGCGACCTCTGAGGCGTCGCTCTCCACCTGGAATGGGACAGACTCGTATATTGCACTCATGGCGGCCTTAGCGATGTCCGCCTTAATACAGTCGAAGGCCTGGCGAGCCTCGGCTGACAGTGGGAAGAGGGTGGCCTTAAATAGTGGGCGGGTTTTGTCCGCATACTGGGGGACCCACTGGGCATAGTACGAAAAAATCCGAGGCACCTCCTGAGGGCCTTGGGGCAGTGAGGGAGAGGGAGTTGTAAGAGGAGGCGCATACAGTCAGGGTCGGGTCCTAGGACTCCGTTTTCCATGACGTAGCCGAGGATGGTTAGCCTGGTGGTGCGGAAAACGCATTTCTCCTTATTATGGTTGAGCTTTTGGGCGGTCTGGAGAAATCGGTGGAGATTGGCATCGTGGTCCTTCTGATCATGGTCGCAGATGGTGACATTATCCAAGTACGGGAAAGTGGCCCGCAGCCCGTACTGGTCCACCATTCGGTCCATTGCTCTTTGGAACACCGAAACCCCGTTTGTGACGCCAAAGGGGACCCGGAGGAAATGGAAGAGGCGGCCGTCTGCCTCGAACGCCGTGTAGTGGCGGTCCTCCGGGCAGATTGGGAGCTGATGGTATGCGGACTTCAGATCCACCGTGGAGAACACGCGGTACTGTGCGATCTGGTTTACCATGTCCGCAATCCTGGGGAGGGGGTACGCATCAAGGTGCGTGAATCGGTTAATGGTCTGGCTGTAATCAACCACCATCCGGAGATTTTCCCTGGTTTTGACGACCACCACCTGAGCTCTCCAGGGGCTGTTACTGGCCTCTATGACTCCTTCACGCAGTAGGCGCCAGACTTGATGATCTGATGAACACCCTGTCCTGCAGACTATACCTCCTGCTAAGAGTAGCCACTGGCTTGCAGTTGGTGGTGAGGTTAGCAAAGAGTGAAGGGGGGGGGGTCGACTTTCAGGGTTGCTAGGCTGCATATAGTGAGTGGGGGCAGGGGCCCACCGAAGCCGAGTGTGAGGTTCCTGAGGTTACACTGGAAATCCAGTCCTAGGAGGAGCGGGGCGCAGAGGTCTGGGAGCACGTACAATTTGAAATTCGTATAATTGGCGCCCTGTATCGTTAGAGTCGCTGAGGTGCGCCCTTGTATTTGGACTGAGTGCGACCCCGAGGCGAGAGATATTGTTTGCCGCGTTGGGAATACCGGGAGCGAACAGCGCCTTACCAGGTCCGGGTGAACAAAGCTCTCGGTACTCCCAGAGTCGAAGAGGCACGGTGTCTCGTGGCCGTTGATCCGGACGACCATCATGGAGATTTTGAGGTGCTTGGGCCGCGACTGGTCCAAGGTGACGGCGCTGAATTGAGGGTAGACGGCGGCGTGGTCGGCGCTGCTGGAGTGGCCCCGCGATGACTGTTCGAGTTGGGTAGCGGGTGATAGCCAAGATGGCGGCCCTGTTGATCGCACGTGGCGGGCGGCGAGGAAGATGGCATCCAAGATGGCGGCCCCCATGGATCGCACGTGGCCGGCCGCGTGGGGGAGAATGGCCCAGATGGCGGCCCCCGTGAGTCACACATGTTGTGCGGAGGCGGAGTCGGCAGACAAGCCGTCACGTTACGGGGTCTGCGGGCCTGAGAGTCGGTGGAGCGAGTGTTCAAGTTGGGGTTTGAGTTTTTGAATTTGGCCAGGCAGACCTTAGCGAAGTGCCCTTTTCGCCCACAGCTGCTGCAGCTCGCGTTGCGGGCCGGGCATTGCTGCCGGGGGTGTTGGGGCTGGTCGCAAAAACGGCACGATAGACCTCTGTGGTGGGCGGGTGGCCGCGCGGCGCAGGCCTGTGGCAGCCTTTAGTCGGGGGGGTCCACGATGGGGTCGCGTGATCGGCCGGGAACGCAGTTAGGCTTTGGAAAGCGACCTCTAATGAGGTCGCCAGTTTTACCGTGTCCTCCAGGTCTTGGGGCCCCTTTTTCAAGAAGATGCTGCCGCACATAATTTGATCGGACCCCCACAACGTACACGTCTCGGACGGCGAGTTCCATGTGCTGAGAGGCTGTCATGGTCTGGAAGTTACAGTCGCGTGCTGGGGCTTTGAGGTCACGCAGATAGTCATCTAGCGACTCCCCAGGGCGCTGGCGACGAGTTGTTAAGATGTGTCGCGCGTAGACTTTGTTTACGGGCCGCACGTACGGGCGGTCGAGCATCACGAGGGCCTCGGTGTAAGAATCTGCTTCATTAAGTTGAGTAGAAATATGATGGCTCTCCCATGCGTGGAGAAGACTTAGTTTCTGTTCATCTGTAACAGAGGAGGTCGTCGACGCAGCCAGGTAGGCCTTGAAGCACCGAAGCCAATGCAAAAAAATTTCCTTTGCCTCTGCGGCCTGTGGATCGAGTACCAGTCGGTCAGGTTTGAGGGCTGATTCCATAGTGGTTCTTTAAGCCGATTAAATTGATGCGACCATCAATTCAACCAGAGACACGAGTTGGAGTAAACTGTGGCTTTAATCGGCTTACAACTGAGCCTGCCTGCGACTGTGCTGAACTGGAGGTGGACTCGCAGGACCGCAGCACTTATACTTCTTGAAGGGGGCGGAGCCCTGTACATGCTCCTCATCTCCCCCTGTGGGCAGAGCCACGCAATGGCTCACAGATAGAGCCCACAGGGACACAGTAATGTACAGTGTGAATTATAGTGGTTACACATTCACCATACTATCCTTCACATCTTGGGTAGTAAAGATGTCTTGGGAGGATGTGGCAAAATTCCTTTGATGGTTGGCATGGGGCAGTGAGATCGCCAGGGCTTTATTGAGATCCTTTGGGTTTAAGCATATTCTCAGCTTTCTAGGTGGTTTCTCTGCTGCCATGCTGCTAATCCAGTATGTAGGAGTTTTTACTCTCTTGATTACTTCATTCTTTTCCAGCCTTCTTACCTTGTTTTTTAGGCTACACTTGAGGGCAGCTGGAATTCTTCCCAGCAGTTATGTAGTGGTATTGCCACTAGATTAGTTATCTAGAGACCCAGGGTAATGCACTGGAGACCGGGATTCGAATCCTACCACGGCAGATGGTGACATTTGAATTCAATATAATCTGGATTTAAAAGTCTAATGATGACCATGAAACCATTGTCAATTGTTGTAAAAACCCATCTGGTTCACTAATATCCTGGCAATTTACTTGGTCTGGCCTACATGTGACTCCAGATTCACAGCAATGTGATTCACGCTTAAATGCCCCCAGGGATGGGAAAGGCAGCAACACCCACATCCACTTAACAAATAAAAAAGAATTCTGTCTTGCACTCTGATCTACTTCGAGATGATATTCTCCAGATATTAATCCAGACTCTGTAAACACATCTTTGTACTCCTCTAGAATCCATTTGTCAGTCAATGGTTTTGCGTGCTGTAACACATTGTAAATTACTTTTGGCACGTTTAGGGTTACCAGTCCAAGCTTTAGATTTGTTCCAGTTGAGAGAGGCTGTTGTGTACCATCTATGATCTGGAACTCCATATCTTAATTCTTGCCATTGCATGAGGTTCTCAGTCTAATTTATCCTCTTGATTTAAGTAGCGTGCCATCATATAGCCGCAATCTTACTTTCGAGGGATTAAATTTTGGATCTCCATGTTGGGCAACTTTGCACATGATGCACCAGGTCTACCTGATATTTTGTCTTCTTCACTTGATGCTCTCCTGTGCTCATTATTCTAACAGTCACAAATCTTTATTTCCTTGTCAGCTTGACAGAACCGACGTGTTGTATGGTGTATAATTCTTCATCAGATTCTTCTGCTGATAACTCTCCAGTGGTCATCCATATAGGCTTATTTTATTTCTTCCTCAACAAACACTAGTGTGCAAAATGATTCAGCTTCTTGCAGCTAAAATACTTAACTCCTCACAATGGAGAAGCCTTCTTTTCTTTTGTTTGATGTCAAAGAACAAAGAACAAAGAAAAGTACAGCATAGGAACAGGCCCTTCGGCCCTCCAAGCCTGCGCCGACCATGCTGCCCGACTAAACTAAAATCTTCTACACTTCCTCGGTCCGTATCCCTCTATTCCCATCCTATTCATGTATTTGTCAAGATGCCCCTTAATTGTCACTATCGTCCCTGCTTCCACCACCTCCTCCGGCACCGAGTTCCAGGCACCCACTACCCTCTGTGTAAAACACTTGCCTCGTACATCTCCTCTAAACCTTGCCCCTCGCACCTTAAGTCTATGCCCCCTAGTAATTGACCCCTCTACCCTGGGGAAAAGCCTCTGACTATCCACTCTGTCTATGCCCATCATAATATTGTAGACTTCTATCAGGTCGCCCATCAACCTCCGTCATTCCAGTGAGAACAAACAGAGTTTATTCAACCGCTCCTCATAGTCAGTGCCCTCCATACCAGGCAACATCCTGGTTAATCTCTTCTGCATCCTCTCTAAAGCCTCCACATCCTTCTGGTAGTGTGGCGACCAGAATTGAACACTATACTCCAAGTGTGGCCTAACTAAGGTTCTATACAGCTGCAACATGACTTGCCAATTCTTATACTCAATGCCCCGGCCAATGAAGGCAAGCATGCCATATGTCTTCTTGACTACCTTCTCCACCTATGTTGCCCCTTTCAGTGACCTGTGGACCTGTACAACTTGATCTCTCTGACTGCAGACTAGGTAGATTGGCCACGCTAAATTACCCCTTAATTGTAAAAAAGAATTAGGCATTCTAAATTTATGTAAAATAAAGAAAAAGTGCTAGTTTTGTCACATATCACCCTTCTGTTCGACGGGAGCTGGGAGAGGAAAATGTTGTCATTTTTGTCTTTTGCAGCCTTCAGCAAGTGTTAGCTTATCCTTGTTTGTGTTTTCTTTCTCAGCAGCTTTTCCCACATTGGAACATTTTGTGTGTTCTTTTCAGTGGCTGTGGCTTCTCTTCCAGCTTTTCAGAACTGAATATCAGCTCCACTCCTGTCACCATGTCACAGGCTCAAAGATTAGTATTGTGTTCATTGAACTGAACATAAGATTGCTGCCTACAGGGAGTCCTTCATGGCAGAGGTCACATGACTATGACAGCCAGATTGGACAATTGGCATCTTAATTTGTCTACACAGACTGCGGCCCTCTGTAAACCTTGCAATATTGTGAGCTTGTCCAAATCATGTTGTATTTCAGGAGGTGCAGAGCCCAAACAGAGTGGATTTAGCTGCCTTTCATCCATGCCCTTTAATGCTACTGGAAAATATACATTTTCAAACTTTTCATGAAATTGTCAACAAATTCACCTGATTCCTGCCTTTGGCCTAGAAATTCATATCAGTAGATCCAATTAATTATTTATAGTGGGAGGTGTGCATGAATTTTAAAAAAATATAAATTTAGAGTACCCAATTAATTTTTTCCAATTAAGGGGTAATTTAGCATGACCAATCCACCTACCCTGCACATCTTTGGGTTGTGGGGGCGAAACCCATGCAGATATGGGGAGAATGTGCAAACTCCACACGGACAATGACCTAGAGCCGGGATTGAACCTCGGCGCCGTGAGGCTGCAGGGGGTGTGCATGAATTTTGTCTGCGTTTTTGAAGTCACTTTTACCCAGCTCCCAATTGTGAAACCAATTTATCCTTTTCGTATCCACAAAGGATGTGGCTGAATTTTCCTCCACACTGGTGCCTTTTCGAAAGTTATTGAATGTCAGTCTGCACTTTTGTTTAAACTTCTCACTTGCCTCTACGACATCAACCTCCCAATTCATCATGGGATGCAGGTTTGCATTCATTGATGTGGCGATGACCATGCTTCATTTTCACATGATTCACTGTTTCTCTGTACGGAATTCAATGGAATTGAATTTGCAATCTAATTCTGCACTAAATTGATTTAAAATGTTTGGGGTGTGACTTGTAGACAGCCCACTGCCCCCCATGTTATGTCTTTTGATTCCCATAAATTAGAAATAATCACATTTAGTTATATCACTCGATGAAACTCTAGCATTTCATTTATTTCAGCTCTCAATGTGGCATGGTAGATTGATGCATTTTCACTCTGTGCACCAGTGTGGCAGTCAATATGGCACCCTGGGATATATATATTCACATAACAATTATTTCCTATAATTATTATACTAATAGGCTCTCAAATCAACTAGAAACTTTGGAAAATTGTATACGCCATTCACAATGCTCTCACCTACTTGAACTGTGGAAGACAGATAAGAAAATCATGTGTTTAATTGAATAATTAATGATTCCCAATCCTAGTGAGTGACACTGGCCTAGTCTATATGGAATTAGTTTCCTTTGGAAATGAGGGATCAAGTGAATTGGGTGATTCTCTGGGGTGACCAACTCTTCTGAAATAAGGGGTACTATGACCATGGCATTCGGAATGGGGTGTGGTGGGAGAGGGGGAGGGGGTGGTGGGATGCTGGTAACCAATTTGAATGGTGGTTTAAAAGGAGTAGAAAATCAGATTTTCATTAATTTTACACTCAACCAAATACAGTATGTTTAATAGTTCTGCTGATCGACTCTCAGATCTGCAGCTCAAATCGACCAACTCCCAGGCTCAGTCTCCCATAGACTGTGCTAGAGATATGGGATAACAGGCAGTACCCACTCCTCCTCCTGCTTGTGTGCTCTCACAGCTCTGGCACCGAATCCGACCAGCTGCTTGAAAAAACCTTCATGGCAAATTATGCCTCTTTGGTTACCTTGCACACGACAAGAAAACAACACTGACATCGCTCATGGAATTTCAGTATTTGGAAGATAACGTCATCTCAGATGAGAATCTCCAAGTCATGCTTGACACATTCATGGAAGCATACCGAAGAATCGGTCTTAAGCCTCAACGTCAAGAGGACTCAAGTCCTTTACCAACCAGCACCAAGGCAAGATCTGGTCTCTCCCTTCATCAAGATTAATGGGGAAACCCTACCAAACGTGGAACAATATCCCTACCTGGAGACCACTTCTCATGTAAGGCTGACATCGGTGTGGAGATCCAACACGTATCCAATCCATGGGCACGTCCTACAGATGCTTAAGGACGAGAGTCCAATGTGACTGCTACAGTCATGCTGACGCCAGGATCCTCATGTACAAGGCAGCCATCCTCCTAACTTCTTTACGGCTCAGAAACTTGGACTATGTACAGACGCCACCACAAGGCCCTGGAGAGGTACCATCAATGCTGCCTGAGACAGATTCCCAGGACAGGCGTACTAACATCAACTTCCTAGGAGGAGCCAAGAGCATCAGTATCGAGGCCACGATCATCTGAAACCAACTCCGCTGGGCCGATCACATGCTTAGGATGTCAGAGTCCCTACTGCCAAAGCAAATCTTCTTTGCCCAGCTCAAGGAAGGCTCCTGAACAAAAGGAGGACAGAGGATTCACTTCAAAGACACCCTGAAGATTTAGTTCAAGAAATGCCTGGTAGACCTTTGCTCAGAAGGGACATAGTTGGAGGAACCTCCTGATGGAAGGAACACAATTCTTTGAGAATACCCGAGGACAAGAGGCCTGGAAAAGAAGCCTGAGAAAGGAATACCAGTGATACTAGGTGGGATAATCATAAAGAAAGAGGAAGTATTCGAAGGATTGAAATCCTTGAAAGTTGATAAGTCGCCAGGGGCAGATGGATTGTTTCCGACGCTACTGAAGGAGGGCAGGGAGGAGATGGCAGATGTTCCAAGGGTGATTTTTCAATCCTCACTAGACACAGGGGAGGTACCGGAGGACTGGAGAAATGCAAACATGGTACCATTGTTTAAAAAGAGATCAAAGGAAATGCTGAACAATTATAGGCCAGCTGTCTTATATCAGTGGTGGGCAAATTAGCAAAATCAATCCTGAGAGATAGGACTAACTGTCACGTAGAAAGGCATGGACTGGTCAGGGATAGTCAGCATGGATTTGTTAAAGGAAGGTCTTATCTCACAAATTTGATTGAATTCTTTGAGGAAGTCACAAGAAGGGTTGATGAATGTAGAGCAGTGGATGTTTGTGTACATGGATTTTAGCAAGGCGTTGTTAAAGTCCCACATGGCAGATTGGTCAAGAAAGTGAAAGCCCATGGGATACAGGGCAATGTGGCAAACTGGATAAAAAGTTGGCTTAGTAACAGGAAACAAAGGGTAATGATCGATGGCTGTCTTGCAATTGGAAAGTTGTTTCAAGTAGTGTTCCACAGGGCTCGGTGTGAACCTTACTGTTTGTTTAATATATTAACAATTTGGACGTGAACGTGGGGAGCACGATTGGGAAATTTGCAGACAACACAGAGATTGGCCGAGTGGTGGACAGCATAGAGGACAGCTATAATCTCCAGAATTATATATATGGGGTGGTGGTGTGGGCGATAAAGTGGCAGATGGAATTTAACACCGAGAAGTGTGAGGTAATGCATTTAGGGAGATCAAATAGTTATAGGGAGTACACAATAAATGGCCCCCACCTTATCCCCATAACCCAGTAACCCCACCAAACCTTTTGGACACTAAGGGACAATTGATGATGACCAATCCACCTAACCTGCACATCTTTGGACTGTGGGAGGAAACCGGAGCACCCGGATGAGACTCACGCAGACATAGGAAGAAAGTGCAAATTCCACAGACAGTGACCCAAGGCCGGAATTGAACCTGGGTCCCTGGCGCTGTAGGACAAAAGTGCTAACCATTGTGCTACCATGCCTTCCAATTGACAAAAGAAACAAAAGCAATGATAAAAAACATTTTCACACACAACTTCAATGGTTAAGATCTGGGATACACTGCCCAAGTGTGTGGTGGAGGCAGGTTTGTTTGAAGCATTCAAAAGGCAATTAGACTGTTAGCTGAAATGGGAGAATGTGCAGGGTTATGGGGAGAAGGCGGGAGAACGGCACAAAGTGAATTGCTCATTCAGAGAACCGGTACAGACACAATGGGCTGAATAACCGCTTTCTACTCTGTAACAATTCTGTAAAATAGGGATTCTCACTGATTAGTGATTGAAATGAAAATCGGCATAGTCCCTGAGGACCTGTGATGATATGATTTGCATACCTGTCTGCCATTGGGGCACAACACCGGCTTACCATTGGCCCTGGTCGGTCATGTGCCTCTCGACCGATTGGCCGAGAGGCTGAGTTAACCATGCCTCCATTACCGAGGTATAAATAGACAAACGCTCGGCGATCGTCAATTCCATTGTAGACGATCGCAGAGCTGTGTTCTAGTTTATTAAAGCCTGACTTTTGTAAAGCACTCGCCTCTCGTACAATTGATGGCACATCAGGACCACAGGCAGTTCTTCCCATGAGAGAGGGCTGACTGGTGGTGATTTAACCTGAGGGTAATGCCCTCCTTCATTGACAGAGGTTTAGAATGTAAAAGTAAGGATACAATGTTAGAATTGTATAAAACACTGGTGAGGCCACAACTGGAATATTGTGTGCAGTTCTGGTCACCACATAATAATAATCTTCATTGTCACTCGTAGGCTTACATTAACACTGCAATGAAGTTACTCTGAAAATCTCCTAGTCGCTTCATTCCTGCGCCCACTAAGGGAGAATTCAGAATGTCCAAATTACCTAACAAGCACATCTTTGGGGACTTGTGGGAGGAAAGCTGAGCACCTGGAGGAAACCCACGCAGACACAGGGAGAATGTGCAGACTCCACACAGATAGTTATCCAATCGAACTTGGAGCTGTGAAGCAACAGTGCTAACCACTGTGCGACCGTGGAAGAATGTTATTGCTTTGGAGAAAGTACAGAGGAGGTTCACAAGAAGGTTGCTAGGGCTAGAAAAGTGTGGCTATGAAGAGAGATTGGATAAGGTTGTGGTTATTTTCCTTGGGACAAAGAAGGTTGACGAGTGACTTTAAAAAAAAAAATTTATTCTCCCTTTTTACATTTTCTCCAAATTTATACCCTACAATAAACAATAATAAGTAACGAATGTAATGTCAATCACCATATCAATAATAACGATCCCATCCTCCCACCAAACCCCAGACATTAGTCCACATGTTAACATGAACAAATAATAAAAAGGAATCAGGAAACACCTACAGTCACCATTAACACATACAGCCCCTCTCCTCCCAGCTCCCCCCGCACCCCCCAATCTGCCTAATGTTCGATGTGATCCAATTCTCGGAAGTGCATAATGAACAACGCCCCTGAATTGTAGAACCCCTCCATCCTTCCCCTCAGTTCAAATTTGACCTTTTCAAGCGTCAGGAATTCCAGCAGGTCCCCCCGCCACGTCAGGGAACAGTGTGGAGAGGTTGATCTCTACCCTAACAGGATCCGCCTTCAAGCGATCAACGAGGCGAAGGCTACATCTGCCTCCGCGCCCGTTTCCAACCCCGGCTGGTCCGACACCACGAATATGGCCTCCCGAGGGCCCGGGTGAGGGGTGACTTAATTGAGGTGTACAAATTATGAGGGGTGAGATAGGGTGGACAGGATAAAATAGTTTCCCTTGATGGAGAATTCTAGAGCCAGGGACATCAATTCAAGATAAGTGGCAGAAGGTTTAATGGGGACATGAAGAAAAAATTTTTCACAGAGGGAATCTGGAATTCGCTGCCCGTGTTGGTGGTGGAGGCAGAGAAGTATAGACATAGACATAGAACGTACAGTGCAGAAGGAGGCCATTTGGCCCATCAAGTCTGCACCGACCCACTTAAGCCCTCACTTCCACCCTATCCACCCGCAACCTAATAACCCCATCTAACCTTTTTCGTCACTCAGGCAATTTATCATGGCCAATCCACCTAACCTGCACATCTTTGGACTGTGGGAGGAAACCGGATCACCCGGAGGAAACCCACGCAGACACGGGGAGAACGTGCAGACTCTGCAGACAGTGACCCAGCGGGGAATCGAACCTGGGACCCTGGCGCTGTGAAGCCACAGTGCATTCCACTTGTGCTACCATGCTGCTCTTCTATACCATAGACCCTAAACTCTTTTAAAAGGTACCTGGATCTGCACTGTAAGTGCTCTAAGCTACAGGGCTATGGATCGGGTGCAGGAAGTGGGATTAGAAAGGACATCAGGATGTCCTCGGGCTGGCATGAACAAGATGTACCGAATGGCCTCCTTCTGTGCTATAACTTTTCTATGATTCTAGGAACGAGAATCCAGGGACCAATCCCACCTCCCAGAAACATCTATCAAGTGTGCAGTCAAAGATGCGGCTCTAGGATCGGGTTCATTAGCCACGCAAGAACCCATGACCAGTAACAGTTTCTTAGGTGGACAATCAGACTGTTAGTGAGTGATTGTGGAAGACATGACAACGTGTCAAGGGACAATCCCTTAAAATACAGGGCAGTCGGCCACCCCTCTGTGTACTGATGCTGTGCAAGAATTGACCATGAACAAAGAACAATACTACACAGGAACAGGATCTTCAGCCCTCCAAGTCTGTACCGGTCATGATATCAACAATTGCCAAACACCAATAGCGCTTCCTTGTGCCGTATCCTTCTATACCCAACATCTCCATGTGTTTGTCAAGATGCCTTTTGAACGGCATTAATGTATCTGCTGCCAAAACCTCCTCTGGCAATGCGTTCCAAGCATTCACCACTCTCTGTAAAAAAAACGTGCCATGCACATCTCCTCTAAACGTTGCCCACAGACTTAAACCTATGCTCCCTGCTGACTGACCCCTCTACCCTGGGAAAGAATGCATCCCTATCCACTTTATCCATGCCCCTTATAATCTTGTAGAGCTCCATCAAGTCACCCCTCAACCTCTGTCATTCTAATGAAAACAGCCCAAGTCTATTCAATCTCTGATTTTTTTCAGTTCCCCAATGATAGGAAAGCCTGGATAAACCTGACTGATGATGGAACATTTTTGATAGCAGTAACTTAAAATAATTATTAACATTAAATGATAACAAGCAAAGAGTGGAAACAAAAGCCTGGATCAATATTTGAAAGGACATTTGCTGTGAACTGGAGCAGCAGATCAGAGAAAGCCCGGAGGTGGCCGGGGGAAAGAGTGAGGGTGAGGCACCAGGGGAGGAGTTAGCGGGAGGCACCGGCGGAAGAGTTAGCGGGAGGCACCGGCGGAAGAGTTAGCGGGAGGCACCGGTGAAGGAGGCGGATGGAAATGGACGGTCTGAGAGGAGCGAGCCGGGGCTGGGGAGTCAGCGAGGCCGAGGGACTGAGGGGGTCGAACCGGACCTGGGGTACCACCGAGTCGGAGAGTCTGAGAGGTAGGAGCCGGTGTGGGGATTGGCGTCGTTTTCGGTTCGCGAGCCTTTGTTTCTACGGGAGCGTCGCGTTCCCGGGGGAGGCAGCGGCTTCGTCGGTCAAGCGGCATGGGAGGAGCGAGGCTCTGCCCGTGTGTGTGTATGCGAGAGAGAGAATGGGGCTGGGGAGGGAGAGTGCGGCCGGTCGCGCCCATTACAGGCATCCTGGCCGCGGAGGGCGTTTAAAATGGCGGCCGTGCCGAGTGCGGGGGGCGGAGGAGGGGTGTCTGGGCCCGCCCGCGCTCCCGCTCCCTATGTGGATAGCGGGAATGACCCACCCTCCTCATCCCACTGTCCCCGTCTCACTGCACAGGTTGTACAGTAGCGTTGGGAGAGATGGCGGTTTCACTCTCTCCCCAGCCCCAGGTGGTCGGCAGCCATTTTGTGAGCAGTTGGTGGATCCCGCGCCCTTTCTCCTCCGGAACCCAAACCCCAGCGGCAATGTAGCCACCACCCCCCAAATTACAGCCATCACTCCCCCCCCCCCAAAAACTACAGCCATCACCCCCCCCCCCCCCAAATTACAGCCATCACACCACCCCCCAAAATTACAGCCATCACCCCCTCCCCAAATTACAGCCATCACCGCCCCCAAATTACAGCCATCACCGCCCCCAAATTACAGCCATCAACCCCCCCAAAATACAGCCATCAACCCCCCAAATTACAGCCATCACCCCCCAAATTACAGCCATCACCCCCCAAATTACAGCCATCACCCCCCAAATTACAGCCATCACCCCCCAAATTACAGCCATCACCCCCCAAATTACAGCCATCACCCCCCAAATTACAGCCATCACCCCCCAAATTACAGCCATCACCCCCCAAATTACAGCCATCACCCCCAAATTACAGCCATCACCCCCAAATTACAGCCATCACCCCCCCAAATTACAGCCACCACCCTGCGCCCCCCCCAATAACAGCCACCACCCTGACCCCCAAATTACAGCCACTACCATTCTGCCCCCCCAAATTACAGCCACCACTCTGCCCCCCAAATTACAACCAACGCCCTGCCCCCCAAATTACAGCCACCGCCCTGCCCCCCAAATTACAGCCACCACCCTGCCCCCCAAATTACAGTCACCACCCTGCCCCCCCCCCCAAATTACTGCCACCACCCTGCCCCCCCCAAATTACTGCCATCACCCTGCCGCCCCAAATTACAGCCACCACCCTGCCTCCCCAAATTACAGCCATCACCCCGCCCCCCCCAAATTACCGCCACCACCCTGCCCCCCCCACTTACCCCCACCACCCTGCCCCCCCAAATTACAGCCACCACCCTGTCCCCCAAATTACTGCCACCACCCTGCCCCCCAAAATACTGCCACCACCCTGCCCCCCCCAAATTACAGCCATCACCCTGCCCCCCCCAATTACAGCCACCACCATGTCCCCCCCCAAATTACAGCCACCACTTTGCCCCCCCAAATTACAGCCACCACCCTGCCCCCGAATTACAGCCATCACCCTGCCCCCCCCAAATTACAGCCATCATCCTGCCCCCCCCCAATTACAGCCACCACCCTGCCCCCCCAAATTACAGCCATCACCCCGCCCCCCCCCCCCAAATTACAGCCATCACCCTGCATCCTCCCCCAAATTACAGCCATCACCCTGCCCCCCCAAATTACAGCCACCACCCTGCCCCCCCAAATTACAGCCACCACCCTGCCCCCCCCAAATTACAGCCACCACCCTGCCCCCCCCAAATTACAGCCACCACCCTGCCCCCCCAAATTACAGCCACCACCCTGCCCCCCCCAAATTACAGCCATCACCCTGCCCCCCAAATTACAGCCATCACCCTGCCCCCCAAATTACAGCCATCACCCTGCCCCCCCAAATTACAGCCATCACCCTGCCCCCCAAATTACAGCCATCACCCTGCCCCCCAAATTACAGCCATCACCCTGCCCCCCCAAATTACAGCACCGCCCTGCCCCCCCCCCCCAAATTACAGCCACCACCCTGCATCCTCCCCCAAATTACAGCCACCACCCTGCCCCCCCCCCCCAAATTACAGCCACCACCCTGCATCCTCCACCAAATTACAGCCACCACCATTCTGCCCCCCATTTCCAGCCACCACTCTGCCACCTCAAATTAATACCACTACCCTGCCCCCCTCCAAATTAAAACCACCACCTTGCCCCACTTCCATCTCGCACTCTGGATGCGGTTAATAATTCTATAGGTTTCCTTTGGTTTTTTCCATTCTGGGCCCTTCTAGAAAAGGTGACACAATCCAGTGTTTCATTATGGGTTTTTAAATCAGTAAATCCACAAACACACGCTTCAGTTGGTATTTAATTGCTTAGTTGATCTTTATTTAATTATAAATTTGTTTATTTCATTATAAATTCAAACACAAATTGCACGATTAAAGTTTCGGGTGGTATTCACAGCCCGAGTTACGTTTCAAGCTTCAAATTGATTAACTTTTTCAAAATTTATTATGCCACTTTTTAAATTTCAGCTATTTTAAGTGTTTGAATTGATGCACAATTATGCCTTTCTGCATGCTATTAAAAGATTGTCATAACATAATGGAGTAATTGAGAGTTCTGTTCAGAATTGTAATAATTTTGCGTAGGCATAGTATATGAAATGTTGAACCACAAATGGGAACTCGATCAGTAAATAGACTTCTTACAAAAAATCTACCAATGATGTGATCAAACCCATACCCCAGATTTCAATCTTGAATTCAGACATCGCAATTGATTTTGTTAAATTTTTGTTAAAACAGTCCCTGCATCAGCTCGTCTGCTGAAAGCCTTGTCCACCCTTTATCTTTCGACTATTTAATTGCTGCTCAGATCAGCCTCCTGTCTTCCACCAAAGCCAAACAACCAAAACTGTCTGTATCCGAACTCTGATTAAATCTTGTTCCCTTTCAGCTCTCTGCTTACTGCCTTTCCTTTGTTCCTGGCCAAGCACTACATCAATTTTTAAATTCTCATTCTCAAGTTTTCTTCCACCTCTAATGTACTTGGCATTAAGACCCTCCATGATTTCCCTGGTCCTCTAATCCTGGCTTTTGTTCATTTCCGTTATCTTTGTTCCACCCTTGGTAGCCATGTCTTCAGCTGCCTAGGCCTTAAACTCTTGAATTGCATCCCACAAACCCATCTCTCCTTCAAAACGTTTGTGAAAGCCAACATCTTTGGGAAAACCTTTGGTCACCTGCTCTTAAAAAAAAAACACTCACATTTTGTTTGGCGCAGTCCTGTGAAACACCCTGGGAATAAGATGCAAGTTGTTGACGGCCTGAGACCCGAGAATTTGGCCTGCACCAAATATTTCTAACTGAGGTGCAGTTGGGAATCTCTGAATGAGGACCCTCTAATGAGCAAATAATATTGTGTGCAGTTTTGGTCTCCTTATCTGAGGAATGATGTTCTAGCTATAGAGGGAGTGCAGCGAAGGTTTACGGGACTGATTCCTGGGATGGCAGGACTGACCTACAAGGAGAGATTGAATTGGTTATGATTGTATTCGCTGGAGATCAGAAGAATGAGGGAGGATCTCTGGGAAACCTGTAAAATTCTAACAGATCATGACAGGGTAGATGCAGGAAGGATGTGCCCGATGGTGGGTGTGTCTGAACCAGGGGTCACAGTCTGAGGATATGGGGAAGACCATTTGGAACAGACGAGGAGAAATTTCTTCACCCAGAGAGTGGCGAGCCTGTGGAATTTGTGTACACAGGAAGTAGTTGAGTCCAACACATTGTATGGTTTCAAGAAGCAGTTACATATAGCACTTGGGGTGAAGGGGATCAAAGGATATGAGGGAAAGCGGGATTAGAGTATAGAGTTGGATGATCAGGCGTGATCATAATGAATGGCGGAGCAGGCTTGAAGGGCCGAATGGCCAATCCTCCTATTTTCTGGTCTTCTGTTTCTAATTGTAAGCATGGAATTGCGGTGTCTTTGAGATCAAAATTTGTTTGGAAATTAATTAAATCAAAGTTTGGCGGTAAATCAGCTTGTTAGCCATATGTTGGAGCTGATTTGAAAATGGCATCGAGAGTTAAATAGGGAGGGAATAATGGCACCAAGAGTGATGATGCTTCCTAGCATCGTGTTTTGAGTTCTTGTAGCTATTAGCAGCTGTCTGTAGTCCCACCCCCTGCTGACCAGATGGGCAGCACGGTAGCATAGTGGTTAGCACAGTTGCTTCTCATCTCCAGGGTCCCAAATTCGATTCCTGGCTTGGGTCACTGTCTATGCAGAGCCTGCATGTTCGCCCTGTGTCTGTGTGGGTTTCCTCTGGGTGCTCCGGTTCATTCCCACAGTCCAAAGATGTGCAGGTTACGTGGATTGGCCATGCTAAATTGCCCTTTGGTTAGCATCAATGCTTCACAGCTCCAGGGTCCCAGGTTCGATTCCCGGCTGGGTCACTGTCTGTGTGGAGTCTGCACGTCCTCCCCGTGTGTGCGTGGGTTTCCTCCAGGTGCTCTGGTTTCCTCCCACAGTCCAGAGATGTGCGGGTTAGGTGGATTGGCCATGCTAAATTGCCCGTAGTGTAAGGTTAATGGGGGGATTGTTGGGTTACGGGTTACGTGGGTTTAAGTAGGGTGATCATTGCTCGGCACAACATCGAGGGCTGAAGGGCCTGTTCTGTGCTGTACTGTTCTATAAAAGGTTAGTTGGGGTTACGGGGATAGGTACGGTCCTCTTTCTGAGGGCCGGGGCAGACTCAATGGGCTGAATGGCCTCCTGTACTGTAAATTCTTTGAATTTTATGATTTCTAATTCCTGGCTTGGGTCACTGTCTGTGTGGAGTCTGCACATTCTCCCTGTGAGTTTCCTCTGGGTGCTCCGGTTCCTCACACATGTCCTGAAAAATGTGCTTGGACATTCTGAACTCCCCCAGTGTCCCCGAACAGGAGCCAGAGTGTGGCGACTGGGGGATTTTCACAGTGACTTCATTGCGGTGTTAATGTAAGCCGCCTTGTGACAATAATAAAGATTATTATTATACTTGTGAGTCTTTGACACTCTCGGTTGTTAGATGCCAGAATAGATGTGACAGGTGGCAGAAATTGAATATTTTCATCAACATTGCAGACTTTACAGATTGGCCATTTACAAACAAATACTCTGCATATTCCTGGAACAGTGCAGAAGCTCCATCTAGTGACTATTGTGGGCGATGCTTTTAATCTGCCTGTTATGAAGCTGATGCGTTCATTTAAAATAATCTGGAAAGGTAACAAGTTAAACCAGTAGTTCTGGTTTTACAATTTTGCATATTTCTGGTATCTCCCTACAATTGTATGATAAAATGGTCGTCCTAGGTCAGGAGCTCAATTATCTTGGAGAACTGCACGCCATAACCTTTCTCTAGATATACCTGTTGGGAATCCAAAATGTTTGTTATGAAAAGGTGTTTATTTTGCTGAAGGGCAGTAGCCCAGCAATAATGTCACTGGGCTGGGAATCCAGAGGGCTTGCTAGGTGATCTAATCTCACCACTGCAGCTGGGGAATTTAAAATCCGTTACTTCAGGGAATAACGAATTAACACCAGTAATTGTGACAATGACTCTGTCACTCACTCACACATTCTCTTCTTCAGCCCCCCCTCCCCACACCTGGTCTGATCTAAATGTGACTCCCAAGACCACCACCTTGCGAATGGCCTTTAAAGCCACACATCAAGTGCTCCCCTGTGGATGTTGTGTCTGGGACTTGGCCACGTTTGTTAGTATTAACACTTAACGCTGTACTCAATGCTATTACAAGATGGTGAGGATCCCGACATTGCAAGTGTTGTCTTATTGACAACTCTTATGCAGCACGGTAGCACAGTGGTCAGCATTGTTGCTTCACAGCGTCAGGGTCCTTGGCCTGGGTCACTGTCTGTGTGGAGTCTGCATGTTCTTCCCGTGTCTGTGTGGGTTTCCTCCAGACCCGAAGGACCTCCTCCTGCTATATTCTATGTGTGTTTCCATGTATATATAATGTGAGCAAACAGTATATTTGGGCTTGCTCAGTGAAGGAACCTGCAAGTTACGTTTCTGTACTAACCATGATGTGGCTGAAAATGTTGACGAGATACTGGGTGGGAATGCAATCCAACTGAGAAAATACTAAGCAGTACTCATTACAGAGACTATTTTAGCTATCTGGATGTGCTGCAGCAATGTCAAGTGACTTTTTTTATCTTCAACTTGTTCCTGAAGTTGTTGACGCCCTTTTGAGATATGGTTCCATAGGCGGTGATTATGCTCGGATACCTTATTCAGATACTTCCAAATAAATGTTGATGGAGTGACAGATTATTTGGCTGTGAAGGATGTCGATAGACTTATGGTTACGTAGCAGGTGTAATAATCCCAGAACAGCCCAAAGCACTTGAAAGCCAGTGTGATACTTTGCAAGTATACTCATTGTATCATAGGAAAGTAATGTGCCAAAGCATTGTGATCCTATTGCAAGCTCCACAATAGTGGGGTAGGCCCTGGGCTACACTTTTTTCAATAGAAATGATAGTTTAAGCACCAGATGAACTGGAACAGAGGCACTCTTTGCGAGTGGAGGATATCAATTGGAAGCTTATCTCAGGTAGAGCCTGATGGGGGGCTTGGGAGGAGAATGGAAGGGTGTGGCATTAGCAGTCTTTGTAAAGTTTAACAGGCTCATCCAAGACTCAATTTAGGACAAACAATTTTAGAAGCACAAAACTTAGACGCTTGTGGTTCGTGTGTCTGTATTACATCAGATGATGGGGTAAATTAAAAAAAAAGTTAGAGTACCCAATTATATTTTTCCAATTAAGGGGCAACTTAGCATTGTCAATCCACCTAACTTGCACATCTTTTGGGTTGTGGGGGTGAGACCCACGCAGACACGGAGAGAATGTGCACACTCCACACAGATGGTGACCCAGGGCCAGGATCGAACCCTGCTGTGAGGCAGCAGTGCTAACCACTGCGCCGCCGTGCCGTCCGAGATGATATTAATTAATTGAGCTAATCGGGATCGTCAACACCAGGAAAATCTGTGGTGCATATTGTTAACAGTTGAGATAACTCAATCTGAGAAGTTGCTGGTGTGCTCAAAATAGTCCATTCCTTATACGGAATGTAGCTGGTTGCCGTAAAATTAACGTCTTGAAAGAATACGAAAATCATCAAAACTTGGATCCATCCAAGACCACTTTGGCTTTGAAGCTTCAATAAGGCAATGCTGCAGCCACCTAAGAATTTTAGGGATTTCATTTGGTTTATCCTTGATTGGACTAAGTTGTGGTTTGAATTTTCATTGGTGCATCACAGGTGGATCGGAATGGCTGAACAGTGGCAACAACAGCAATTGGAACGCCCGGGAAAACTGGAAATCAGGTGGGAACTGAAAGCTGAGCAATGTCAATTGAGTACCGAAGGTTTGCTGAGGAACCTGACTCCACGTTTAATTTGGTTCATCGGTACATAACAAATACCTCAAACTGTGAATCTGAAATAAAACCATTTAGTGTGCGGTACTGCTTGTATCGCAGTCTTGACTGGACACTATTAAAAGCCCTACATAATGTCTAAATTGAAATGAAAATCGCTTATTGTCACGAGTAGGCTTCAATGAAGTTACTGTGAAAAGCCCCCAGTCGCCACATTCCGGCGCCTGTCCGGGGAGGCTGGTAGAAATTATATTTCTACTGTGTATTCCTAGGTGAAATGGAAGTATTGGGTAATTTTCCTTGTCCCTAATAAATTTAGCATCTTTCAGTAGATATGCTGTGTCTGTATGGAAGTGATCTTTTGCATATTAAGACACGCTTTTGCCTGCTGGTCCTTCATATATTTGCAAGAAATCTTCATGCTACAAACCTGAGCATTTAGAAACAACCCTAGTCACTGACAAATCAGAATTCCTACTTGGAATTGGGTCCCTTAGCTTATAAAGCAAACCATTTAACACCATTATTCGTGATGTTAGTAGTTACATACATCTTGTCAAACAATTTTCACTCTCTGTGCTAAATTTTTAAATATACTACAGGGATCAAGATGTATTAGCAGTTTGCCCACCATGCAGTTGTAAAGTTGGCACTGCTAATACAATATCGGTAAGTATCCGATTAATACATTTCAGTGGAAAATCTGCAAATGAGATTGACAGTACAGTTAGTGATGATGAAATCAATCAAAAGTTGAACCCTGTAGCATGATTTCTGTACTGCGTTGGATGTTAAAGTCTGAAGTGTTTCGGATCATTCGGGAGGCGGAGGGGGTTAAGGAGTTATAGGGAGGTAGTCACACCTCAGGTAAAAGAAGAAGGTAGATGGGTTACCGTCAGGGGAACGAGAGGGAACCGGCAGGCAGTGCAGGGATCCCCTGTGGTCGTTCCCCTCAATAACAAGTATACCGTTTTGGATACTGTTGGGGGGGGGGGGGGGGAGAGACACTTACCAGGGGTAAGCAATGGGGCACAGGTCTCTGGCACAGAGTCTGTCCCTGTTGCTCAGAAGGGAAGGGAGAAGAGGAACAGAGCACTTGTCATTGGGGACTCCATAGTTAGAGGAACAGACAGGAGGTTCTGTGGGAACGAAAGACTCACGGTTGGTGTGTTGCCTCCCAGGTGCCAGGGTTCGTGATGTCTCTGATCGTGTTTTTGGGATCCTTAAGGGGGAGGGGGAGCAGCCCCAAGTCGTGGTCCACATAGGTACCAACGACATAGGTAGGAAGAGAGATGGGGATTTGGCACAGAAATTCAGGGAGCTAGGATGAAAGCTGAGAGCTAGAACAAACAGAGTTGTTATCTCTGGGTTGTTACCCGTGCCACGTGCTAGCGAAGTGAGAAATAAGGAGAGAGAGGAGTTGAACACGTGGCTACAGGGATGGTGCAGGAGGGAGGGTTTTGGTTTCCTGGATAATTAGGGCTCATTCTGGGGTAGATGGGACCTCTACAAACAGGATGGTCTTCGCCTGAACCAGAGGGGTACCAATATCCTGGGGGGGAGATTTGCTAGTGCTCTTCGGGGGGGGTTTAAACTAATTCAGCAGGGGGATGGGAACCTAAATTGTAGTCCCAGTGTACAGGATGTTGAGTGTAGTGAGGTCAGGGATAGGGTTAAAAAGTTCAAAAGAGGGCACCGGCAAGCAAGATGCTGGTTTGAAGTGTGTCTACTTCAACGCTAGGAGCATCCGGAATAAGGTGGGTGAGCTTGGGTTGGTACCTGGGATCTCGATGTTGTGGCGATTTCGGAGACATGGGTAGAGTAGGTACAGGAATGGTTGTTGCAGGTTCCAGGATTTAGATGTTTCTGTAAGAACAGAGAAGATGGTAAAAGAGGGGGGGTGTGGCATTGTTAATCAAGGAAAGTATTATGGCGGCAGAAAGGACGTTTGAGGACTCGTCTACTGAGGTAGTATGGGCCGAGGTTAGGAACAGTAGAGGAGAGGTCACCCTGTTGGGAGTTGTCTATAGGCCTCCGAATAGTTCCAGAGATGTAGAGGAAAGGATAGCAAAGATGATTCTCGACAGGAACGAGAGTAACAGGGTAGTTGTTATGGGGGACTTTAACTTTCCAAATATTGACTGGAAATACTATAGTTCGAGTACTGTAGATGGGTCAGTTTTTGTGCAGGAAGGTTTTCTGACACTGTATGTAGATAGGCCAACAAGGGGCAATGCCACATTGGATTTGGTACTGGGTAATGAACCCGGCCAAGTGTTAGATTTAGATGAAGGTGAGCACTTTTGTGATGGTGATCACAATTCGGTTATGTTTATTTTAGCGATGGGCAGGGATAGGTATATACTGCAAGGCAAGAATTATAGCTGGGGAAAAGGCAATTATGATGCTATTCGGCAAGATTTAAGATGTATAGGATGGGGAAGGAAACTGCAGGGGATGGGTACAATCGAAATGTGGAGCTTTTTCAAGGAACAACTACTGCGTGTCCTTGATAAGTATGTACCTGTCAGGCAGGGAGGAATTTGTCGAGCAAGGGAACCGTGGTTTTCTAAGGAAGTTGAAGCACTTGTCAAGAGGAAGAAGAAGGCTTATGTTAGGATGAGACATGACGGCTCAGTTAGGGCACTTGAGAGTTACAAGTTAGCCAGGAAGGACCTAAAGGGAGAGTTAAGAAGAGCGAGGAGAGGACACGAAAAGTCATTGGCGGATAGGATCAAGGAAAACCCTAAGGCTTTCTATAGGTATATCAGGAACAAAAGAATGACTAGAGTAAGATTAGGGCCAATCAAGGATAGTAGTGGAAAGTTGTGTGTGGAATCAGAGGAGATAGGGGAAGCGTTAAATGGATATTTTTCGTCAGTGTTTACACTGGAGAAAGACAATGTTATCGAGGAGAATACTCCGGTACAGTCGACCAGGCTAGATGGGATTGAGGTTCACGAGGAGGTGTTAGCAATTTTGGAAAGTGTAAAAATAGATAAGTCCCCTGGGCCAGATGGGATTTATCCTAGGATTCTCTGGGAAACCAGGGAGGAGATTGCCGAGCCTTTGTCCTTGATCTTTATGTCGTCTTTGTCGACAGGAATAGTGCCGGAAGACTGGAGGATAGCAAATGTTGTCCCCTTGTTCAAGAAGGGGAGTAGAGACAACCCTGGTAATTATAAACCTGTGAGCCTTACTTCGGTTGTGGGTAAAATGCTGGAAAAGGTTATAAGAGATAGGGTTTATAATCACCTTGAAAAGAACAAGTTGATTAGCGATACTCAACACGGTTTTGTGAAGTGTAGGTCATGCCTCACAAACCTTATTGAGTTTTTTGAGAAGGTGACCAAACAGGTGGATGAAGGTAAAGCGGTTGATGTGGTGTATATGGATTTCAGTAAGACGTTTGATAAGGTTCCCCACGGTAGGCTATTGCAGAAAATACGGAAGTATGGGATTGAAGGTGATTTAGCGGTTTGGATCAGTAATTGGCTAGCTAAAAGAAGACAGAGGGTGGTGGTTGATGGAAAATGTTCATCCTGGAGTTCAGTTACTAGTGGTGTACCGCAAGGATCTGTTTTGGGGCCACTGCTGTTGGTCATTTTTATAAATGACCTGGAAGAGGGTGTAGAAGGATGTGTTAGTAAATTTGCAGATGACACGAAGGTCGGTGGAGTTGTGGTAGTGCTGAAGGATGTTATAGGTTACAGAGGGACATAGATAAGCTGCAGAGCTGGGCTGAGAGGTGGCAGATGGAGTTTAATGCGGAAAAGTGTGAGGTGGTTCACTTTTTGGAAGGAGTAACAGGAATGCAGAGTACTGGGCTAATGGCAAGATTCTTGGTAGTGTAGATGAACAGAGAGATCTCGGCATCCAGGTACATAAATCCCTGAAAGTTGCCACCCAGGTTAATAGGGCTGTTAAGAAGGCATATGGTGTGCAATCCTTTATCAGTCGGAGGATTGAGTTTCAGAGCCACAAGGTCATGCTGCAGCTGTACAAAACTCTGGTGCGGCCGCACCTAGAGTACTGCGTGTAGTTCTGGTCACCACATTATAGGAAGGATGTGGAAGCTTTGGAAAGGGTTCAGAGAAGATTTACTAGGATGTTGCCTGGTATGGAGGGAAGGTCTTACGAGGAAAGGCTCAGGGACTTGAGGTTGTTTTCGTTAGAGAGGAGAATGCTGAGAGGTGACTTAATAGAGACATATAAGATCGTCAGAGGGTTAGATAGAGTGGACAGTGAGATCTTTTTCCTCGGATGGTGATGACCAACACGAGGGGACATAGCTTTAAATTGAGGGGTGGTAGATATAGGACAGATGTCAGAGACAGTTTCTTTACTCGGAGAGTGGTAGGGGTGTGGAACGCCCTGCCTGCAACAGTAGTAGACTCGCCAAATTTAAGGGCATTTAAGTGGTCACTGGATAGACATGTGGATGAAAATGGAATAGTGTAGGTCAGATAGGCTTCAGATGGTTTCATGGGTCGGCGCGACATCGAGGGCCGAAGGGCCCGTACTGCGCTGTAATGTTCTATGTTTTTTTTCTTGCAGTTTACAAAATTAGTTAAGGCAACACAAAATTTGATTTGTGTTCAAGGTTCCATTGCAAAACCTGATGTGAACGTTTGAGTTTGTGTGCATCATTCAGAGAATAAGTTTCATTACCAATGCATTTAGGGAAAGTTGTGAAAGGCAAACTGAAAGATTACAAAAATTGACATGCTTCTAATTCTGCTGCAAGTTTTGCACAACTGTTAATATCGGTGTTAAGTCTTGTGAAAGCTTGGCATTTGCTTATTTTTGTTAGGGATGCTGTAAACCTGGCACGCAGAATTTCTCACCGCTGACAGATTTGCAAGCAAAATATAAATTATGGGAAGGTGAAAAATGCAATCTAGATGTAAGGCACAATCAAGTATCAACTCAGAAGTTTGGGCACATCTCTTAGACAGCTGAAAAATGAATTTAATATCTTGAAATCTCCCTGGGATTCCTCATGATTATCATATCCTGTGAAGATGTGAAACTTTGAAGTTTGTCCTGAAGCATTGATTCCATATTTTTTGACTACAGGAGTCTCTGCCTTAATCATTATATGTTTTTCAATTGGAGGATGTAAATCCCAGGCTCCCTCCTTAGCAGCAAATTAATTTCCTGAAATGAATAGCTTAAGCAGTAATTTGTGATTAAGTCTGTTGAGTACAATTATTTGTGACTGCTTGAGCGGATGAATTTTTGATAAAACTAAAGGTCTAGTTCTTATTACTTCAGGGTTTTGCAGGTTTTGAAAAATATTCACCATGGAGAATATTAATGTCAAGTCTTACATTTCAGTTGCAATAAGCTTGACTCTAGAAATGCATTTATCAAGGGAAAAATGGGCATGATTGGTGAAAAGTGGCGGGGGACAGCACATATGTGGCCTAAAATATGAATAGGAAATTTGAACTGTGACTACAATTGGCTCACCTGGCGTAGAGACGGGCAATGGCGCAATTGGATGCTGGAAATCTGATGATGAAAACAAAGTGGTGGAGATAATCAGCAGGTCAGACAGAGAAACAGTTAACATTTCAGGTCATTGACCTTTCATCCGCTATTACGCAGAATAATTGGCTTTGTGTGTAATGCTGATAACATGGTAAATATACTCTATCCTATTCATAATGGGATATGCGTTTTGCTAACATGGTCTGTTGAGTAAATCATGGGCAAACTGATGGGAAAGCAGTCACGCCCCATGATCTTGTGTAACGTGCTGCCCAAGTGTTGACCATACCCATTTTTAATATTTGTGTAAGCATTTCCACATTGTTGTGCTAAATAGCAGTCGATTAACATGTGATCAGTTCATTGAGAAACCCATTGCTCTGTTAGGCCAATGAGAATGGAGTCTTCCCAATGTCTGTCTTCAAGTAGGCTTCTGTCAGGAAAGTTTGTAAAATATTTATTCTAATAAATGGTTGGTTGCATGCGTATGATAATCTTGCTGGTTTCACTTGGGCAGTTAGCATTTTGAATACCTACATGTGTAAGAAAACACAGTTTTGCAAGATAGGGCTTATCTGTTAGTTTACAGCAGTTGCCTTGAGCAGGAACTGGAGAGTGTAGAAAGCTACTACTATGGACAGGAGATTGGTATTGGTATGATAGCAGAGACGGGAGACAGGTGCCAGTGGCAAGCATGATTCATGTTGTTACTTGCCTGTTCTTCACAATGGAGTCCAAAGAGTGTATTGTATGTTAGTTAACTCATCCCTCACCTACGTCTGAGATCAGCCAATTCAGTAGAGAACAAATGTTGAACCTGGAGCTACATATCTGTATGGTCATATACGGTTCTATATCCACAGTGAACACGATGGCGATTTAAGTGGCATGCATTAATACAAAGAAACCGAGAAGCGTTCGCTAATCCAATTTAGGTCTTCCAGTCAGCTTTTACTTGCATTTTGATAATTTTCGTCTCCCTTTTGCCTTGATGCCCAACTGAGCCATTTATTTTTGAATGCTGCAAGTGATTGGTTTGTTAAATATTTCATTAGTTAACTGTTAAATGTAAATATTCATTTTAATGAGCGCTCAACTGAAAAGTTTAACTTTGTTTTTTCTTTCAATTAAAGGTATGATGAGTGGTGACTATGAGCGTAGCTCTTATGGGAACTCCAGGTCTTTCCTGGAATCTTATCCTAGTAGGAGTGAGAGGTAGGCGAAGCAATCTTGGTCACCTATTATTGTATATCTTTAGAGTCATGCTGCAGATTTTTAATTCATTGCTAAGGAAAATGTATTAAACTAATTACAAATTTCAAATGCTGGAGCTCAGATAAGGTCAAGTTAACCAGGCAAATTGTCTTTTAAAAATTCATAATAGGGCACAATTATTTCATTTCTAAGGCAAATTGTGTTGGCTTGTTTTCTATTGCAGTGATCGATTTATTCCAGCAGAAGCTGCTAATTAGACTTTCTGAAATTATCCTGGCAAAAGGAATAGGAGTGATTTCATTATTTCACTGTCCTATTGGGTTTAGAGAGTTTAGTTTTTAAGATTAAGCTCCAGGAGAAGCTGGTCATTGGGTCACCAAAGCCAGCACTACTGAAATTAAAGGGGTGGATGATTGTAAAGTCTCCAGATTGTGTAGTCTCCAAGCAAGGTAAAAGTTCTCAACAAATTCAGAGAAATACTATTTGCTTTCTGGGCTTAGTTGGTTATTTTTAGAAGGATTATTCTTTGGTAACCATAGGGTCAGATGATATGTTAAGCAGAGTTACTTAAAATGGGGCAAATACTTCTGTTGTGGTTGTAGATTATTTAGAATAAATTGAAATATCACTAATATATTTATCCGAAACGTGCAAAAGCTTTCCATTCCCCAACACCCCTATTTCTCACCGAACGAGTGCAAAAACGTACTAAAGTTTTTATCAGTGAGAAATTGAAAGGATCACCTGAAAGTACTTCTCACATGGAATTTGTTTGATCCTTAATGAAGACAGCAATTTCAAATGCCTAAGCATTGGGCTGTTGGAAACATCTTCAAATGTAACTCGGACAGAGGAGACAATGGAATTCTTTCCATAATGGTCATTTATGTTTCAAGTCAAAGCTTGTTTGCTTGTCTTTAATTGTGTTGCCAGTGGGCACGAAGCCACACTGCATTACTATCCTGAAAATATAACACTACTTCATATCCCCCTTCCAAGTTGCACACTGTGATTACTTGGAACCATATTGCCCTTCCTTTGTTGTGACAAGGACCTCTATCTCTCAGCACAGCAGTGTTTCAAGAAGGCACTACCATCTCACTTCTGGGGTTGGGCAATTATTGCTGACCTTGCTGTCGATGCCTCAATCCCATGAATGAATGAAAGGAAGAGTGAGAAAGGGTAAAAATAGAAATATTACACGAGACTCTTCCAAAGCTGGAATTGAGGCTTGCTGTCTTGGGATATTGTTAGGCTGATCTGTGCATTGCATTTTGACTTGAAAGAGCTTGATGCACCCCACCACACCCTTATATTTCACTGTGTTCCTACTTAAACTCTTTGAATTTCAGATCCCAATTCCAAAATTGGCTACAATAGCCGGTAGTATTTGCAGTTTTATGTAGGATCTGGCTCCTCATTCTGTTTGCTTATATGTGAAAGGATTTATAAGCTTTATTTTTAATGTTAATTCTCATAGTTCAGAAAAATACTTCAAGTGGTAATTCAGGTTGTTTCTCAAGGGCAATTTAGGATGGGCAATAAATGCTGGCCCAGCCACATCCCATGAATTAATTAAAAAAAGCCCCTCGAGATTGGATCAACCAATGGATAATCAGAATATGCTGTTTCTGCACTGAGGTGCAGATGATATCACAGAGCTGGAATGTCCAGCTTTTAACTCCCGAAAGAAATATCAACAAATCCACAGCATATAAATGTACTGATGATTTCAGATACTACAAAAACTATACCAATCATAACCCTGTTCAAAGGCGAAGCTGTTTGAATCTCCCATGCTAAATTGCTACAGATATGAAAACTAAATGGATTAACATTACTTTTGCATAGAAAGAAAAATGCTCTGGATACTTGTTCAAAGAATGTGATTTTTTTTCTTAAAATAAAAGTTTTATTAATGAAATGTTTGCATAATTTTGTATAAATAATTCAGACAATATTCTAAAGGTTAGCTGCTTATGATTCTTGCTAACTGAAAATGTTTTCATATTGTAGGTAGGTTTTATCATTTTACTGAAATGCGTTAACTTTATTACTGTAAATAAGTTTTCACGCTCATTTATTTCAAAAAAAGGAAAGTTGCAACTTATATTAAATGGTCAACATTTAATACTGACTGCAGTATTGACTAATGGTTTCAATACAAAAAAGGCTTCTATTTAATGCAGGAAGAACAATTCTAAATCATGGACTGTCTTTTTAATTGTAAGTCTTAAATCAAGGTAAAATGCTACCTTTTGAGTTTGAAAACTTATTTTCATAGCACATTTAATATTTTAACTAATGCTGTATATAATTTATATATATATATATACGTCAACAAGAATATATACCTACAAAAAAGGGAATGAATATTTGAACCCTTTTTAGCAGGTAAACAGTGTTTTGTTCTGGTTTTTATTGTATGTCACTGGTAACTTTACCGGTTTCCTTACTGTGCAATTTTTCCAGGTTTGGACCTTATGAGTCGCATGACTCCAGGTCTGCTCTGGATGGCCGTGATCTGTATAGATCTGGCTACGATTTACATGAACCAGGACGAAGTCGCTTTGGGGATAGCTATCCTGATCGATCCGAGAGCTCCTACAGGAATTTCGGTGATCAATACCTTGACCCTTATGAAGGTAGAAGCCAGAGCCGGTTATATGATAATGGCAGGTCTAACTGGGATGACACCTACACACATTCAAGTTCAATGCCTAGGGTGTGGGCTGATACGGAAACAGGAACAGGAAGAGGAAGTTACTCTTCCTACAGCAGCTTTTCTTCACTCCTTTCGAAGCCTTCATCTGTAGGCTCTCGGGGGAGGGGAATGCTTGCTTATACTGGCAACGAGTATGGAGGCGGATCCCTTTCGATTCTGGGAGGACAAGGAGGAGGCAGAGGTCGAGGCAGAGAAGTAAGTACAGAATCTTTGAGATTCTATTCCCTTGCCACCTTTTTATAAAGGGTACAAAATTAACTTTTCTGGTCACTAGCTCTATTTTGCTAGTGAGGGAAAATAAATTACTCACATGAGCTAATACAGTTGATTAATAGTTCAATTAATGCATTGTTTTAAAAGTGAATTGAAACTATTGTTAATTGTAGGTTTTAATTTTGGACTGTTTTTGAGTTGCTATTATCATAAATACCATTTCCCTTACTGAAATCCCTCAAATTTTGGAATATAATCTCCACTATGCGGATTTTTGGTAATTGAAAATAAAACATATTCTTAGAGAATTGGGTTGTAGTAAAATTTCCTCCGAACTTCACTATTAAAGTCTGAAAAATGTTGCTGCACCAGCTTTCATATGTGAGGCAGTCTAAGTGATAACTCTGCCAATTCACCAGCATTCTCGTAGGAGAAGTGGAAGGCTTGGTTGCAGGTGGACCTTGTGGTTGTTTTGGTTGTTTCATCCATCCACCATGGTCAGGTAGATATGGAAATTGTGCTGGATTCAGCACAATTCTTAAGACTTGTTAAAAGCCTGAGAGCACTTTAAAAAAAACAGTGCCATTTTAGTTTTCCCACCAGGCCTGATTTGCTTGGGATGACCTTGAATCAGATTAGGCCATCTGGTGTGGCCAGCTCCATCTTTTTTTCTTTACCCTCTGATCTGAATCCCGAAGCAGGATTGCTGGAGCTGTGCTCCAACCCACTGCTTAACTAAACTCTTATTAAAGGAAAAGTTATTCTGTGCTCATTGTGTGCATGAAAACACAACTGTGTGATTTATGATATGGTGACTATCAGGATGACCAATGTCCCATTTCTGGTAACTTACGATTGGGCGAAAGCAGAAAAGTCAGTACCGAGACAGTTAACTGCTTATTTATGTTTAGATTTCGCGGAGATGTGTGCACAACGTGCCTTGAAAGTCTGTTTGACTTGTGCGTTTTAACAATATGAACAGTTTGGGCTTGTAAATGGTTATTGATGATTAATTTTAGCAGTTCCTATTTGATGCAAGAGATTTGCATCTAAATGAGTGCACGCTAAATCTAAACTATGCACGTATGTGATTTTTGGGAAGGGTTCTACATTGTTTAGATACTAAGATTTTAGTGTAATGCTGCAGGATATTTTCTAATACTATACACAATGAATAAAATTAGTGGGCAAAATGATAGGTCATTCATACTGTTCCCGTTTTCTATCACTGGATGTCTTAAACTATGCTTTGTAACTGCTGTATATTGTACTGCTATCTGCCAGTATCATAGTTACATCTCACCCAAAAATCTGAGTCAATGGGCTTTCTAGTTTAGACAAACGTTTTGCAGAGCTATGAACGTCCACCAATTCTAGCTATACTCCAATCATTTACATCTAAGTCAGCTAGTACGTTATGCATCATTACGAGGATATGAATTAGGAGTCGCCAATCAGCTCCTTGAACCTGCTCTGCCATTCATGGCTAATCTGATTCTAACTTCAACCCCACATTCCTGCCTACTCCCGATAGCCTTTCACCCCCTTGTTAATCAAGAATCGATCTAGCACTGCCTTAAAAATATTTAAATATTCCACTTCCTTATGAGGAAGAGAGTTCCAGAGACACTCAGCTGTCAGAGAAAAAACTTCTGATCTCTGTCTTAAACAGAAACCCCTGGGTTTTAAAAAGTGGCCCCTAATTCTAGATGCCTAACAAGAAGAAACGTCCTCCGCATCCACCCTGTCAATAAATACCCCTCAGGATCTTGAAAGATTTCAAAGAACAGCGAAAAGTACAGCACAGGAACAGGCCCTTCGGCCCTCCAAGCCTGTGCCGACCATGCTGCCCGTCTAAACTAAAATCTTCTACACTTCCTGGGTCCGTATCCCTCTATTCCCATCCTATTCATGTATTTGTCAAGATGTCCCTTAAATGTCACTGTCGTCCCTGCTCCCACCACCTCCTCTGGCAGCGAGTTCCAGGCACCCACTGCCCTCTGTGCAAAAATACTTGCCTCTTACATCTCCTCTGAACTTTGCCCCTCGCACCTTAAACCTATGCCCCCTAGTAATTGACCCCACTATCTTGGGAAAAAGCCTCTGATTATCCACTCTGTCTATGCCCCTCATAATTTTGTACACCTATCGGGTTACCCCTCAACCTCCGTCGTTCCAGTGAGAAAAAACTGTGTTTATTCAACCGCTCCTCATAGCTAATGTCCTCCATAACAGGGCAACCTCCTGGTAAATCTCTTTTGCACCCTCTCTAAAGCCTCCACATCCTTCTGGTAGTGTGGTGACCAGAATTGAACACTATACTCCATGTGTGGCCTAACTAAGGTTCTATACTTGAATTGCCAATTCTTGTACTCAATGCCCCGGCCAATGAAGGCAAGGATGCCATATGCCTTCTTGACTACCTTCTCCACCTGTGTTGCCCCTTTCAGTGACCTGTGGACGTGTACTCCTACATCTCTCTGACTGTCAATACTCTTGAGGGTACTACCATTTACTGTACCTACCTGCATTAGACCTTCCAAAATGCATTACCTCACATTTGTCCGGATTAAACACCATCTGCCATCTCGCTGCCCATGTCTCTAAATCTCTGTCCTCTGACAGTCCTCATTGCTATCTGCAATTCCACCAACCTTTGTGTCGTCTGCAGACTTGCTAATCAGTAATCGATCAATTTGTCTCTTACTCTTCAAAACTCTAGCGGTACAAATCTGATCTGTCCAATCTTACCACATAGACAACCCGCCCATTTCTATTGTCTCGTGAAACATCTCTGGACTGTTTTGAATGCATTTGCATTTCCCCTTAATAAGGGGGACAATACTGTTCAGTGTCCCAGATGTGGTCCTGGACAGCTGAAGCATAACCTCCCTACTTTTGTAATCAGTACCGTTTACAATAAAGGATAACATTTATTCGCTTTCCTAATTACTTGCTGCACTGTACACTATTTCTGACTTAGTAAAGTGGATTTTTTTCTCCAAATATTTCAGCTGTGCAGTGTTTTGTAGAAACATTTTCCATATGGTCAACAGTTGCAAAATGTTATATTTTCAGCCCATATTCAGCTTCAAAGCTTTAGCTTAGCAACAACGCAACTGGAGTGTTGAGCTTGTGGCATTTGAGTGCTACAGTGAGAGTTTGGTGACTGAGGGAGTTACGTGAGGAGGGAGTAAGGTGCTCCTTACATTTCATTTCCTATATTTATCAAAGAGCGTGAAGGGAGCCAGGAGTTTAGAGTACAGCTGACTGGAAGCAGAGTCGGAGGGCGGAGGTCCAGTTGGTTCACGGGGCAGTTAATTCTGTAAAGTAAGAGGGGATGGAGGCTTGGGCAGTTGCATGCTCCTCCTGTAGGATCTGGGTGGTGAGGGATACCACTGGTGTCCCCGCTGACTATACCTGCGGGAAGTGCACCCAACTCCAGCTCCTCAGAGACCGTGTTAAGGAACTGGAGCTGGATGAACTTCGGATCATCCGGAAGGCAGAGGGGGTTATCGAGAAGAGTTACAGGGAGGTAGTCACACCAAATGTACTGGACAAGAGTAGCTGGGTTACAGTCAGTGGAAAGAAAACTAACAGGCAGACAGTGCAGGGATCCCTCGTGGCCATTCCCCTTCAAAACAAGTATACCGTTTTGGATGCTGCTTGGGGGGGGGGGGGGGGGGGGGGGGGGGGGGTGTGTGACCTACCGGGGGAAGGCCCCAGCGGCCAGGTCTCTGGCACTGAGTCTGGCTCTGGGGCTCAGAAGGGAAGGGGGGAGCATAGAAAAGCAATAGTAATAGGAGATTCAATGGTTAGGGGAATAGATAGGAGATTCTGTGGTCCCGAGCGAGACTCCCGAAAGGTATCTTGCCTCCCGGGTGCCAGGGCCAGGGATGTCTCGGATCGTGTCTTCAGGATCCTGAAGGGGGAGGGTGAGCAGCCAGAAGTCGTGGTGCACATTGGTACCACCGACGTAGGTAGGAAAAAGGGTGTGGAGGTAATAAACAAGTTTAGGGAGTTAGGTTGGAAGTTAAAGGCCAGGACAGACAGAGTTGTCATCTCTGGTTTGTTGCCGGTGCCACGTGATAGCGAGGCTAGGAATAGGGAGAGAGTGCAGTTGAACACGTGGCTGCAGGAATGGTGTAGGAGGGAGGGCTTCAGGTATTTGGATAATTGGAGTGCATTCTGGGGAAGGTGGGACCTGTACAAGCAGGACTGGTTGCATCTGAACCAGAGGGGCACCAATATCCTGGGGGGGAGGTTTTCTAGTACTCTTCGGGAGGGTTTAAACTAATTTGGCAGGGGAATGGGAACCGGATCGGTAGTCCAGCAACTAAGGAAGCCGATATTCAGGACACCAAAGCACGTAGTGATGCAGTGGGGAAGGTAACACTGACAAAGGAGAGTACTTGCAGGCAAGGAGATGGGTTGAAGTGTGTATACTTTAATGCAAGAAGCATCAGGAATAAGGTGTGTGAACTTAAGGCATGGATCGGTACTTGGGACTACGATGTGGTGGCCATCACGGATAGTGGTTGTTGGAGGTCCCTGGTTACAGATGTTTCAACAAGATTAGGGAGGATGGTAAAAGAGGTGGGGGGGTGGCATTGTTAATTAGATAGTATAATAGCTGCAGAAAGACAGTTCGATGGGGATCTGCCTACTGAGGTAATATGGGTTGAAGTCAGAAATAGGAAAGGAGCAGTCACCTTGTTGGGAGTTTTCTATAGGCCCCCCAATAGCAGCAGAGATGTGGAGGACAGATTGGGAAACAGACTTTCCAAAACAAATTTTGGAAAGGTGCAGACGTCACAGGGTAGTAGTCATGGGTGACTTCAACTTCCCAAACATTGAGTGGAAACTCTTTAGATCAAATAGTTTGGATGGGGTAGTGTTTGTGCAGTGTGTCCAGGAAGCTTTTCTAACACCGTATGTAGATTGTCCGACCAGAGGGGAGGCCATATTGGATTTAGTACCTGGTAATGAACCAGGGCAGGTGATAGATTTGTTAGTGGGGGAGGATTTTTGGAGGTAGTGACCACAATTACATAGAACATAGAACAGTACAGCACAGAACAGGCCCATCGGCCCTCAATGTTGTGCCGAGCCATGATCACCCTACTCAAACCCACGTATCCACCCTATACCCGTAACCCAACAACCCCCCCCATAACCTTACTTTTATTAGGACACTACGGGCACTTTAGCATGGCCAATCCACCTAACCCGCACATCTTTGGACAATTCTGTGACTTTCACTTTAGTTATGGAGAGGGATAGGTGCGTGCAACAGGGCAAGGTTTATAATTGGGGGAAGGGTAAATACAGTGCTGTCAGACAAGAATTGAAGTGCAGAAGTTGGGAACATAGGCTGTCAAGGAAGGACACAGGTGAAATGTGGAACTTGTTCAAGGAACAGGTACTGCGTGTCTTTGATATGTATGTCCCTGTCAGGCAGGGAAGAGATGGTTGAGTGAGGGAACCATGGTTGACAAGAGAGGTTGAATGTCTTGTTAAGAGGAAGAAGGAGACTTATGTAAGGCTGAAGAAACAAGGTTCAGACAGGGCGCTGGAGGGATACAAGATAGCCAGGAGGGAACTGAAGAAAGGGATTAGGAGAGCTAAGAGAGGGCATGAAAAATCTATGGCAGGTAGGATCAAGGAGAACACCAAGGCCTTTTACACATATGTGAGAAATATGAGAATGACTAGAGCGAGGGTAGGTCCGATCAAGGACAGTAGCGGGAGATTGTGTATTGAGTCGGAAGAGATAGGAGAGGTCTTGAACAAGTATTTTTCTTCAGTATTTACAAACGAGAGGGGCCATATTGTTGGAGAGGACTGTGAAATAGACTGATAAGCTCGAGGAGATACTTGTCAGGAAGGAAGATGTGTTGCGTGTTTTGAAAAACTAGACAGTCAGAGACTTTTTCCCCGGGTGGAACACACCATTACAAGGGGACATAAATTTAAGATAAATGGTGGAAGATATAGAGGGGATGTCAGAGGTAGGTTCTTTACCCAGAGAGTAGTGGGGGCATGGAATGCACTGCCTGTGGAAGTAGTTGAGTCGGAAACGTTAGGGACCTTCAAGCGGCTATTGGATAGGTACATGGATTAGGGTAGAATAATGGAGTGTAGGTTAACTTCTTAAGGGCAGCACGGTAGCATTGTGGATAGCACAATTGCTTCACAGCTCCAGGGTTCCAAGTTTGATTTCTACTTGGGTCACTGTCTGTGTGGAGTCTACACGTCCTCCACGTGTCTGCGTGGGTTACCTCCGGGTACTCCGGTTTCCTCCCGCAGTCCAAAGATGTGCAGGTTGGGTGGATTGGCCATGAAAAATTGTCCAAAATTCTATGATTAACCTAGGACAAAGGTTCGGTGCAACATTGTGGGCCGAAGGGCCTGTTCTGTGCTGTATTTCTCTATACCCATAAGGATATTAGAAATAGGAGCAGGGGTAGGCCATTTGGACCCTTGAGCCTGTTGCACTCAAGATCATGGCTGCTCCACTTTACCCCCCCCCCCCCCCCCCCCCCGGAAAACCGTGCCATTCAAAAATCTGTTTAACTCCGTCATGGATATTTTCAATTACCTATTCTCCATTGCTTGCTGCAGACGAACATTCCAAAGACTAATGGTCCTCTGAGAGAAGAAATTCTTGTTTAACTCCATCTTAAATGGGTGACCCCTTATTTTGAAATAGTGTCACATTGTCCACGCTTCACCTACTTGGGGTAGCATCCTCTCCGCATCTACCCATTTGTTGTGTTCCCTCATCTCTTTGTAGAACGAGTCTGGGCAGGAGCGAAGCAGCTGGTACCAACGAAAAGATTTCTTCTTACAAACAAGATTTTTGAATTTTACAACCAATGTAATTTCCCTCCTTTTGAGGAATGCAGTTGAATAGCTCTTGATATTGCTATGCGTTTAGATATTTCACCATTAGCACAGAAACTTTTTACTCCATTACCCTTATTAGCAATACGTCATGAAATAGATACATCACAACTTTGACCGATGACCAAACTAGCAACATGGCTACTTGTTTAATACATTTCTGTTCATGCTGCTGCAGTTCCCCGAGGAGAAATTGTCAGTCTCACTTGCAAGCACAGCCTCCCTCCCCTGGACTGTAGCCCTGCACCTCTGAAAACTGCTTCTGCAAAACAATTGTGTGGAAAACAAGTACTGCAACCACTAAATCCAAGAGCCCTCGAGTAGCAGGAGAGCCACATGTGGTTGATGAGACCTGGATCAACCATTGCCCAACTAAGTGGAATAACTTAACTTCCAGTGGGACTAGAAAGCTGTAGAAAGAAGCATTTACAACATTAAACATTACTTCATTTCTTTTAAAAAAAAAAAATTTTATTCAAGTTTTTTAATAACAACAAATTTTCTCCCCGCAATTTAAAACAAACAAGGCGTGTTTCCACGTCAAAACAAGAAAAGAACTCTTTCCCCCCCCCCCCCCAAAAATAAATAATAACAAATAGCAATACAAGAAAGAAGAAAATAACATAACAAACCCACCGCTGCAAAACACCCCCCCCCCCCCCCCCCCCCCCCCCCCCCCTCTGTACCGACCTCCTCAGGGCAAATTTTATCCTCCAACTTAATGAACCCAGCCATGTCGTTGACTCAGGTCTCCGAACTCGGGGGCCGCGTATCCCTCCACCGTAACAGAATCCTGCGCCGGGCTACTAGAGACCAGAATGCCGGCCTCTCTCGCCTCCTGCACTCCCGGCACCGAAGCTACCCCAAAGATCGCAAGCCCCCGGCCTGACCTAGACCCAACCACTCCCGACAAAATCCCCACCACTTCCGACAAAATCCCCGCCACCCCCTTCCAAAACCCCTCCAGAGCCGGACATGCCCAAAACATATGGGTATGGTTTGCCGGGCCACCCGAACACCTCCCACATCTGTCTTCCCCTCCGAAAAACCGGCTCATCCTTGCCCCCGACATGTGAGCCCTGTGCAGCACCTTCAGCTGAATTAGGCCGAGCCGAGCGCAAGAGGAGGAAGATTACTTCATTTTCTGATGAGACAACACTGGCTGGTTCAAATAATTTACTTGCCGCCTGGGTTGTTAGAAGATTACCTTATGCTTTTCACCAGAGAGTTAGAATACAGCAGTAGGTTCAGGTTTGTTTGTGTATTTATTCCCTCTTGAAGAATGCCAGGACAATAAAAGCAGTATTGAAATTCCACTAATCTGTTCAGTTACAAAGCATGCTATAAGCATCTGGTGATGTTTTAAAATGTTCTCCTGCAGAGGTAACAGTTTTAAAATGAGAATATTTTTTTCTGTTCATTGATGGGAGCAAAGTTGTTCCATTTACATCACTTGAGCTAGTCAATAGAACAGCAAAAATCTAATTGGTCAAAATTTGCTTGCAATCTTTGTATTTTAAAGTGAGCACTATAACACAAAAATATGATAGCATTTGAAAACATTTCTTCACAAATCAAAGAATTTATTTTGAAGAATCACTGAATTCACTTAAGGTTAAAATTCAGTCTAACAAAGCTTAAGTAATTCAGAACATCAATAAATAGATTTGGGTGCAGAGCCGTTTATTCAAATTAATGAAATTTGAGTAATTTTACACAAGGCCTCTTATCTGTTGTGATTCACGTCCTAAATTAGCATTTGTGAAACAAGTTAGCTTAGTTATTTTGACTTGTTTTCTTCCCCCATGGCTCTTGCTGTGTATCTCCTGAGGCTGAGTGGGGAACTAAATTTCCCCTGCGCCTGGATGTTTACAGCTGGAACTGCTCCAAAGGTAGCCTGTCAACAGCTGGTGTGACCTAGGGAGACCAAAGATGATGTGATTTCTATTTTTCCCTAAAGAATATAGAGTGGTCTATACAGATGTACTTTCCTACTGCATGAATTCAAAATGCCGTTACACAGAATATTTGTAAATCTGGGGCTGACAGCTTCCAAAATTATTAGACTTTTTCCAGAAGTTTTTGTTGATTTTCTTTAAGTCAGAATTTTTTCACGTGATGCACATAGTGTGCTACACTTGAGGTAAAAATGAAGTTCTTGGTTTGTGAAGGGCTGTTTTCAAATGCTATTGTTACTCAAATAGTCCACTATTATATACATTTTTTGCATTATAATATTCCCTTTCAAATGGAATGACGATTTGAGTATATTTAGATCCTTTTTCTGTTCTATTCACTAGTTTGTGTAAACCTCTGATGCTTTAATCTCATGAATGAATGATTTTCAAAGCCAGCCTCTTGTTATCAGTTGCCATTTTACCTGAATTAAAATAATCCTCAGGACAATGAGGTCCTGCAGCAATAAATGCAACCTGTGATCTAACGTTCATCGTCGGATCCAGTTTTAAGTGTCATTTTAAAAACCATCTCTATAGATTCAGAATCTGAACCATTGTTTGCACATATAGTTTAATTGTTTAACTAGGACCTGGGTGTTGTAATTTTAAAGGGAAGATGAGGAGTGGGGAGATGGGGAAGAAAGTAACAGGAAGTGGTAATATTTGATGTATGAGAAGTGGGAACTGAATTTCTCCAGTGATTGTGAGCACTAACAAACTTAAATGGGCAAGGAAGATAGGTGAATCCTAATGGGTTAAATAGTTTCAATGGTGAGCATTCTGAAGGATATTAGTGACATTCCAAATATAAGATATTGACATCACAGTGAAATCTATCTCCTCAAAATTTGTTACTATGAGGCAAAGTTTGCATGATGTGCAACTAAGTGCATGTTTGGCTTTTAAAAAGTGACCGTTTAGCATTAGCATTTTAAACTCTCAGATTTTAGCTAGATTTAGACATACTGGCTAGGTTGACTTGTATGAACATTTGCATATGTTTATGCTCAGCTTTGTAATATTTGTGCTTGGTTTTTAAAATACATTACAGCTGTCAGACTTAGATATGTTCTCAAGATCTGGGAGTGGTCTGTCATACAACAGAGGTGGGTTTTCATCGAGTGTTGGAAGAGGCATGAAAAGGAAAGGGGCACAAGCCAACAAAGCTGCGATAAAGAAACAAAAAGTAGCAGCTGCTGAAAAAGCTCTAAAAGCAGCTGGTAAGTACTGATATGTGGCCTTATGCAGAATGCTTGATTCTCTCAACGCTACTGACTCAAGGAACTTTGTGTGGCTTTGTTCTGGGCCGAATTAATAGTAAATTTTCTCATGCGAGTTAAATGCACAGGTTTGACCTCGGCCAACAGTAGTCACAGTCTAGCAATTACTGTTTATACATGAGTAAGTCAACCCTCAACTGTCTGCCAAAAAAATCGATAATTATTTGCGCATGTCGTGTAAACGACGGCACCAACTTTCCAAGGGCACCGTTCTCGTAGAATCCCCACAGTACAGAGAAGGCCATTCGGCTCATCAAATCCACACCAACCCCGATTAACTTTTTTTACACGAAGGGGCAATCTAGCAATCCACCTACCCTGCACATCTTTGGACTGAGAGGAAACTGGAGCACCTGGAGAAACCCCACGGGAAGAACGTGCAAACTCCACACAGTCGGTCATTTGAGGTCGGAATCGAACACCTGGTGCTGTGAAGCAACAGTGCTAACTGTTGTGCTACCTGGCACCCATGGCTAACTCTGTAACTTGTTTCAGTCTTGCCTCTGCCATTTCAATAAGAAGTTAAACTTTTACTAGAAGTTCCCCGATAGCTCAATAGGCAAATTGTAAGCTGTGATCTAGCCCCGACAGAAAGATCAGAAAAATCTGGCTTCAAATCCTGGTCTCTATTGTTTAACACTTAACGGGACAATGAGCTGAGACATAGCACAGTGAAATGGGAGAGGTAAGATTGAAACAAGTTACAGAGTTAATCATGGGCGGCACAACAGCACAGTGGTTAGCGTTATTGCTTCACATGCCAGGGAAATGGGTTCCATTCCCGGCTTGGGTCACTGTGCCGAGTCTGCACGTTCTCCCCGTGTCTGTGTGGGTTTCCTCCAGGTGCTCTGGTTTCCTCCCACAAGTCCAAAAAGACGTGCTGTTAGGTGAATTAGACATTCTGAATTCTTCCTCAGTGTACCTGAACAGTCGCTGGAGTGTGGCGACCACGGAATTTTCACAGTAACTTCATTGCAGTGTTAATGTAAGCCTACTTGTGGCGCTAATAAAGATTATTATTGGTGTATGTGAGCTGCGAACGTATAAAATTTTCCCAGAAATGGAACAAAGTTCAATGATCTGTCATGAACAGTCTTATGGTCCTGTAGGAAAATAAATGGGATTATTAAAGCCCATTTAGGCTTCCTTGCTCCATTCCACTTCGTAGTGAGTTGAGAGCATCAGAAACTGGGATAGAATACCCAGCCTGTTTCTCTGCCGGCTTTGAGAGCTGCCCCTCAAAAACATCACCCATGTTAAAATTGAACCCATTACCTTTTGTTGGAAAAAGTGATCTCAAATATCCAACTTCTCCAATTCTGAGCACACTGATGAAATTGCATTTTTGATATAAGTGGGCTTTGGGCCGTTCCCATCCACCTCCAGGCTTGCCCTAAATGGTTTGCTGTTAATCAAATAGCCACAGGGCAGTTTCTGTATTGCTATGGTACGTTCCAGATCAACTTAGACAAAAAGAAATACACCAATACTTATGAAGTAAGGCTCCCTTATTCTAAATGTTGGAACTTGCAGTCCTTGTACTCCTGTGTGCTATTTATTATGAAAAGGACCACCATGTAATGAAGTAAGTGCATTGATTGTTCAATAAAGTATCGTTTGAGGGTAGTATAAAGCATCAATATTTGGAAAAAATAATGTTTTTTTACACTAACTTTCAAAGGTATTGCTGTACTTCATAACTAAATTAATAATTCTTCATAATTAAACTTTAAGTATCAAGCATTGCTTTGTACCGTTTATACAATCAGAAATGTATGTGTGGCATAGTTTAGTATTAATGTACCAGACTAGTTTAATGACAGAAAATTATCCATTTGAATTTATTTCAGTGGCCAAGGCTCAGGCTAGCAGTGCTGGGACCAAGACAACAAAGGCTCAGGTAAAGGTCTCTGGATATTTGCTTATTGCTAGATTGTCTAAAAGTGTCTTTAATCTGGTACTAAACAGATAATCATGCTGAAAAGGGGGAGGGGGGGCGGCTTGCATAAAATGATAAATATGAAAACGATGTACTACAGGAATATTTTGAGGATGTAAATAGTAGATTTGATGAAGGGGTGCCAGTGTATTTGGACTTTAGAAGACTTGACAAAAGTCCCACATAAAAAATTAGTGTATAAAATGAAAGCGCATGGGATTGGGGTATTAATATGGATAGAAAACTGGTTGGCAGACAGGAAACAAAGAGTAGGAGTTAATGGGTCTTTTTCAAATGGGCAGGGAGCTCATTTGACCGCAGCTATTCACGCTATATAGTAATGATTTAGATGAGGGAATAAAATGGAAAATTTTCAAATGAACCCAAGTTGGGTGGGAGGGTGAGCTGTGAGGAGGATGCAGAGATCCTTCGGTGTGATTTGGACAAGTTGAGTGAGTGGGCAAATGAATGGCAGCTGCAGTATAATTTGGATAAATGTGAGATTATCCACTTTGGTAGAAAAAACAAGAAAAGGCAGCCTATTATCTGAATAGCCATAAATTAGGAGAGGGGAATGTGCAACGACACCTGGGTGTCCTCGTATACCAGTCACTGAAGGTAAGCATGCAGGTGCAACAGGCGGTAAATAAAGCAAATGGTATGCTGGCCTTCATTATGAGAGGATTAGAGTATAGGAGTAGGAATGTCTTGCTGCAATTATACAGGGCCTTGGTGAGGCCACACCTGGAATATTGTGTGCAGGTTTGGTCTCCTTATCTGAGGCAGGAAGTTCCAGCTATAGAGGGAGTGCAGCGAAGATTTACCAGGCTGATTCCTGGGATAGCGGGTCTGATGCACATGGAGAGAGTGAATAGGCTAGGATTGTATTCACTGGAGTTCAGAAGAATGCGGGAGGATCTCATAGAAACCTATAAAATTTAACAGGACTGGACAGATAGATACAGGAAGGATGTTTCCAATGGTAGGTGTCCAGAACCAGGGATCACAGTCTGAGGATACGGGGTAGACCATTTAGGACAGAGATGAGGAGAAATGTTTTCTCCTAGAGAGTGGTGAGCCTGTGGAATTCGTTATCACAGGTAGTAGTTGAGGCTGCAACATTGTTTGATTTGGGGCAGCACGGTAGCATGGTGGTTAGCATAAATGCTTCACAGCTCCAGGGTCCCAGGTTCGATTCCCGGCTGGGCCACTGTCTGTGCGGAGTCTGCACGTCCTCCCCGTGTGTGCGTGGGTTTCCTCCGGGTGCTCCGGTTTCCTCCCACAGTCCAAAGATGTGCGGGTTAGGTGGATTGGCCATGCTAAATTGCCCGTAGTGTCCTAAAAAGTAAGGTTGGGGGGGGGGGGGGGGGTTGTTGGGTTACGGGTATAGGGTGGATACGTGGGGTTGAGTAGGGTGATCATTGCTCGGCACAACATTGAGGGCCGAAGGGCCTGTTCTGTGCTGTACTGTTCTATGTTCTATGATTTCAAGAAGTAATTAGATATAGTACTTGGTGCGAAGGTGATCAATAGATATGGGAGAAAGTGGGATTCGGCTATTGAGTTAAATGATTGGCCATGATCATAATGAATGGCGGAGCAAGCTTGAAGGGCTGAATGGCCTCTTCCTGCTACTAGTTTCCCTATATTTTATGTGGCTTTATGTATTATTTTAGAAGTTTAGGTAAAGTACATGATTATGGTGAACTATACCCTACTCATGTTGAACTATACCATACTCCATGTTGAACTATACCATACTCCATGTTGAACTATACCATACTCCATGTTGAACTATACCATACTCATGTTGAACTATACCATACTCCATGTCGAACTATACCATACTCCATGTTTTACCTGAGATTGGTTGCAGTGGCACTCTGCAAATATTCAAAAGCCATCTGTTGCTTATTGGAAGGCATAAAATTGTCTGGAGTTAGACTGCAGCTTTACAAACTTTATTATTGTTCCTTCTATTTAATGTTTTAATTCTGTACCCTTTCAGCAGACTGTAACAAATGTGGTTCAGGATCGAGTAACAAAGGATGAAGATTTTACAAAAGATGCATATGAACCAGATGCATATGAGTGCTTTGACAAGAATGAAGGTAAGTAAATTAACTCTTCCTAAAATATATACTTACTTCATTAGTACTTTGTATTTAAAAAAACTCATCATTTAAGGTAAAAAGAAAACTGAAAATGAAGATGAAGAGGAGAAAAAGAAACTTGAGGCAAGAAGAGAGAAGCAGCGCCGTAGACGTGAGAAGAATACTGAAAAATATGGAGAGGATTACCGGTACGTTTAAATGAAGTGGTGCCTACTTATTACCAAAGCCAGCCATTAACAAGTTAAATGCCACAAATTGCGTTACAACATTGATTAAGTTTCTTTTTAATGCGCCCATGGATTAGGAAGTCCAGTTTGTATAAGTTTCATGATGGCATGAAGAGGATATCGAATTCAGGTATGTTGATAAACTGGTTCTTATTGAAAATAAAGCTGGGACAAAAATAGAATCACCTGGGTTTTAACAGTAGTATTCAAGTTTACATAGAAAATAGGAGCAGGAGGATGCCATTCGGTCCTTCGAACCTGCTCCGCCATTCATGATCATGGTTGATCATCCAACTCAATAGCTTCATCCCGCCTCTCTCTTCTCTTCTCTCCCCCCCCCCCCCCCCCCCCCCCCCCTCCCAATATCCTTTGATCCCCTTCGCCTGAAGTGTTATTTCAAAATGCTTCATGAAACACGTAGGGCAAGTTCCTCCGCTTCACCAGCAGCGCACTCCCGCATGCGGATTTACTGACGTGATGGGGTGGCCACAATGGGAAACCCTATTGGCCAGCTGCCGGGACGGAGGTTTCAGCTGCAGGCGGGGGTATGCCGCACCAGCAAACGGGTCTGGCAGGATGGAGTATCCTGTCCACTATGTTTTGACCTCTACTGCTTTCTGTGGTAGCGAATTCCACAGGTAGACCACTCTGGGTGAAGATATTTCTACTCCATCCTAAATGATCTCACCGCATTTCTGTCCAAAAAGGTTGGGCTGGGTTACGGGGATAGGGTGGGGGGATGCACTTTCCAAGGGCCAGTGCAGACGCGATGGACTGAATGGCCTCCTTCTGCACTGTAAATTCTATGATTCTATGCATCCTCAGATTGTGACCCCTGATTCTGGATGCTGAGTTTAAATTCCACCGCCTGTCATGGTGGGTTTCTGACCAGCATCCCCTGATTACCCTGGGTCTCTGGATTACTAGTCCAGTGGCAATACCGCTACGACACCTGATAAATGTAGTTCAGAGCAGAGATTAGAATCTATCGAGGAAGCAGAGCAGCAGCTTTCCAAAACCATTCCATCCTGTATTTCGGAAAACAAAAGTAGAATTCAAAGTTTCTGTATGTTGTACATCTGACTTGAACATTTTCTTTTTTAGGAATGCATTCACATGCTCTCTTTGTAAATTTCGAACCACCGAGGAACAAGAAATTGAGGCTCACCTCGAAACTCCTTACCATAAGGAGACACTCGAGTTCATTGGAAAGAACATTCAGTTTGAAAAAGGAGCTGCTGACTTCCTTCATGTATGTTTCTGTGAACGTGATTTGAATGTTGAACTGAATATACATATATACAAACCTATATCTATCTTGGTAGCAGTCCACACATATTTCTAACTTAATTTGAGATTTGTTTTCATACAAATACCACATCATATTTCATGTCACTTATAGTTTACAATATCTAGTTGGAGGTTTTTCTTTAATCATTTGTGTGGGTGAATGTCATAATTGATCAGTACAGATTGCATCAACAACTGCTGCCAACTTGAGGATAGGACTTGCATTTTTGTAGTGTCTTTCACAGCCTCAGGATCGCCAAACGTTCTACAGGAAATTAGCTGTTGTAATGGAGGGATATGTGGCAGCAAACCTGTGCAAACGATGGTCCTACAAACCGAAATGAGAGCGTCATGAGCAGATTAATTGATTCTAGTTTTGTTTGGTGGATAAATTTTGGCCAGGGCCAATCACTCCTCCTTTTCGAAGAGTGCTGTTGAATCCTTTACATTCACCCGAGAGGCCAGGCGGGGCCTTTGTTTATCTGAAAGCTGGCATATCCAGTAATGCAGTATTCCTTCTCGTCGGCTATGGATTGTGTGCTCAAATCTCTGGGGTAAAGTCTGAAGTCGCCTGCTGCTGTACTGTATCATGGCTAACACCTAACCCAAGACTGAATTGACCTGTACATATAAACTGAAGAATTTGGCATTATTTTGAAGCATGATTTAAGAATAGTTCTCCTGTTTTACTTACCCAAGTTAAAAATCATTTAGTTTTCTTGTTTGGATTTATGATAACTATTGGACCTCTTGAATAGATTACTGGCGTGTTTTAATTCCCACGTATGCGATATTCTACACATAACATAGTTTTCCTGCAAATCCTTTCTTCAGAAGTGCATGATTCGTTACTTACAGCCTTGTTCATACAGCTTTTCTGCTACAAGGCACTAGGGGGCTGGTTGAATACTGAATTAAATAATTTAATTTTCTTACACTGATCCTTGTGTTAATCAATGCGGAAACACTCCAGCCTGTGGCATTCATACCCTTGCTGCTAAACAGCTCTAGTTTACTGTGCAAATTGAGCCTGCCTATTGATTAGTACCCCGCAGGGCTTTTACAATAAAATATGGAGAAGATTCTCTTTCTTGATTTTCTTTTTTATTATGGACATGAAATCCTTTTTTGTATGAAATGCTGATTTATCTAAAGTGGAAAGTTAGCTGAAGGAATGGGATTATGTTTACTATTTAATTTGCGATTGAATTTGGACAGCAGTTTGAAAAGCTGAACAGCGTGATATGTAGATTATTGTTTTAATTGCTTGCATGCTGTTGAATGTTTGCACATTCAGAAAGATACATAGCATGAAATGTGAGGTTGTGAAAGCATTTTGAAGTTTGAGTGATTGTAACCTATCCATGTAATACTTGCAATACAGCCATATATAAATGCATTAAATTCTCAATCTACTTCAGACTTTTTTGAAATACAGCGAACACATCAGTTGAAATGCCGAGGCAATGCTGTGGAAGCAAGTTGAATTAGCTGTTGAGATATTTTTGATGGTGTGTTTGTGGGAGAAATGTGGGCCAGAAAACCACCTGCTCTTTGATTAGTGGAATGAGATTTATAGCATTCACTTGAATAGATGTGTGAGAGTTTTACCATCAGGAAGACTTGTAGTGCAGGATTCCCTCTAGAACATAGAACATTACAGTGCAGTGCAGGCCCTTCGGCCCTCGATGTTGCGCCGTCCTGTGAAACCCCTCTAAAGTCCCTCTACACTATTCCCTTATCGTCCATATGCCTATCCAATGACCATTTGAATGCGTTTAGTATTGGCGAGTCCACTACTGTCGCAGGCAGGGCATTCCATGCCCTTACTACTCTGAGTAAAGAACCTACCTCTGACATCTGTCCTATAACTATCTCCCCTCAATTTAAAGCTATGTCCCCTCGTGCTGGACATCACCATCCGAGGAAAAGGGCTCTCAATGTCCACCCTATCTAATCCTCTGATCATCTTGTATGCCTCAATTAAGTCACCTCTTAACCTTCATCTCTCTAATGAAAGCAGCCTCTAGTCCTTCAGCCTTTCCTCATATGATCTTCCCTCCATACCAGGCAACATCCTTGTAAATCTCCTCTGTACCCTTTCCAATGCTTCCACATCCTTCCTATAATGTGGCGACCAGAACTGCACACAATACTCCAAATGCGGCCGCACCGGAGTTTTGTACAACTGCAACATGACCTCATGGCTCCGAAACTCACTTCCTCTACCAATAAAAGCTAACACACCATACGCCTTCTTAATAACCCTCTAAACCTGGGTGGCAATTTTCAGGGATCTATGGACATGGACACTGAGATCTCTGCTCGTCCACACTACCGAGAATCTTACCATTAGCCCAGTACTCTGTCTTCCTGTTATTCCTTCCAAAATGAATCACCTCACACTTTTTTCTGCATTAAATTCCATTTGCCACCTGTCAGCCCAGCTCTGCAGCTTATCTATGTCCCTCTGTAACTTGTAACATCCTTCTGCACTGTCCACAACTCCACCGACTTTAGTGTCATCTGCAAATTTACTCACCCATCCTTCTACGCCCTACTCCAGGTAATTTATAAAAATGACAAACAGCAGCGGCCCCAAAACAGATCCTTGTGGTGCACCACTAGTAACTGGACACCAGTCAGAACATTTCCCATCGGCCACAACCCTTTGTCTTCTATCAGCCAGCCAATTTCTGATCCAAACTGCTAAATCACCCTGAATCCCATGTATCTGTATTTTCTGCAATAGCCTACCGTGGGGAACCTTATCAAACGCTTTACTGAAATCCATATACACCACATCAACTGCTTTACCCTCATCCACCTGTTTGGTCACCTTCTCGAAGAACTCGATGAGGTTTGTGAGGCACGACCTACCCTTCACAAAACCATGTTGACTATCTCTAATCAAATTATTCCTTTCCAGATGATTATACATCCTATTTCTTGTAAACCTTTCCAAGACTTTTCCCACAACTGAAGTAAGGCTCACTGGTCTATAGTTACCGGGGTTACCTCTACTCCCCTTCTTGAACAAGGGGACAACATTTGCTATCCTCCAGTCTTCTTGCACTATTCCTGTAGACAAAGATGACTTAAAGATCAAAGCCAAAGGCTCAGCAATCTCCTCCCAAGCTTCCCAGAGAATCCTAGGATAAATCCCATCCGGCCCAGGGGACTTATCTATTTTCACACTTCCAGAATCACTAACACCTCCTCCTTATGTACCTGAAGCCCTTCTAGTCTAGTAGCCTGTATCTCAGTATTCTCCTCGACAACTTTGTCTTTTTCCTGTGTGAATACAGACGAAAAATACTCATTTAGCACCTCTCCTATCTCCTCGGACTCCACGCACAACTTCCCACTACTGTCCTTGACTGGCCCTACTCTTACCTTAGTCAATCTTTTATTCCTGACATATCTATAGAAAGCTTTAGGGTTATCCTTGATCCTACCTGCCAAAGACGTCTCGTGTCCTCGCTTGGCTCTTAGCTCTCTCTTTAGAGCCTTCCTAGCTAACTTGTAACTCTCAAGCGCCCTAACTGAACCATCACGTCTCATCTTTACATAAGCCTCCTTCTTCCTCTTGACAAGTGTTTCAACTGCTTTAGTAACCCATGGTTCCCTCGTTCGACCACTTCCTCCCTACCTAACAGATACATACTTATCAAGGACACGCAGTAGCTGTTCCTTGAACATGCTCCACATTTCCAATGTGTCCATTCCCTGCAGTTTTCCTCTCCAGCCGATGCATCCGAAGTCTTGCCTCATCGCATCATAATTGCCTTTCCCCCAGCAATAACTCTTGCCCTGCGGTTTATTCCTATCCCTTTCCATCGCTAAAGTAAACGTAATCGAATTGTGGTCACTATCACCAAAGTGCTCACCTACCTCCAAATCTGTCCTGGTTCATTACCCAGTACCAAATCCAATACAGCCTCGCCTCTTGTTGGCCTGTCTACATACTGCATCAGGAAACCCTCCTGCACACATTGGACAAAAACGGACCCATCTAAAGTACTCTGTCTATAGCGTTTCCAGTCAATATTTGGAAAGTTAAAGTCCCCCATAACAACTACCCTGTTACTTTCGCTCCTATCCAGAATCATCTTTGCAATCCTTTCCTCTACATCTTTCGGAGGTCTATGGAAAAGCCCTAACAGGGTGACCTTGCTGTTCCTGTTTCTTAACTCAGCCCATACTACCTCAGTATTCGAGTCCTCATCAAATGTCCTCTCAGCCACCGTAATACTGTCCTTGACTAACAATGCAACCCCCCCCCCTTCCCTGAGCTTACTGAAATATCTAAACCCCGGCACCTGCAACAACCATTCCTCGCCCTGCTCCATCCATGTCTCCGAAATGGCCACAACATCGAAGTCCCAGGTACTAACCCATGCCGCAAGCTCACCCACCTTATTCCGGATGCTCCTGGCATTGAAGTAGACGCACTTTAAACCACCTTCCTTCCTGGCGGTACACTCCTGCAACTTTGAAACCTTACTCATGACCTCACTACTCTCAGCTTCTTGTGTACTGGAGCTACAATTCAGGTTCCCAATCCCCTGCTGAACTAGTTTAAACCCTCCCGAAGAGCATTAGCAAACCCCCCCCCCCCCCCCCCCCGGATATTAGTGCCCCTCTGGTCCAGGTGTAAACCATCCTGTTTGTAGAGGTCCCACCTACCCCAGAATGAGCCCCAATTGTCCAGGAATCTGAAATCCTCCCTCCTGCACCATCCCTGCAGCCACGTGTTCAACTGCTCTCTCTCCCTATTCCTCGACTCGCTAGCACGTGGCATGGGTAACAACCCAGAGATAATAACTGTTTGTCCTGGATCTAAGTTTCCACCCTAGCTTCCTGAATTCCTGCCTTGCATCCCTATCCCTTTTCCTACCTATGTCGTTGGTACCTATGTGGACCACGACTTGGGGCTGCTCCCTCTCCCCCTTAAGGATCCCGAAAACATGATCCGAGACATCGCGGACCCTGGCACCTGGGAGGCAACACACCAACCGCGAGTCTCTCGTTCCCACAGAATCTCCTATCTATCCCCCTAACTATGGAGTCACCAATGACTAATGTTCTTCTCCTCTCCCCCCTTCCCTTCTGAGCAACAGGAACAGACTCTGTGCCAGAGACCTGTACTCCATGACTGACCCCTGGTAAGTCCCCCCCCCCCCCCAACAGTATCCAAAGCGGTATACCTGTTACTAAGGGGAACGACCACAGAGGATCCCTGTACTGACTGCTTCCCCCCAGCCCCTCTCACCGTCACCCATCTATCTTTATTCTTTGGTGTAACTACCTCCATCCAGCTTCTATCTATGACCACCTCTGCCTCCCGAATGAACCGAAGTTCATCCAGCTCCAGTTCCCTAACACGGTTTTTGAGGAGCTGGAGTTGTGTGCACTTCTCACAGATGAAATCAGCAGGGACACTGACGGCGTCCCTCACCTCAAACATTCTGCAGGAGGAACATTGTACTGCCTTCCCTGCCATCCCCTCTAGATAAAACAAGAAAAAGAAAGGAATAGCTTACCTGATATTCCCTCAACCCCTTAGGTTAGAGGAGGTGGAAGGGTGGGGGACACTACAAGTGTAGTGTCTCGGGTTTAGCAACCGCCCGACTTGTATACAGGTACTCACCTTCCTGACAGGCCCCTGATCCCGCCGAAAATCTGGAGGCTGCTCCCGCTGAAAGGTAAGCAAATTTAAAGGCACTCGCTCACTTTCACGACAGGCCCCTGCTCCCGCCGAAAATCCGGAGGCTGCTCCCGCTTCCCAATGTCCGCGGTTGTTCTTTTTTTTTGGTTAGAGGTGGGGGTAGGGGGGAAAAACACTGAGGAAGTGTTTTGGATTGAACTGTCACCTGACAACAGCCCCTCCACAAACCACCTTCAAGTTACTTTGACCACAATGCACGTATGCAAATTTCCCCGGAACAGCCAATCAGTAGCTCCGCTCTACTGCCCTCTGCTGGATGCTTGCCTTCACTTGAACACCTCCAGCCTCTTGCACAGGTACACCTTCAAATTACGCTCACTGCACTGCACGTGTGCAAATTTCCCCGGAACAGCCAATCAGTAGCTCTGCTCTACTGCCCTCTGCTGGATGCATCAGCTGAGGTTATGAGATGAAGACTGGGTATGGGGTTTGAATCGATAACTGTCCTGAACCTTAGAATTGGAAGTGCTATCACCTTGATTCCACAGCATTGTGTCGGCACTTTCAACTGGTTTTATAATTTCATTTGAAATCTAATCAAATTACTAGTTTTTAATCTCATCTAGGTCATTAATCTTTTAATTTTAATTACATTTAATAGAATATTGTATTTCCTTCCAAAATAGAATTTTCTTTATTGGTCTTTTAACAAGACTTTCAATAGCTTGTTGAAAATGTAATTATTCAGGCATCAATGGTCAACAAGAATAAAAAGATTGCTGCTCGTAAACAACTGCAACAACAGGAGCTAAAGGAGCCAGCACAGAAACTCTCAAAGGATGTTTTGATGGGTAGGTTATGTATATTGTGAATTTTGTTGTTTTTACTTGTAGTTTGGTTTTACAGCGAGTGAAGCTTAAAGACAGTGGCGAACATCACTGGTTATTTCACCTCTGAAAATTGTACAGCATGTTCATTACTGTGGAATTTATTTTTCTAATGATACTGTGGCTATACAAAACCCTGGGTAGACCCGACTTGGAGTACTGTGAGCAGTTCTGGGCAACACACCTTAGGAAGGATATTTTGGCCCTGGAGGGAATGCAACATAGGTTTACAAAAATGGTATCTGGACTACAGGGGTTAAGTTATTAGAAGAGATGACACAAAGTAGGTCTGTTTTGGTTCGAATTTAGAAGGTTATGGGTTGATCTGGTCTCAGGATGTAAGTATTCAAGATACTAACGGAAAGACAGGGTAGGAATTATAGAATATACAGTGTAGAAGGAGGTCATTCGGCCCATCGAGTCTGCACCGTCCCTTGGAAAGTGCACCGTACCTAAGCTCATGCGTTGCGTCGCCCCCCCCCCCCCCCCCCCCCCCCCCCCCAAATCCCCCCACCTGTCCCTGTAACCCCACCTAACTTTTTTTGGACACCAAGGGCAATTTAGCATAGCCAGTCCACCTAACCTGCACATCTTTGGACTGTGGGAGGAAAATGGAGCATCTGGAGCAAACACGGGGAGAACATGCAGACTCCGCACAAACATTGACCCAAACCAGGAATTGAACCTGGGACCCTGGAGCCGTGAAGCAACTGCGCTAACCACTGTGCTACCGTGCTGCCCTCGTTGGAGAAGCTACTGGCGATTTCCACTGGTTGGAAATTCTAAAACTGGGAGGCATAGTCTAAAAATTGGGGCTAGACTGTTCAGGAAAGATGTTTAGGAAGCACTTCTTCACGCAATGGGTGGTAGAGGTTTGGAACTCTTCCACAAACGGCAGTTGAAGCTGGACAGTTGTTAATAAATCTAAGATAATAGATGTTTGTTAAGCCAAGATATTAAGGAATATGGGCCCATGGCAGGTATATGGAGTTCAGCTACAGATCAGCCATGAATCTCATGGCAGGATAAGCTTGAGATGCTGAATGGCATACTCCTGTTCCTATGTGTTGATTATACAACAGTTCTCAATGTGGCATTTCCCTTTTTAAACATTTATAATAAATAGGTGAGTAGATAGAATGTGAAAATTAAAGTTTCACCGGTAATGATCTCCATGTTGAAAGGGTAGATTAATCATATTCAAGCAAATGGCTGCCATCCTGACAGTTTCCTTTTCATGAAAAATCGTAGAATTAGATATATGGCTTTGTGTAATGTCATCAAAGTCTTTAATACAGCAGTCATCAAAGCCTTGAATAAATATAGTATAATGAAAAGTTGAAACCCCAGTACAGATCCTCATGGGACACAACTCATCACCTCCTTCCATTTAGAAGACATATCGATTATCCCTATTCTTCAATTCCATGAGTTTTAAAGTTGGCTAACAGCCATTTATGTGGGACTATATCAAAATCTTTCTGGAAATCCGTCTGAACTGCATCAAGGATCATATGTAAATTGTACTTCAGAATTATCTTTTTGGTTACAATTATATTTGTATCCAAAATGTATTGAATAGCCTACAAGACATTTTTGCCATCAATGAAAATTCTGAAGAAAAATAAAATATTTGCTGAACAGGTTTCAACTATTTTGCAGTAGCAATATGATAGACTTCTTGCAGATAGTGTTTTTCAGTCTATAAATGCAGCGTTTCACTGAATTCATACATTGTGTCGTGCAAAACAGACCTAGTTGTTATTCAAAGGCAATAGTTAAATAACATTGTGAAAGCTGGGTGCAATGAATGGGGGAATCGAACCACAGTTGTACATTCTTGAACTGAGTTCTTCAACTGAATGTTGGAGTCCAAAATGGGAATCTCTTCTCAGCATCTATGGTCTTGGAATAATCTATTTAAAACATATTTTTCTTTTCTTCCTTTTGGCTTGTAGGAGTTGCTCCAGATGATCAAATGAAAAGAGTTGAAGCTGTTCAGTGTGCAGTCTGCAATACCTATATTCCTTTCCTATTTCACTCTGTACAGCAGCATTTGAAGTCTAATGAACATACCAACAGCAAGAAGGTATTTTTTTTAAAAGTATTTGGCCAGCATCTCGCCATTCAAGAATTTACTAAACTCATTGTGGGTGAGATTGCAACTTGTATTAATTTATAAATTTTATTGATAAAGTGCATAGTATACTAGTTTTGAGCTGACCAATAGCAAGTTACTCTTGCATAGTGTCTTTATAGTTGTAAAGTGTCCCGGTAAAGAAAGGAGATGGTGCCAGCACCAAACCAGAATCAAGAGCAGGAAGTGGGAGAGAGAAGCTGCTAATAGCTGGAGATTTTTGCCACTGCGCGAGCAAATATGGAACCCGCAGTAGTTCTAAATGGGAAGAAGAGAGAGTTTGGGCTGAGCTGTCAATCTAGAAGAGATTGGGGGGCGACGAAGGGACATGGGATGGATCAGCTGTGGAAAGACTTGTGAATGAGGCCAAAGATTTTGAAAGCGGTACACCACAGATATAGGCAGAGATTGATGTGATAGGCAAGTGGGGCTTAGTTTGGCATAGGTCTAGATAGAAATTAACAGAGGCTGTTATCATTTAAGAATTAAATCCAAGGTGCTTCAGTATAACTTCTGCATTTAGAATATTTAAGTTTCTTGTTTGTCCTGGGTATTGTTGCCTCGCAGACTGTTAAACTTTAAGGGAATGTGAGCATTCTTCTACGACTGATTTTTGTTCCTTCCTGTTGGTGCTAACTTTTTTTTCCAGAATTACCATGATCAGGTCAGAAGGGAAAGTCTCCTCACAGCCAGCAGCATGCTCAATAACCCAACCGTAAAGGCTAAATTTGACATGTTCTTAAAGGTAAGGCTGAAATGTTGTAAATGCATAAATCACTCCTGTTTGAGTCAAGAGTTTGCAGGGGAGATATATTTTTTAAATTTAGAGTACCCAATTCATTTTTTTTCAATTAAGAGGCAATTTAGTGTGTTCAATCCACCTACCTTGCACATCTTTGGGTTGTGGGGGGGCGAAACCCACGCAGACACGGGGAGAATGTGCAAACTCCACACGGACAGTGACCCAGAGCCAGGATCGAACCTGGGACCTGGGCGCCGTGAGGCTGCAGTGCTACCAGTTGTTGCTCGTTTTAGGTGAGTGTGCTTAACACTCCCTTTGGCTCTGTTTCAAATTCTATGCTCTGGAGTCGCCAGGTGCCGTATAGACACCGTCACAAGTATCAAGGTCAAGTTCAAAGCAATAAAGCTGTACACCAATTAGTAAGTCCAAAACAATTAGAGTTTATTATAACACAATTATAATAACACTCATGCACACGCTAAAGACTAACTTACTTCTACCACTAAACGACTAATACTTATCTAAGAAGGAACTGCAAGGTCAGGGAACAAGGCCTTCGTTCCATTCTGGGCTGCAGGCTTCGGGTCACTATCGGTCGGCAAGGGTATAAGTAATGCCGGGGTCAGGTAGCGATCGTCGTTAGGCACTTACTTATTGGCGGCTTCAGTTCAGTTGGCTGATGGAGAAGACAGGGGTCTCGAGGCTGGATTCAGAAGCCGGAATCAGGAGAAAGAATCAGAAGACTGAACCATGCGTGGGACCTCTCTTTTATAGGTCCCAGGGGTCCGCGCCCCTTGGGGCGGGCTTCCTCACCTGCTGGGGATCGATTGGGCCTCTTCCCAATCGATATGGTTTGAAACCCCCCCCCCCCCCCCAATCCTAGGGCTGTTCCTTGATGGCTGGGGTGGTTCTTAGGACCCATTATCCTGGGCTTCTTTGGCTCCATCGTGTCTGGGCTGCTATTAAAAGTATCAATTGATACTTAATTGTATCCATTGTACCTGGGACTGCCCGGTATCACCCATTACTGTGTTAACGGCTTTCCCATTTACAGCGCTGCCTGATCTCTGCAGCTGCCAGGAAACTGGTTTCTGCAATTGTTTCAATGCATAATTGCTTCTGCAAGCTGTTTGCTCTTTAACATGTCCGTTTACCCTGCACTCTTTGCAGTCTTCCATTTTGTGTCCGTTTGTGGCCATCTTAGGTGGCTACACAGTGCGCCACCGTGCTGCCCTTGCAGGGGAGATATTGGCATGTTACCTTGGGATCTAGGGCGGTGGCATGGTAAGTTGGGACATTTTGCAAAAGTTGGAAGTGGTGGGGGGAGGCGAGGTGCTCAATCAATGAGAACTTTGTTATGAGAGCTGTTCTATAGTTTAGGTACAGCTTGTGATATGTATAGCTAGTTTGGTGGCTTTGGCAAGGGGAAAGGAGACTCCATTTGTTTGCCAAGTTTCTGCCAATACCAAAACATTGATAGGTTCCAGCACAATGAGTTAGCATGGTTTGGAGGGCGGTATGGAAAAAATGATCGAATAAATCAGGCGGATAAGGTTCAAGTTGGAGACATTAGCTCACAATGGACGCTTGATGATGTGATAGACTTAGTATATAATCTAATCTCTTCATTGCTAAATCTAATGTCTTTAAGGCATATTTACATAGCTTGGTTCTGTGCCATATATCCTATTTGGATAACCAGTCCATGCTCCGCTGGAGCCTCCTTGTTTTATCTAAATCTCCCATCATAGCGATCTATCTCTTCTCTTTTCCATCATATGCTTATCTAGTTTCCCCATAAATGCATCTGTATCATGCTTCAACCACTCTTTGTAACAGTGTTTTCCACATTTTCATAGGTCTGAGTGAAGAAGTTTCTTCTGAATTCCATGTTGCATTTCTTAGCAACAATCATAATGATTGCCTCTATTGTAAAGACCTCTATTAGGTTGCTCTTCAGCCATTTATTTGTGAGAGGGGAGGGCCAGTCTATCTGTCTTTTCCTGACATGTATACCCAGGCATTTCTGGTATCATCCTTGTAACTGTTCTCTGCACCCTCTCCAGTGCCTCTATATCCTTATTGTAATAAGCCAACCAGAACTCAACAAAATTCGCTCCAAGCTTAGCATAACTTCCCTACTTTTCAATTCTGTCCCTCTAGAAATAAAACCTAGTGCTTGGTTAGCTTTCCTGTAGCTCGCCCTTTAATGACTGAGCCATAAAATAATTTTATAATCACAATTTGGTTTCTTGCTTGTGTGCAGGGTGAAAACCCTTTTGAAAATCCTCAGGAGCAACTGCAGCAAGAAAACCAGCCAGATCAAGCAGCAGAGCAAGCACCAGAACAAAATGAAGCCAAGACCGATGTGGAGGAAGCTGCAAGTGAACCAATTAGTCAGTAACATCTTCAGATTGGGGATGCAATAATCTGATCAATACTGAACCTGTAAAAATGCAGTTGTAATGGAGAAAAATATGTTTGCTTTGTTAGTCTCCTAAAGCACTGGTGTGGTGGTTTAATATTCCTTGGCTGATTGTAACTGAAATGCTTTTTATGCGGCTTGTGTATTAGTGTTTTCTGTTAACAAAATAGTGTTAGATTTCCACGAATAACCATGTATTAGTAGAGAAAATGCTAACTGCTCTAAATACTAAAGAAATGTTAAGACTGAGGAATGAACAACCTAGTCAAAAGTGAGTTGCATTATAGGGGGAATGTGTTCAATGGGCCCTTTGCTTTTGCCAATACTGAACAATCTTCATTGGTGTCTTTTTTTTAAAAAACAAAACTTTTTAAGCATCTTAGTATGTACGTTGTTTAGAACTTTGTAGTGTTCAGTTACCCAGTGCTTCTTTGTTGCATCGTTTAGAAAGGTAAGGAAATACTGTAATTTTCCTTGGGCATTTATATTGGTAATAATTAGAATACAGTTGTGACTAGTTTGATAAGCGACTACTGCTTCGTATTGAAAGATTTTGCTTGTTTACCTGTATTGTAAAGTCAAAGTCTGACTTTACCTTTCATTGATGTTATTCTATGTATACCTTTGTACGCTACTAATGGCAATAAAGACTTTTAGATATGTAATCTATTAACTTGTTTTGCGAACAAAATTAAATATTCGACAGCTGCATGATCACTTTCTCCAGTTGCAGTAAATATTGAAGAGTGTGCAACATGGTTATCATCTCCAAAGTTGGGAGGGAGGCACACTTAATGTCCCTTAATGAGGCACAGTCTGTTTATCTTCCCTGGTGCAAACGTAAACCAAATTAGTATATTTAAATCCTCTTCTAAATATGCCTCAACCAGATTCTCCAGGCTCCCAGTATTCTCCCACTTACCGGTGTAATGTGAAGCTGGCGAAAATTGCTACTGGCCTCCACCATCGGGTAACATACAATTCCGCGCCGAGGCCCCAGGTTTGATCCCGGCTCTCGGTCACTGCCCGTGTGGAGTTTGCACATTCTCCCCGTGTTTGCGTGGGTTTCGCCCCCACAACCCAAAGATGTGCAGAATAGGTGGATTGGCCATGCTAAATTGCCCCTTAATTGGCAAACATTAATTGGGTACTCTAAATTTATTTCAAAAAAGAACATATAATTCCTACACTGCAGAAGGAGGCTATTTGGCTCATCGAGTTCATACCAATCCGCTGAAAGAGAACCCTACCTAGGGCCGATCCCCATAACCCCATCTAACCTGCACATCTTTGGGCACTAGGGGGAAATTTAGCATACCCAATCCACCTACCCTGCACATCATTGGACTGGGAGGAAATCGGAAACCCACGCAGACACACGGGGAGAATGTACACAGTCACCCAAATCGGAATTGAATCGAGGCAGCAGTGCTAACCCCCCATGCCATGTCCCCAATCACGCAGGGGGCTCAAAGGACACAGCAGCCTCTGTGATTGCGGACATGGCAGGTCAGGGACAGTGCCATGGGGTGGGCACTATGGAAAATATGATGGAGGGGATCATTTGGTGACCCCATAGTGAGCTGTTGTTGACCTGGTGGGGATGGGGGGGTGGTGGAGATTGGTGCTGGTACTGTCGATTGGGATTGGGGTGCTGAAGGCAGATCCCGATGCCAGCAATCATCTTTTGGGGGGGTGTTGCTGATGATATTGGAGTGGGTCACTGTTTCCCCAGTGCTGGGGATGTTTTTGTTTGATGAAAGTGGGAGGGGGTGCCTTCACTATCACTTTAAGATGAGTGCGCCCTGTCCCCCTCTGCCGGTGCAAACCCCCCCTCCAAACAAAATTATTGAAGTGGGTGGATCGCGATCTGGATCGTACCGATACTCGGCAGGAATTGCATCCCTTTTCCTGCCGGAGGCCACACATCAAAATATTTTCAGAGAATTGTGCCCAATATGTTGGTTTACATTATCTCGCCTCCAAAAGCTAGTGAGGATCTCATACCCTTGTCACAAAGAACAAGGCCATCTGTTCAGCTGCCTTTACTTCTCTTTTCTGTTATCTACGGGCAGGCATTCCCTAAGGTTTCCCAGTGTCCTAGCCCTGAGCTCGATTTCTTTCGATTCTATCCCACCTCCTGCTTGGTTATTTTGTCCATGTGATGTACTTCCTGCTCCCTCGATCTTTGTAGCCAGAGAATCACTAGTTGAATTAGCTCTAAAATATTAGCATCCTGTTCTGTACCTATCGATTATGGCACAGGCAGTAGTTTCAGATGTTGCCTGAATTTAGGAAAGGTGACCCATTCTCTTAGTATGTAACAGATTAGTAGATTGATTATAACATGGCAGAGGTTGTGGGCCCTAACCTCCGAACTCCCCAGTATCAGATTTGAAAGATGCGTTAGGCAATCCCCCTCAGAACTTTACAGGTCAGAGTTTGCATGGTGATTTCCCAGAAGTGAAAACTTCCTCTGGGCAATTGCCCTGCATCAAGAACTATCTGAAAAAGTGATTTAAACTGCAAACTTCAGATGGTTCTGGCTGTGTTACACAATTAGCTAGCAAAAAAAGTTAAAAGTCAAACCTCTCCAGAGAGTTGGAAATCTCGCGAGGGACACCAAGTCAATGTGACAATGGCCGCTAAATCGCGTCCGTGATTTTGTGTAAAGTGTAAAGGTTTATGTATGTTGAGTCGAGAAAAGCATTGGAGCTGTACTGTGACTCCAAATATTTGAGCACATAATCGTGGTCTGACACCTCTGCAATACCGAGGGCGAGCTGCACTGCTGTGGGTGCCGTCTTTCAGCCAAGACATTAAATTGATCTATCTGCCCTCTCGGATGTATAAACAAAATCACAATGTTATTTGAAGACGAGCAGGTTGCCTTGGCCAATTTTTATCCCTTAGCCAATTCAAAACATCATCTGGTTATTTACCTCATTCCTGTTTGTGGGTCCTTTGCTGGATGAAAATCAGCTGCTGTATTTCCTTGCTTTATCACAGAGACGGGCTGTAACATGCTTTGGCACCTCCTGGGTTATGAAAGGCTCTGCATAAATGCTATTTCTCCCGCCTCTTTTAGTGACTGGTCAAGCAGTTTAGCTCTGAATAAAAATCCAGAGGTTGCTGCAATTGTTGATTTTTGAACAGATCAAGCTTTTATGTAACCATCTTGGTCCATTGCTGTCAAAATAACCACATCCTTGTTAAAAACACCTCCTTTTCAAACCTCTTCCAAATATGTCCGTAATATGACCTGAAGTAGTTCCTTAACCAGTTGTTGAAATGAAATACTATGAACTGCCCACTTACAAGGAAAGAATTAATGGTCAGTTCCATTACCTGTGCACTAACCTGCCTTTCAGGAATTAAAGAGACACCATTTATATAGAATGTACCCCTTGTTACCAAATATATCTACGATACCTGAACTCTGTAAGATGTTCCCTGTTCCTCAAACAACATACAAATTGAATAACCAGCTATAGTTACCACACAATGCAGAGATGATACTCCAGTCTGGGAACCATCTTTCAGAGAAGATATTTTAAAACTACTGTTACGAAGGTTTTCTGCACTGCCTTGGCTCTAAGACTTAGAAGTTTTTTGTTGTAAACTTGGTCTTCAGGTTTGTTGGCTGGAAACTGACCTGTCCACTTTGAGACTGCAAGATGGTAACTGCCTCCCTTCCTTCTCACGGACTGCTCAATTATACCTTTGTTGCTCTGTGATTATGCCTTCTGTGTATTTGCCTATCTTTTATACGTTGGCATATGTATATCTCGGGGACCTTCGCAATCCTCTATAATCTGTTTCTCCTCCATAAACTATTCACACTTGATTATGATCTAAACTGCCTTTTAATCTCATTACCTGGAGAAACGCATACCAGTTGAAGCTCTGAATACCGTCTATACTGTCTCCAGGCAGATCCTTGACACTGTCACAAATGCTTCCGATGGATGTTCTTTTGAAGAGTTAAATATTATTTGCGAAGTCAGGAACATTTGACAAGTTCAGCAATATTGACAATTGAAAGATTTTACCTACGATGATGTAATTGATGATTTTGTAAAGAAAAAGTTCAGAATAAAAGCTTTCCAAATGCCACGCCAACAAGGAATAAAGCAAGAACATCTTAAAAATCTGCCCCTCATCCATATTCTCTTTTTTGAATTCTGTTTTTCAAAATGGATCATTGCTGGTCTGATATAATGACTGTTGCTGGTCACATGATGGTAGATCTAACCCCCATCTCAAGATTGGCCTTCAGGAAGTCTCTGGGACAAAGGATGGTATCCTGGCAGACAAAGCCACTGACATTGGACTTGGAATCTCTGGACTCCATTCCCGTGAATTTACGGCAATAACGTCTTTGATTTTGTGAGAGGAAGTAGGAAGTCAACTTTTATTTTTGAAACTGAATGAGTCTCTGAAACATACTGAATGGCAGTGTATGCATCTTGTTGATTGGAGTATTTGCTCCGGACTGGTACGTTCTGTCTTGCACTGGGTTGTGCTGCAACAATGTAATCGTCTGATTTTTCCATCTCATCAGCAAGTTCCATGTTTGCTCGCCTCAAAGCCCACATTGCGATATTTACCATCTTCACCTTCATTCTGACAAGTTGTAAGCTTTGAAGCAAGAAGTGAAGGTGAGCACGGGGCCCCATAAATTGTAAATCCGGCTGGCAGACATAAAACAGAGAATAGCAATAAATGGGTCTCTTTTGGAGTGTCAGGTGGTGGGTGACTGCTGGGGTCCTGCAGGGATCAGTGCTTGGGGTCCCAGCTATTCACAATCTGATTCGATGATTTGGATGAGGGAACCAAATGTAATATTTCCAAGTTTGCTGATGACATGAAACTTAGAGAGGGTGTAAGTGGTGAAGAGAATTCTAAAAGGCCTAAGTGATTTAGACAAGTTGAGTGGAGTGGGAAAATACATGGCAGATGCTGTATGTATAACGTTACTCACTTTGGTAGGAAAAAAAGAAAGCAGACTATTATATACATGGTAATAGATTGGGAAACAAAGGTGTCATGATATGCACTCATGCACATAATGAGATACAGACAGGCAGTGCCAGACACCCAGTACAGCCAATCAACACACAGGACAGAACACAACCAATCACCAGGCAGAACACTGGAGGGTGGTCTCCCACTATAAAACACACGAGGCATCAGCACTCTACCTCTTTCCACTGGTGACAACTGTAATGACAGGGTGTATATATCAGTTAGCACCTTCTACACGTGGATCAGAGCTAGTCTGGTCTAGTTAGCTATAGTTAGCATTCTACTAAGAGTGTCAACCCACAGCGAACTGTGTGCACTGCTCAACAAGTTCAATGAAGCGTATTTAACGAACATCAAAGTTTGGAGTCTACTTTCATGTACAACTGCATCCAGTTGCAGTCCGTGTTACCCCAGGGTGATGAACACAAAATGGTACCTGTAGTCTACTTTCTCCAAGTGGTTTACCTCGTGTGATTCCGTGACGACCAGCAAGTGCCTTCCAGTGGCATGGAGAAGATACAGGCCCCTCCATAGCTACGGATCGCCGTCAATCTCAGCGCCAACTGGCGGGTCTTCAAGCAAAGGTTCCTTCTCTACATTGAGGCCTCAGGCCTCGAAGATGCGTCCGATGCCAGAAAAATCGTGCTGCTCCTATCAACTGCGGAAGACCAAGCCATCCAGATTTTCAACTCGCTTACTTTTACCGACGGTGAGGACAACACCAAATTCAAGACCGTTTTAGGGAAGTTCGGCAGTCACTGTGAACTCGAAACAAACGAGAGCTTTGAGCGCTATATCTTCCAGCAAAGCCTTCAGGGTAAGGATGAACCTTTCCAATTCTTTCTAACTCATCTCTGTATATTAGTGTAGTCCTGCAATTATGGTGACACCACTGATTCCATCATCAGGGATCAGATCGTGTTTGGGGTGCACTCCGATTCCTTGCGGGAGCAGCTCCTCAAAATTAAGCACATGACCCTGCCAGTCGCAATCGAGACGTGTAAAGTGCATGAACATGCGAGAAATCGGTACTCCCGTTTCAAATCGGCAGAACACGAACAACTTGCCTCCCACTAGGCAGAGAGTGTACAGGCCATCGCCCGGATGCAGCGCCTCAGTATCGATGAAATCGGCCATTTCACGCGCTTTTCTCGGGGCCCCACGCATGCGCAATGTGAACGGGAGAATGAAGAGGCAGAAGACCAAACTGCGCAGGTGCGAACTTTGTCTGATCGCACTACGCATGTGCGACGATGCACGGAGCGTCACGACATCAATGTCATGACGTGCCCAAACTACGGCACTGCCCACTTAAAGCGGCAATGCCTGTAAAAGGCAGGCGATGTTTAAATTGCGGGAGGCCTGGACATTATGCAGGCTTGTGCAGGTCTGCACCACCAGTCAAGGGCCAGCGATCCCACTTTCAACGCAAGCGCGTTTGATGTGTACAGGATGGTCGACTGGGTTCTGATCCTGGTAGCACTACGGATCCAGAGGACGACTGTCTGGAGTCCCCCCTATTGTCTGGGCATCATCACTACATGTGAGTATGCCTCCTCAAATTCAGCAAGATGCCTATCTATCCTCAATGTGGATTCCACGGACGAATGGCGTGCTGTCATACACGTTAATGCAGCATCCAGTTCAAGCTGGACACTGGTGCTTATGCCAATCTCATCTCTCAAGCTGATTTTGACCGCATTAAAAAGCAACCCAAAAGTCTTCTGCCAGCCTGCCAGCTCCTCGATTATAATGGCAATGCCATAACTGCACTAGGATCTTGTCATCAATTCGTCTCCAACAAGACCATCAATGCCACACTGCGATTCGAAATCGTCAAGCCTGATAAGGCATCACTGCTTGGTACCCATGCATGCAAGCTACTCAACCTCGTACATGCCATGTCCTCTGCCAATGTGAATCTTCAGGCTGACATTGATGAAATCCTGTCACAATACCCGGATGTGTTTAGTGGAATGGGTACGCTGTCATACTGCGACAAGATCCTACTCATGCCTGATGCCACGCCTGTAATCCATGCACCATGCCGGGTGCCGGCTCCTCTGAAGGAACATTTAAAAGCCACAGCTACATGAGCTCCAAGACCAGGGCATAATCTCCAAAGTGACGGAACCGACTGACTGGGTCAGCTCGATGGTCTGTGTGAAGAAGCCCTCAGGAGAGTTGCGGATATGCATAAATCCCAAAGATCTTAACCAGAACGTAATGCGGGAACACTACCCGATCCCGAAGTGGGAGGAACTGACCAGTGAGATGGCACACGCCAAATTCTTCACGAAGCTAGATGCATCGCGTGGTTTCTGGCAGATACAACTGGACAAGTCCAACAGGAAGCTTTGCACATTCAACACAACATTTGGCAGGTACTGTTATAACCGTATGCCGTTCGGCATTGTCTCAGCCTCTGAAATCTTCCGCAGGATCATGGAGCAGATGATGGAGGGCATTGGGGGTGTGCGTGTCTACGTAGATGATGTAATCATATGGTCCACGACCCCCAAGGAACACATATCTCGTCTCAAACAAGCCTTTTTACGTGCCCATGCAAACGGCCTCAAGCTGAACAAGGACAAGTGCTCCTTTGGCATGTCATCCATCAAGTTCTTGGGCGACCAGATATCCTAGCAGGGCGGGCGACCAGATTCGGACAGGTCAAGGCCATTAACGTCATGAAGACCCCGGAAGACAAGAAGGCGGTACTCCGCTTCCTCGGAATCAACTTCTTGGGAAAATTCATTCCCAACATGGCCTCACTCACCACGGCTCTCAGGCATCTGAAGAATTCCACTGCATTCCAGTGGCTACCCACACATCAAGCAGAGTGGCTCAATCTCAAAGCAAAGCTCACCACTGCTCCGGTACTAGCGTTTTTTGACCCGGACAGGGAAACAAAAATCTCCACGGACGCAAGCCAAGACAGCATTGATGCGGTGCTCCTCCAGAAGGATGATTCCTCGTCCTGTGCTCCAGTTGCTTATGCATCAAGGGCCATGACTCCTACTGAACAGAGGTATGCCCAGATAGGAAAAGAGTGCCTGGGCCTCCTAACTGGCATTGTAAAGTTCCATGACTACATTTACGGTCTACCAACATTCACAGTGGAGACTGACCACAGACCCGTGGTCCATATTATTCATAAGGACTTGGATGACATGACACCCAGGCTTCAGCGCATTCTCTTTCGACTCCGAAGGTATGATTTTGAGTTAGTATACACACCAGGCAAGGAGCTGATAATTGCGGATGCCCAGTCCCATTCCATCACCTCGCCCTGTGGACAGGTTGACTCATCCGCCAAATTGAGGCACAGGTGCAACTGTGTGCCAGCAACCTCCTGGCCTCAGATGAAAGAGTGATCAGCATTCGTGAACAGACTGCCAAAGACCCTCTGCAGTGTGTAATGCACCACCGCGCAAATGGCTGGTAAAAAGGGCAATGCCCTCAGTTCTTTAATGTGAAGGATGACCTGACAGTCGTCGAGGGGATCCTCCTCAAGCTAGATCGTATCATTATTCCTCACAGTCTGCAGAGCTTAGTGCTCAAGCAAATCCACGAGGGACACCTAGGTGTCTAAAAGTGTAGGCGCAGGGCCTGGCAGGCTGTATATTGGTCTGGAATCAGCCAGGACATATCCAACATGGTCCTCAATTGTGCGACCTGCCAGCGTTTCCAGCCTGCTCAAACAAAAGAAACACTCCAGCAGTACGAGATCGTGACCTCTCCGTGGTCCAAGGTGGGAATCGACCTTTCTCATGCCAATGGGCGTGACTATGTGCTCATCATAGATTACTTCTCAAATTACCCGGAAGTTGTGAAGCTGTCAGGCCTCACATCAAGGACAGTCATCAAGGCCTGCAAGGAGACATTTGCCAGGCATGGTATTCCACTCACTGTCATGAGTGACAATGGTCCCTGCTTCCACAGCCAAGAGTGGTCCAATTTCACCAAGTTGTACCAATTCAACCACATTACCTCAAGCCCACACTACCCGCAGTCTAACGGGAAGGTTGAGAAAGGGGTCCATATAGTGAAGCAACTGCTCTGTAAGGCTGCAGACACTGCCTCTGACTTCAACATTGCGCTGTTGGCATACAGGGCAATCCTTCTGCCTACCGCTATGTCTCCGGCTCAAGTCCTCATGAATAGAGACCTGTGGACAACTGTTCCGGCCATACACTTACCAAACTTGGATTACCTCCCAGTGCTGCAAAAGGTGCAGCAACACAGGAACCGGCAAAAGCTGACATACGATGCTCATGCTACCGATTTGCCTGTGTTATCTCCAGAGGATGCTGTTCGGATCAAGCTACCTGATGGAGGCTGGTCAGCTCCAGCTGTTGTTGTTCGACAGGCTGCTCCAAGATTATTTGTAGTTTGTATGGCTGATGGCTTCATTGGCAGGCGCAACAGAAGGGCACTGCGCAAACTTGCCTGCCTACCACCAAATCTTACTTTTCCAGATATTGTTGTGCCTCCTCCAGACTCCTCGCACCACGAGACCACCGATCTGACAGCAATCCCGCCTGTCAAAGCGCCGTCGTCCCCACCTCCACTTCTCAGGCGATCGACAAGCCCCAAAGATTGGACTTATAGATATTTATCTTGTAAATGTTGTTCTGTATCTGCACGCTAAACACCTCTCATGTATATATTCATCCACTCGCCATTTAATGTAAATAGTTATACATGTAAATACAGTCGCATATGCTCCAAGCAACCGACAATTTTTTTTTAAAAAAGGAGGATGTCATGATTTGCACTCATGCACATAATGAGATACAGACAGGCAGTGCCAGACACCCAGTACAGCCAATCAACACACAGGACAGAACACAACCAATCACCAGGCAGAACACTAGAGGGTGGTCTCCCACTATAAAACACACGAGGCATCAGCACTCTGCCTCTTTCCACTGGTGACAACTGTAGTGACAGTCAGGGTGTATATATCATTTAACACCTTCTACACGTGGATCAGAGCTAGTCTGGTCTAGTTAGTTATAGTTAGCACGCTTAGATTAGTAGAGTGTCAAACCCACAGCGAACTGTGTGCACTGCTTAACAAGTTCAATAAAGTGTATTGAACTAACATCAAAGTTTGGTGTCTACTTTCAAGTACAAGCATCCAGTTGCAGTCTTTGTTACCCCAGGGTGATTAACACTACAAAAGCGACTTGGGTGCCATTGTATCCAGTCACTGAAAGCAAGCATGGAGCTATAGCAAGGAGTTAAGAAGACAAATGGTACGTTAACCTTCATTGCAAGAGATCTTGAGCACAGGAACGAGGATGTCTTACTGCAGCCATACAGGGCCTTGGTGAGACCACACCTGGTTTTAGGTGCTGCGGGTTACGGCACTCGAGGTGCACATCCAGATGCCTTTTAAATGGGTCGAGGGCCTCTGCCTCTTCCACCCTTTCAGGCAGTGAGTCACAGACCCCCACAGCCCTCTGGATAAACAGATTTTTCCTCCTCTCCTCTCCAATCCTTCTACCAATCACTTTAAATCTATGCCCCCTAGTCACTGACCCATCTGCCAAAGTAAATTGGCCCTTCTCACCCTGCTGTCCAGGCCCCTGACAATTCTGTCCATCTCAATCACTCCCCTCAGTCTCCTCCGTTCTAACGAGAACAATCCTAGCTTTTCCAATCTTTCCTCATAACTAGCATTTTTCCAGTACTGGCAAAGTCCTTGTAAATCTCCTCTGTACCCTCTCTAATGCAATTACATCCTTTCTGTAATGAAGTGAGCAGGACTGCGCACAGTACTCAAGTTGTGCCTGACTGATGGTTTATACGTTTCCAGCATTACCTCTCTCCTCTTATGTTCTACACCTCGGCGAATAAATGAAAGGATCCCATATGCCTTCCTAACCATCTTATCAACTTGTCCGTCTACCTTCGGGATCTGTGGACCTTCAATCCAAGGTCCCTCACTTACTCTCAAACACCTCGAAGTATTCTCCCATTAATCATGTATTTCTTTGCCTTGTTTGACCTCCATAAATACATCACCTCACACTTTTCCAGGTTGACTTCCATTTGCCACTTTTCTGTCCGTTGGACCAGTGTAGGCGCTCTTGCAGCAGAACACCATTTAATTATGCCATAATGCAAACCTTCGAAGCAACAAGCTGCTCCACGCTGATTCATTCCTGAGGTCATGGGCTGAGGCACTTAATCAAAATGAAAGTACCATTAATTGCATTTGGCGCTTTGGTGAGTTGCTTTGGTGCATCTTGTAGATAATAATAATAATCTTTATTGTCACAAGTAGGCTTACATTAACACTGGAATGAAGTTACTGTGAAAATCCCCTAGACGCCACATTCCGGCGCCTGTTCGGGTATACTGAGGGAGAATTCAGAAAGACCAATTCACCTAACAGCATGTCTTCCGGGACTTGTGGGAGGAAACCGGAGCACCCGGAGGAAACCCACACAGACCGTGGGAGAACGTGCCGACTCCTCACAGACAGTGATCGAACCCGAACCCTGGAGCTGTGAGGCAACAGTGTTACTCACTGTGCTACCGTGATGGTACACACCTTGGCCGCTGTGCATCAGTGGTGGAAGGATCGAATGTTGAAAAGTGGATGGGGTGCCATTTCAGTGAGCTACCTTGTCTTAAATGGCGGCAACCTTCTTGAGCATTGGAACTGCAGTGGTCCAGGCCAGTGGGCAGTCGCCTGACCTGTGCCTTGTAGATGGTGGACAGCTGTCGGGAGTCATGAGCTGAGTTGCTGTCTGCAGAGCTCCCAGCCTCTGACTTGCTGTTGTGGTCACAGTATGTAGTGGATCCAGTTCAGTTTGCAGTAAATTATAGTTCCCAGCCTGAGGGATCTAGCCACGGTAACACCAGTGTATATCAAGGGGAAATGTTAAAATTCTCTCAATTTGAAAATGATTATTGCCTGGCACTTGAGTGGTGTAAATGTAACTTGCCGCTTGTTAGTTCAAGCCTGAATATTGTCCGGGTCTTTCTGCACAGGGACACAGACTCCTTCAGGATCTGAGGAGTTGCGAATGAGACTCCTGGAAAGTTGTGGGGCAGGAGGAGGTTGCAAGCGTGATGCCGTGGAGGGATCTAAATGCAAGAATAATAAACCAAAGTTAATTTAACTAAGACAGTATTTATATTCCTGCTTGTTACAATTGACATCCTGCATCTATATTTTCGGGAAATCTGAGCTGGCTGATATACAATCTCTCAGTCAGCCGATAGAGGGCACCATAACTATTCTTCAGTGACAAATACATCTGAAATAGTAACTTATCACTGAAACATACAGGGGAGAGAGGTTTATTCTTAATCCAGTAAACAGTTATAACGAGACTGGATATTGTAAAGTGCATTTCCTGCAGCACTTATAGAACATAGAACATACAGAAGGAGGCCATTCGATCCATCTGAGTCTGCACTGACCCACTTAAGCCCTCACTTTCCACCCTATCCCAGTAACCCAATAACCCCTCCTAAGCTTTTTGGTCACTAAGAGCAATTTATCATGGCCAATCCACCTAACCTGCATGTCTTTGGACTGTGGGAGGAAGCCGGAGCACCCGGAGGAAACCCATGCAGACACGGGGAGAACGTGCAGACTCCGCACAGACAGTGACCCAGCGGGGAATCGAACCTGGGACGTGGCGTTGTGAAGCCACAGTGCTATCCACTTGTGCTACCGGTGCTGCCCCTGTTAAAGATGAGAAGGAATGAAAGGTTGCACGTTTTCTTCACAATAGCATAAATAGTAACTAAGATCTGAAGTGAGTGAAACATTTCCCTGAATCCAACGGCTGCTGTCGTTGCTGAATGAAATGGCAGCTGTATATAATATATAGTCATTCTCCCAGTGGAAAATGTCGACTGTTGAAAGTTAATAAATAACGTGTAACAGGTTTCGGCAAAGCTTGCTGTGCACTTTGCAGGTATTTTGCTAGCTTTACAGATCACAGCTCTTGCAGCAGAACACCATTTAATTATGCCATAATGCAAATCATCAAAGCAACAAGCAGCTCCACGCTGATTAATTCCAGAGGTCATGGGTTGAGGCACTTAATCAAAATGAAAGTACCATTAATTGCATAAACCTATATGGTGTTGAAAGAATTAATAATGAACTTTGGAATGCCAGAAAGATTAGGGCCATATTATCCTCTAGGCATTCGCTTTAAGGACATGGCTGATGTGGCTAGATAGGCAGCTGGAAAAGAAGGTGGTGAAACGTGGCAGGAGTCGCTCCGTCTGTTCTAACTGTTGTTTTGAGTCTTGTCTCCCAGTCTTAAGGACGGGTGCGCGGAAATTAGGAAACACAATGTTGATTGTTAGATCCAGATTTCAAACATACATGGCTGAGGTTTGAATGACGCGGAGCCTTTTGTGAGAGGCGGTATCGGAGAGGATTTCTAGTTAGGCCGGCCTTGCCCCTGCCGGTCACTAATCTTGAAGAAGCTATTTCTTTATAAAACTACTCATTCTGCCAAACATTTGGAGTGAATAATTAATGTAGTTCTTTGTGAGTTACACAGGCTTTTAGATTGATCTCATCTTCTGTGAAAGTATAAAGAACAAGGGCAGGATTTGCTCCCCAATTGACTATTAATGACGGCAAGGGAGATTGAAATTAAGGGTGAGGATCTGGAAGTATCAGTGCGGCGTTGACACAAGTGAATAGCACAGACCCATGCTCACAGAATGGGTGTCACAGCCATTGTCAGCTAGCTGAGTGCTGGCAGAGTTTGAGGAGTGTGCCTAAGAGGCTGCACAAGCTGATTATACTCTGAGAACTCAAGATATTCAGCTTGCATTGCCTTGACAGAACTGCCACTTTTTTTTCTGATGTATGAAAGACCACGATACATATTAAAATGAGCATAATTTTGTTAACTGTGGTTGAATGTGGCGCTTGAATGCTTGTGCTCCAGGTCTGTTTAAATGGAGCACTTCTCCATTGTGAACTCCTACTCCACTCTCTAGCTGGCTTACTCCTACGTGCTACCGCAGCTGATGGTGAAGGAGTGGTGGGTAGCCTTGAGCTAGCTGACTGCCCATGTGAGATTTGTCAAAATGCCTATCCTCACGAACAACCGCTGACCTGCCTGCACTGGTGTCTGGGAAACTGTTTGCCTGAAGCAGTGCAAGGAATGCCGGGTATTCAGCCGGGCCGCCTGTATCTGCTTACACTGTGCTGCCTGTATCTGTTTACATTGTGCCGCCTGTACCTGCTTACACTCTGCTGCCTGTATCTGTTTACATTGTGCCGCCTGTACCTGCTTACACTGTGCCGCCTGTATCTGCTTACACTGTGCTGCTTGTATCTGCTTACACTCTGCTTCCTGTATCTGCTTACACTGTGCCGCCTGTATCTGCTTACACTGTGCTGCCTGTATCTGCTTACACTGCGCTGCCTATATCTGTTACACTGTGCTGCCTGTATCTGCATACTGTGCTGCCTGTATCTGCATACTGTGCTGCCTATATCTGTTACACTGTGCTGCCTGTACCTGCATACTGTGCTGCCTGTATCTGCTTAAACTGTGCCACCTGCATCTGCTTACACTCTGCTGCCTGTATCTGCTGACACTGTGCCGCCTGTATCTGCTTACACTGTGCTGCCTGTATCTGCTTACACTGTGCTGCCTGTATCTGCTTACACTCTGCTGCCTGTATCTGCTTACACTGCGCTGCCTATATCTGTTACACTGTGCTGCCTGTATCTGCAGACTGTGCTGCCTGTATCTGCATACTGTGCTGCCTATATCTGTTACACTGTGCTGCCTGTATCTGCATACTGTGCTGCCTGTATCTGCTTAAACTGTGCCACCTGCATCTGCTTACACTCTGCTGCCTGTATCTGCTTACACTGTGCCGCCTGTATCTGCTTACACTGTGCTGCCTGTATCTGTTTACATTGTGCCGCCTGTACCTGCTTACACTCTGCTGCCTTTACCTGTTTACATTGTGCCGCCTGTACCTGCTTACACTGTGCCGCCTGTATCTGCTTACACTGTGCTGCTTGTATCTGCTTACACTCTGCTTCCTGTATCTGCTTACACTGTGCCGCCTGTATCTGCTTACACTTTGCTGCCTGTATCTGCTTACACTGCGCTGCCTATATCTGTTACACTGTGCTGCCTGTATCTGCATACTGTGCTGCCTGTATCTGCATACTGTGCTGCCTATATCTGTTACACTGTGCTGCCTGTATCTGCATACTGTGCTGCCTGTATCTGCTTAAACTGTGCCACCTGCATCTGCTTACACTCTGCTGCCTGTATCTGCTTACACTGTGCCGCCTGTATCTGCTTACACTGTGCTGCCTGTATCTGCTTACACTGTGCTGCCTGTATCTGCTTACATTGTGCTGCCTGTATCTGCTTACACTGTGCTGCCTGTATCTGCTTACACTGTGCTGACTGTATAAGCTTACACTGTGCTGCCTGTATCTGCTTACACTGTGCTGCCTGTATCTGCTTACACTGTGCTGCCTGCATCTGCTTACACTGTGCTGTCTGTATCTGCTTACACTCTGCTGCCTGTATCTGCATACTCAGCAGCCTGTATCTGCTTACACTCTGCTGCCTGTATCTGCATACTCTGCTGCCTGTATCTGCATACACTGTGCTGCCTGTAGCTGCCTACACTGTGCTGCCTATATCTGATTACACTGTGCTGCCTGTATCTGCATAATCTGCTGCCTGTATCTGCTTACACTCAGCTGCCAATATCTGCTTACACTCTGCTGCCTGTATCAGCTTACACTGTGCTGCCTGAATCTGCTTACCTTCTGCTGCCTTTATCTGCCTAAACTGGGCTGCCTGTATATGCTTACACACTGCTGCCTGTATCTGCTTAAACTGTGCTGCCTGTATCTGCTTACACTGTGCTGCCTGTATCTGCTTACACTTTGCTGCCTGTATCTGCTTACACTGTGCTGCCTGTATCTGCTTACACTATGCTGCCTGTATCTGCTTACACTGTGCTGCCTGTATTTGCTTACACTGTGCTGCCTGTATCAGATTACACTGTGATGCCTGTATCTGCTTACACTGTGCTGTCTGTATCTGCTTAAACTGTGCTGCCTGTATTTGCTTACACTGTGCTGCCTGTATCTGCTTAAACTGAGCTGCCTGTATCTGATTACACTGTGCCGCCTGTATCTGCTTACACTCTGCTGCCTGTATCTGCTTACATTGTGCTGCCTGTACCTGCTTACACTGTGCTGCCTGTATCTGCTTAAACTGTGCTGCCTGTATCTGCTTACACTGTGCTGCCTGTATCTGCTTACACTTTGCTGCCTGTATCTGCTTACACTGTGCTGCCTGTATCTGCTTACACTATGCTGCCTGTATCTGCTTACACTGTGCTGCCTGTATTTGCTTACACTGTGCTGCCTGTATCAGATTACACTGTGATGCCTGTATCTGCTTACACTGTGCTGTCTGTATCTGCTTAAACTGTGCTGCCTGTATTTGCTTACACTGTGCTGCCTGTATATGCTTAAACTGAGCTGCCTGTATCTGATTACACTGTGCCGCCTGTATCTGCTTACACTCTGCTGCCTGTATCTGCTTACATTGTGCTGCCTGTACCTGCTTACACTGTGCTGCCTGTATCTGCTTACACTGTGCTGCCTGTATCAGCTTACACTGTGCTGCCTATATCTTCTTAAACTGTGCTGCCTGTATCTGATTACACTGTGCCGCCTGTATCGCTTACAATCTGCTGCTTGTATCTGCTTACACTGTGCTGCCTGTATCTGCTTACACTGTGCCGCCTGAATCTGCTTACCTTCTGCTGCCTGTATCTGCTTACACTGTGCTGCCTGTATCTGCTTACACTGTGCTGCATGTATCTGCTTACACTGTGCCGCCTGTATCTGCTTACACTGTGCCACCTGTATCTGCTTACACTGTGCTGCCTGTATCTGCATACTCTGCTGCCTGTATCTGATTACTCTGTGCTGCCTGTATCTGATTACACTGTGCTGCCTGTATCTGCATACTCTGCTGCCTGTATCTGATTACACTATGCTGCCTGTATCTGATTACACTGTGCGGCCTGTACCTGCTTACACTCTGCTGCCTGTATTTGACTACAGTCTGCTGCCTGTATCTGATTACACTGTGCTGCCTGTATCTGCTTACGCTGTGCTGCCTGTATCTGCTTACACTGTGCTGCCTGTATCTGCTTACACTGTGCCACCTGTATCTGCTTACACTGTGCCGCCTGTATCTGCTTACACTGTGCTGCATTTATCTGCTTAACCTGTGCTGCCTGTATCTGATTACACTGTGTCGTTTGTATCTGCTGACACTGTGCCGCCTGTATCTGCTTACACTGTGCCACCTGTATCTGCTTACACTGTGCTGCCTGTATCTGCATACTCTGCTGCCTGTATCTGATTACTCTGTGCTGCCTGTATCTGATTACACTGTGCTGCCTGTATCTGCATACTCTGCTGCCTGTATCTGATTACACTCTGCTGCCTGTATCTGCTTACACTGTGCTGCCTGTATCTGCTTACACTGTACTGCCTGTATCTGCTTACACTGTGCTGCCTGTATCAGCTTACACGGTGCTGCCTGTATCTGCTTAAACTGCGCTGCCTGTATCTGCTTAAACAGTGCTGCCTGTATCTGCTTACACTTTGCTGCCTGTATCTGCTTACACTCTGCTGCCTGTATCTGCTTACACTGTGCTGCCTGTATCGGCTTACACTGTGCTGCCTGTATTTGCTTACACTGTGCAGCCTGTATCAGCTTACACTGTGCTGCCTGTATCTGCTTACACTGTGCTGCCTGTATCTGCTTAAACTGAGCTGCCTGTATCTGATTACACTGTGCCGCCTGTATCCGCTTACACTCTGCTGCCTGTATCTGCTTACACTGTGCTGCCTGTCCCTGCTTACACTGTGCTGCCTGTATCTGCTTACACTGTGCTGCATGTATCAGCTTACACTGTGCTGCCTGTATCTGTTAAACTGTGCAGCATGTATCTGCTTAAACTGTGCTGCCTGTATCTGCTTACACTTTGCTGCCTGTATTTGCTTACACTCAGCTGACTGTATCTGCTTACACTGTGCTGCCTGTATCTGCTTACACTGTGCTGCCTGTATTTGCTTTCACTGTGCTGCCTGTATCAGCTTACACTGTGCTGCCTCTATCTGCTTACACTGTGCAGCCTATATCTGCTTACACTGTGCAACCTGTAACTGCTTACACTGTGCTGCCTGTATCTGCTTACACTGTACAGCCTGTATCTGCTTACACTGTGCTGCCTGCATCTGCTTACACTGTGCTGCCTGTATCTGCTTAAACTGTGCTGCCTGTATCTGATTACACTGTGTCGCCTGTATCTGCTTACACTCTGCTGCCTGTATCTGCTTACACTGTGCTGCCTGTATCTGCTTACACTGTACTGCCTGTATCTGCTTACACTGTGCTGACTGTATCAGCTTACACTGTGCTGCCTGTATCTGCTTACACTGTGCTGCCTGTATCTGCTTAAACTGCGCTGCCTGTATCTGTTTACACTGTGCCGCCTGTATCTGCTTACACTGTGCCGCCTGTATCTGCTTTCACTGTGCTGCCTGTATCTGCTTACACTGTGCTGCCTGTATCTGCAAATACTGCTGCCTGTACCTGCTTACAATCTGCTGCCTGTATCTGCTAACACTGTGCTGCCTGTATCTGCTTACAGTTTGCTGCCTGTATCTGCTTACACGGTGCTGCCTGTATCTGCTTACACTTTGCCACATGCATGTGCTTACACTGTGCCGCCTGTATCTGCTTACACTGTGCTGCCTGTATCTGCTTACACTGTGCAATCTGTATCTGCTTACACTCTGCTGTCTGTATCTGCTTACACTATGCTGTCTGTATCTGCTTACACTCTGCTGCCTATATCTGCTTACACTCTGCTTCCTGTATCTGCTTACACTGTGCCACCTGTGTCTGCTTACACTGTGCTGTCTGTATCTGCATACTCTGCTGCCTGTATCGGCTTACACTGTGCTGCCTGTATCTGTTTAAACTGTGCCGCTTGTATCTGCTTACACTGTGCTGTCTGTATCTTCTTACACTGTGCTGCCTGTATCTGCTTACAATCTGCCGCTTGTGTCTGCTTACAATGTGCTGCCTGTATCTGATTACACTGTGCTGCCTGTATCACCTTACACTGTGCTGCCTATATCTGCTTACATTATGCTGCCTGTATATGCTTACACTGTGCTACCTGCATCTGGTTACACTGTGGCGGCTGTATCTGCTTACACTCTGTTGTCTGTATCTGCTTACACTGTGTCGCCTGTATCTGGTTACACTGTGCTGCCTGTATCAGCTTACACTGTGCCGCCTGTATCTGCTTACACTGTGCCGCCTGTATCTGGTTACACTGTCCCGGCTGTATCTGCTGACACTGTGCCACCTGTATCTGCTTACACTGTGCTGCCTGTATCTGCTTACACTGCACTGCCTGTATCTGCTTACACTTTGCCACCTGTATCTGCTTACACTGTGCCGCCTGTATCTGCTTACACTGTGCTGCCTGTATCTGCTTACACTGCGCTGCTGGTATCTGCTTACACTGCGCTTCCTATATCTGCTTGCACTGTGCTGCCTGTATCTGCTTACACTGTGCTGCCTGTATCTGCTTACACTGTGCTGCCTGTATCTGCTTAAACTGTGCTGCCTGTATCAGCTTACACTGTGCTGCCTGTACCTTCTTACACTGTGCTGCCTGTATCGGCTTACACTGTGCTGCCTGTATCTGCTTACACTGTGCTGCCTGTATCTGCTTACACTGTGCTGCCTGTATCCGTTTACACTGTGTCGCCTGTATCAGCTTACACTCTGCTGCCTGTATCTGCTTACACTCTGTTACCTGTATCTGCTTACACTGTGCTGCCTGTATCTGCTTACACTGTGCTGCCTGTATCTGCTTACACTGTGCTGCATGTATTTGCTTACACTCTGCTGCCTGTATCTGCTTACACTGTGCCACCTGTATCTACTTACACTGTGCTGCCTGTATCTGCATAACCTGCTGCCTTTATCTGATTACACTGTGCTGCCTGTATCTGATGATACTGTGCTGCCTGTATCTGCATACTCTGCTGCCTGTATCTGATTACACTGTGCAGCCTGTATCTGCATACACTCTGCTGCTTGTATCTGCTTTAATCTGCTGCCTGTATCTGCTTACACTGTGCTGCCTGTATCTGCTTACACTGTGCTGCCTGTATCTGCTTACACTCTGCTGCCTGTATCTGCTTACACTGTGATGCCTGTATCTGCTTACACTGTGCCAGCTGTATCTGCTTACACTGAGCTGCCTGTATCTGCTTACACTACGCTGCCTGTATCTGCTTACACTGTGCTGCCTGTATCTGCTTAAACTGTGCTGCCTGTATCTGCTTACACTCTGCTGCCTGTATCTGCTTACACTGTGCTGCCTGTACCTGCTTACACTGTGCTGCCTGTATCTGCTTAACACTGTGCTACCTGTAATCTGCTTGCACTGTGTTGCTTGTATCTGCTTACACTGTGCTGCCTGTATTTGCTTACACTGTGCTGCCTGTATCTGCTTACACTCTGCTGCCTGTATCTGCTTACACTGTGCTGCCTGTATCTGCATACTCTGCTACCTATATCTGCTTACACTGTCCTGCCTGTATCTGCTTAAACTGTGTTGCTTGTATCTGCTTACACTGTGCTGCCTGTATTTGCTTACACTGTGCTGCCTGTATCTGCTTACACTGTGCCACCTGTATCTGCTTACACTGTGCTGCCTGTAAATGCTTACACTGTGCTGCCTGTATCTGCTTGCACTGTGCTGCCTGTATCTGCTTACACTCTGCTGCCTGTATCTGCTTACACTGTGCTGCCTGTATCTGCTTAAACTGTGTTGCTTGTATCTGCTTACACTGTGCTGCCTGTATTTGCTTACACTGTGCTGCCTGTATCTGCTTACACTGTGCCACCTGTATCTGCTTACACTGTGCTGCCTGTATCTGCTTACACTCTGCTGCCTGTATCTGCTTACACTCTGCTGCCTGTATCTGCTTACACTGTGCTGCCTGTATCTGCTTACACTGTGCTGCCTGTATCTGCTTACACTGTGCTGCCTGTATCAGCTTACACTGTGCTGCCTGTATCTGCTTACACTGTGCTGCCTGTATCTGCTTAAACTGTGCTGCCTGTATCTGATTACACTGTGCCGCCTATATCTGCTTACACTCTGCTGCCTATATCTGCTTCCAGTGTGCTGCCTGTATCTGATTACACTGTGCTGCCTGTATCTGCTTACACTGTGCTGCTTGTATCAGCTTACACTGTGCTGCCTGTATCTGCATACTCTGCTGCCTGTACCTGCTTACACTCTGCTGCCTGTATCTGCATACTCTGCTACTTATATGTGCTTACACTGTGCTGCCTGTATCTGATTACACTGTGCTGCCTCTATCTGCTTAAACTGTGCTGCTTGTATCTGCTTACACTGTGCTGCCTGTATCTGCTTACACTGTGCTGCCTGTATCTGCTTACACTGTGCTGCCTGTATGTGCTTACACTGTGCAGCCTGTAGCTGCTTGCACTGTGCTGCCTGTATCAGCTTACACTGTGCTGCCCGTATCTGCTTACACTGTGCTGCCTGTATCAGCTTACACTGTGCTGCCTGTATCTGCTTACACTGTGCTGCCTGTGTCTGCTTAAACTGTGCTGCCTGTATCTGATTTCACTGTGCTTCCTGTATTTGCTTACACTGTGCTGCCTGTATCAGCTTACACTGTGCTGCCTGTATCAGCTTACACTGTGCTGCCTGTATCAGCTTACACTGTGCTGCCTGTATCAGCTTACACTGTGCTGCCTGTATCAGCTTACACTCTGCCTCCTGTATCAGTTTACACTGTGCTGCCTGTAACAGCTTACACTGTGCTGCCTGTATCAGCCTACACTGTGCTGCCTGTATCTGCTTAAACTGTGCTGCCTGTATCTGATTACACTGTGCTGCCTGTATCTGCTTACACGGTGCTGCCTGTATCTGCTTAAACTGTGCTGCCTGTAACAACTTACACTGTGCTGCCTGTATCTGCTTAAACTGTGCTGCCTGTATCTGATTACACTGTGCCGCCTGTATCTGCTTACACTCTGCTGCCTGTATCTGCTTACACTGTGCTGCCTGTATCTGCTTACACTGTGCTGCCTGTATCTGCTTACACTGTGCCGCCTGTATCTGCTTACACTGTGCTGCCTGTATCTGCTTACACTGTGCCGCCTGTATCTGCTTACACTCTGCTGCCTGTATCTGCTTACACTGTGCTGTCTGTATCTGCTTACACTGTGCTGCCTGTATCTGCTTACACTGCGCTGTCTGTATCTGCTTACACTGCGCTGCTTGTATCTGCTTACACTGTGCTGTCTGTATCTGCTTACACTGCGCTGTCTGTATCTGCTTACACTGTGCTTCCCGTATCTGCTTACACTGCGCTGTCTGTATCTGCTTACACTGTGCTGTCTGTATCTGCTTACACTGTGCTGCCTGTATCTGCTTACACTGCGCTGTCTGTATCTGCTTACACTGCGCTGCCTGTATCTGCTTACACTGTGCTGTCTGTATCTGCTTACACTGCGCTGTCTGTATTTGCTTACACTGCGCTGTCTGTATCTGCTTACACTGCGCTGTCTGAATCTGCTTACACTGTACTCACTGTATCTGCGTTCACTGCGCTGTCTGTATCTGCTTACACTGTGCTGTCTGTATCTGCTTACACTGCGCTGTCTGTATCTGCTTACACTGTACTGCCTGTATCTGCTTACACTGCGCTGTCTGTATCTGCTTACACTGTGCTGTCTGTATCTGCTTACACTTCTTCCTGTATCTGCTTGCACTGTGCTGCCTGTATCTGCTTACACTCTGCTGCCTGTATCTGCTTACACTGTGCTGCCTGTATCTGCTTAAACTGTGTTGCTTGTATCTGCTTACACTGTGCTGCCTGTATTTGCTTACACTGTGCTGCCTGTATCTGCTTACACTGTGCCACCTGTATCTGCTTACACTGTGCTGCCTGTATCTGCTTACACTGTGCTGCCTGTATCTGCTTACACTCTGCTGCCTGTATCTGCTTACACTGTGCTGCCTGTATCTGCTTACACTGTGCTGCCTGTATCTGCTTACACTGTGCTGCCTGTATCAGCTTACACTGTGCTGCCTGTATCTGCTTACACTGTGCTGCCTGTATCTGCTTAAACTGTGCTGCCTGTGTCTGATTACACTGTGCCGCCTATATCTGCTTACACTCTGCTGCCTATATCTGCTTCCAGTGTGCCGCCTGTATCTGATTACACTGTGCTGCCTGTATCTGCTTACACTGTGCTGCTTGTATCAGCTTACACTGTGCTGTCTGTATCTGCATACTCTGCTGCCTGTACCTGCTTACACTCTGCTGCCTGTATCTGCATACTCTGCTACTTATATGTGCTTACACTGTGCTGCCTGTATCTGATTACACTGTGCTGCCTCTATCTGCTTAAACTGTGCTGCTTGTATCTGCTTACACTGTGCTGCCTGTATCTGCTTACACTGTGCTGCCTGTGTCTGCTTACACTGTGCTGCCTGTATGTGCTTACACTGTGCTGCCTGTATCTGCTTGCACTGTGCTGCCTGTATCAGCTTACACTGTGCTGCCCGTATCTGCTTACACTGTGCTGCCTGTATTAGCTTACACTGTGCTGCCTGTATCTGCTTACACTGTGCTGCCTGTGTCTGCTTAAACTGTGCTGCCTGTATCTGATTTCACTGTGCTTCCTGTATTTGCTTACACTGTGCTGCCTGTATCAGCTTACACTGTGCTGCCTGTATCAGTTTACACTGTGCTGCCTGTAACAGCTTACACTGTGCTGCCTGTATCAGCCTACACTGTGCTGCCTGTATCTGTTTAAACTGTGCTGCCTGTATCTGATTACACTGTGCTGCCTGTATCTGCTTACACGGTGCTGCCTGTATCTGCTTAAACTGTGCTGCCTGTAACAACTTACACTGTGCTGCCTGTATCTGCTTAAACTGTGCTGCCTGTATCTGATTACACTGTGCCGCCTGTATCTGCTTACACTCTGCTGCCTGTATCTGCTTACACTGTGCTGCCTGTATCTGCTTACACTGTGCTGCCTGTATCTGCTTACACTGTGCCGCCTGTATCTGCTTACACTGTGCTGCCTGTATCTGCTTACATTGTGCCGCCTGTATCTGCTTACACTCTGCTGCCTGTATCTGCTTACACTGTGCTGTCTGTATCTGCTTACACTGTGCTGCCTGTATCTGCTTACACTGCGCTGTCTGTATCTGCTTACACTGCGCTGCCTGTATCTGCTTACACTGTGCTGTCTGTATCTGCTTACACTGCGCTGTCTGTATCTGCTTACACTGTGCTTCCCGTATCTGCTTACACTGCGCTGTCTGTATCTGCTTACACTGTGCTGTCTGTATCTGCTTACACTGTGCTGCCTGTATCTGCTTACACTGCGCTGTCTGTATCTGCTTACACTGCGCTGCCTGTATCTGCTTACACTGTGCTGTCTGTATCTGCTTACACTGCGCTGTCTGTATTTGCTTACACTGCGCTGTCTGTATCTGCTTACACTGCGCTGTCTGAATCTGCTTACACTGTACTCACTGTATCTGCGTTCACTGCGCTGTCTGTATCTGCTTACACTCTGCTGTCTGTATCTGCTTACACTGCGCTGTCTGTATCTGCTTACACTGTACTGCCTGTATCTGCTTACACTGCGCTGTCTGTATCTGCTTACACTGTGCTGTCTGTATCTGCTTACACTTCTTCCTGTATCTGCTTGCACTGTGCTGCCTGTATATGCTTACACTCTGCTGCCTGTATCTGCTTACACTGTGCTGCCTGTATCTGCTTAAACTGTGTTGCTTGTATCTGCTTACACTGTGCTGCCTGTATTTGCTTACACTGTGCTGCCTGTATCTGCTTACACTGTGCCACCTGTATCTGCTTACACTGTGCTGCCTGTATCTGCTTACACTCTGCTGCCTGTATCTGCTTACACTCTGCTGCCTGTATCTGCTTACACTGTGCTGCCTGTATCTGCTTACACTGTGCTGCCTGTATCTGCTTACACTGTGCTGCCTGTATCAGCTTACACTGTGCGGCCTGTATCTGCTTACACTGTGCTGCCTGTATCTGCTTAAACTGTGCTGCCTGTGTCTGATTACACTGTGCTGCCTATATCTGCTTACACTCTGCTGCCTATATCTGCTTCCAGTGTGCTGCCTGTATCTGATTACACTGTGCTGCCTGTATCTGCTTACACTGTGCTGCTTGTATCAGCTTACACTGTGCTGCCTGTATCTGCATACTCTGCTGCCTGTACCTGCTTACACTCTGCTGCCTGTATCTGCATACTCTGCTACTTATATGTGCTTACACTGTGCTGCCTGTATATGATTACACTGTGCTGCCTCTATCTGCTTAAACTGTGCTGCTTGTATCTGCTTACACTGTGCTGCCTGTATCTGCTTACACTGTGCTGCCTGTATCTGCTTACACTGTGCTGCCTGTATGTGCTTACACTGTGCTGCCTGTATCTGCTTGCACTGTGCTGCCTGTATCAGCTTACACTGTGCTGCCCGTATCTGCTTACACTGTGCTGCCTGTATTAGCTTACACTGTGCTGCCTGTATCTGCTTACACTGTGCTGCCTGTGTCTGCTTAAACTGTGCTGCCTGTATCTGATTTCACTGTGCTGCCTGTATTTGCTTACACTGTGCTGCCTGTATCAGCTTACACTGTGCTGCCTGTATCTGCTTACACTGTGCTGCCTGTATCTAATTACACTGTGCTGCCTGTATCAGCTTACACTCTGCCTCCTGTATCAGTTTACACTGTGCTGCCTGTAACAGCTTACACTGTGCTGCCTGTATCAGCCTACACTGTGCTGCCTGTATCCGTTTAAACTGTGCTGCCTGTATCTGATTACACTGTGCTGCCTGTATCTGCTTACACGGTGCTGCCTGTATCTGCTTAAACTGTGCTGCCTGTAACAACTTACACTGTGCTGCCTGTATCTGCTTAAACTGTGCTGCCTGTATCTGATTACACTGTGCCGCCTGTATCTGCTTACACTCTGCTGCCTGTATCTGCTTACACTGTGCTGCCTGTATCTGCTTACACTGTGCTGCCTGTATCTGCTTACACTGTGCCGCCTGTATCTGCTTACACTCTGCTGCCTGTATCTGCTTACACTGTGCTGTCTGTATCTGCTTACACTGTGCTGCCTGTATCTGCTTACACTGCGCTGTCTGTATCTGCTTACACTGCGCTGCTTGTACCTGCTTACACTGGCTGTCTGTATCTGCTTACCACTGCGCTGTCTGTATCTGCTTACCACTGTGCTGCCTGTATCTGCTTACACTGCGCTGTCTGTATCTGCTTACACTGTGCTGTCTGTATCTGCTTACACTGTGCTGCCTGTATCTGCTTACACTGCGCTGTCTGTATCTGCTTACACTGCGCTGCCTGTATCTGCTTACACTGTGCTGTCTGTATCTGCTTACACTGCGCTGTCTGTATTTGCTTACACTGCGCTGTCTGTATCTGCTTACACTGCGCTGTCTGAATCTGCTTACACTGTACTCACTGTATCTGCATCACTGCGCTGTCTGTATCTGCTTACACTCTGCTGTCTGTATCTGCTTACACTGCGCTGTCTGTATCTGCTTACACTGTACTGCCTGTATCTGCTTACACTGCGCTGTCTGTATCTGCTTACCCTGTGCTGTCTGTATCTGCTTACACTTCTTCCTGTATCTGCTTACACGGTGCTGCCTGTATCTGCTTACACTGTGCTGCCTGTATCTGCTTACACTGTGCTGCCTGTATCTGCTTACACTGTGCTGCCTGTATCCGCTTACACTGTGCTGTCTGTATCTGCTTACACTGCGCTGTCTGTATCTGCTTACACTGTGCTGCCTGTATCTGCTTACACTGCGCTGTCTGTACCTGCTTACACTGCGCTGTCTGTATCTGCTTACACTGCGCTGTATGTATCTGCTCACACTGCGCTGTCTGTATCTGCTTACACTGCGCTGTATGTATCTGCTTACACTGTGCTGCCTGTATCTGCTTACACTGCGCTGTCTGTACCTGCTTACACTGCGCTGTCTGTATCTGCTTACACTGTGCTGTCTGTATGTGCTTACACTGTGCTGCCTGTATCTGCTTACACTGTGCTGTCTGTATGTGCTTACACTGTGCTGCCTGTATCTGCTTACACTGCGCTGTCTGTATCTGCTTACACTGTACTGCCTGTATCTGCTTACACTGTGCTGCCTGTATCAGCTTACACTGTGCTGCCTGTATCAGCTTACACTGTGCTACCTGTATCAGCTTACACTGTGCTGCCTGTATCTGCTTACACTGTGCTGCCTGTGTCTGCTTAAACTGTGCTGCCTGTATCTGATTTCACTGTGCTTCCTGTATTTGCTTACACTGTGCTGCCTGTATCAGCTTACACTGTGCTGCCTGTATCAGCTTACATTGTGCTGCCTGTATCACCTTACACTGTGCTGCCTTCATCAGCTTACACTCTGCCTCCTGTATCAGTTTACACTGTGCTGCCTGTAACAGCTTACACTGTGCTGCCTGTATCAGCCTACACTGTGCTGCCTGTATCTGCTTAAACTGTGCTGCCTGTATCTGATTACACTCTGCTGCCTGTATCTGCTTACACTGTGCTGCCTGTATCTGCTTACACTGTGCTGCCTGTATCAGCTTACACTGTGCTGCCTGTATCAGCTTACACTGTGCTGCCTGTATCAGCTTACACTGCGCTGTCTGTATCTGCTTACACTGTGCTGCCTGTGTCTGCTTACACTGTGCTGCCTGTATCTGATTTCACTGTGCTGCCTGTATCTGCTTACACTGTGCTGACTGTATCAGCTTACACTGCGCTGTCTGTATCTGCTTACACGGTGCTGCCTGTATCTGCTTACACTGTGCTGCCTGTATCAGCTTACACTGTGCTGCCTGTATCAGCTTACACTGTGCTGCCTGTATCAGCTTACACTGCGCTGTCTGTATCTGCTTACACTGTGCCGCCTGTATCTGCTTACACTGTGCTGCCTGTATCTGCTTACACTGTGCTGCCTGTATCAGCTTACACTGTGCTGCCTGTATCAGCTTACACTGTGCTGCCTGTATCTGCTTACACTGTGCTGCCTGTGGCTGCTTAAACTGTGCTGCCTGTATCTGATTTCACTGTGCTTCCTGTATTTGCTTACACTGTGCTGCCTGTATCAGCTTACACTGTGCTGCCTGTATCAGCTTACACTGTGCTGCCTGTATCAGCTTACACTGTGCTGCCTGTATCTGCTTACACGGTGCTGCCTGTATCTGCTTAAACTGTGCTGCCTGTAACAACTTACACTGTGCTGCCTGTATCTGCTTAAACTGTGCTGCCTGTATCTGATTACACTGTGCCGCCTGTATCTGCTTACACTCTGCTGCCTGTATCTGCTTACACTGTGCTGCCTGTATCTGCTTACACTGTGCTGCCTGTATCTGCTTACACTGTGCCGCCTGTATCTGCTTACACTGTGCTGCCTGTATCTGCTTACACTGTGCCGCCTGTATCTGCTTACACTCTGCTGCCTGTATCTGCTTACACTGTGCTGTCTGTATCTGCTTACACTGTGCTGCCTGTATCTGCTTACACTGCGCTGTCTGTATCTGCTTACACTGCGCTGCTTGTATCTGCTTACACTGCGCTGTCTTATCTCTTACACTGCGCTGTCTGTATCTGCTTCACTGTGCTTCCCGTATCTGCTTACACTGCGCTGTCTGTATCTGCTTACACTGTGCTGTCTGTGTCTGCTTACACTGTGCTGCCTGTATCTGCTTACACTGCGCTGTCTGTATCTGCTTACACTGCGCTGCCTTCTACTTACACTGTGCTGTCTGTATCTGCTTACACTGCGCTGTCTGTATTTTGCTTACAATGCGCTGTCTGTATCGCTTACACTGCGATGTCTGAATCTGCTTACACTGTACTCACTGTATCCTGCGTTCACTGCGCTGTCTGTATCTGCTTACACTCTGCTGTCTGTATCTGCTTACACGCGCTGTCTGTATCTGCTTACACTGTACTGCCTGTATCTGCTTACACTGCGCTGTCTGTATCTGCTTACACTGTGCTGTCTGTATCTGCTTACACTTCTGCCTGTATCTGCTTACACGGTGCTGCCTGTATCTGCTTACACTGTGCTGCCTGTATCAGCTTACACTGTGCTGCCTGTATCAGCTTACACTGTGCTGCCTGTATCAGCTTACACTGTGCTGCCTGTATCTGCTTACACTGTGCTGCCTGTATCTGATTACACTCTGCTGCCTGTATCTGCTTACACTGTGCTGCCTGTATCTGCTTACACTGTGCTGCCTGTATCAGCTTACACTGTGCTGCCTGTATCAGCTTACACTGTGCTGCCTGTATCAGCTTACACTGTGCTGCCTGTATCTGCTTACACTGTGCTGCCTGTGTCTGCTTAAACTGTGCTGCCTGTATCTGATTTCACTGTGCTTCCTGTATTTGCTTACACTGTGCTGCCTGTATCTGCTTAAACTGTGCTGCCTGTAACAACTTACACTGTGCTGCCTGTATCTGCTTAAACTGTGCTGCCTGTATCTGATTACACTATACCGCCTGTATCTGCTTACACTCTGCTGCCTGTATCTGCTTACACTGTGCTGCCTGTATCTGCTTACACTGTGCTGCCTGTATCTGCTTACATTGTGCCGCCTCTATCTGCTTACACTGTGCTGCCTGTATCTGCTTACATTGTGCCGCCTGTATCTGCTTACACTCTGCTGCCTGTATCTGCTTACACTGTGCTGTCTGTATCTGCTTACACTGTGCTGCCTGTATCTGCTTACACTGCGCTGTCTGTATCTGCTTACACTGCGCTGCTTGTATCTGCTTACACTGCGCTGTCTGTATCTGCTTATACTGCGCTGTCTGTATCTGCTTTCACTGTGCTTCCCGTATCTGCTTACACTGCGCTGTCTGTATCTGCTTACACTGTGCTGTCTGTGTCTGCTTACACTGTGCTGCCTGTATCTGCTTACACTGTGCTGTCTGTATCTGCTTACACTGCGCTGCCTGTATCTGCTTACACTGTGCTGTCTGTATCTGCTTACACTGCGCTGTCTGTATTTGCTTACACTGCGCTGTCTGTATCTGCTTACACTGCGCTGTCTGAATCTGCTTACACTGTACTCACTGTATCTGCGTTCACTGCGCTGTCTGTATCTGCTTACACTCTGCTGTCTGTATCTGCTTACACTGCGCTGTCTGTATCTGCTTACACTGTACTGCCTGTATCTGCTTACACTGCGCTGTCTGTATCTGCTTACACTGTGCTGTCTGTATCTGCTTACACTTCTGCCTGTATCTGCTTACACGGTGCTGCCTGTATCTGCTTACACTGTGCTGCCTGTATCTGCTTACACTGTGCTGCCTGTATCTGCTTACACTGTGCTGCCTGTATCCGCTTACACTGTGCTGTCTGTATCTGCTTACACTGCGCTGTCTGTATCTGCTTACACTGTGCTGCCTGTTTCTGCTTACACTGCGCTGTCTGTACCTGCTTACACTGCGCTGTCTGTATCTGCTTACACTGCGCTGTATGTATCTGCTCACACTGCGCTGTCTGTATCTGCTTACACTGCGCTGTGTGTATCTGCTTACACTGTGCTGCCTGTATCTGCTTACACTGCGCTGTCTGTACCTGCTTACACTGCGCTGTCTGTATCTGCTTACACTGTGCTGTCTGTATGTGCTTACACTGTGCTGCCTGTATCTGCTTACACTGTGCTGTCTGTATGTGCTTACACTGTGCTGCCTGTATCTGCTTACACTACGCTGTCTGTATCTGCTTACACTGTACTGCCTGTATCTGCTTACACTGTACTGCCTGTATCAGCTTACACTGTGCTGCCTGTATCAGCTTACACTGTGTTGCCTGTATCAGCTTACACTGTGCTGTCTGTATCAGCTTACACTGCGCTGTCTGTATCTGCTTACACTGTGCTGCCTGTATCTGCTTACACTGTGCTGCCTGTATCTGCTTACACTGTGCTGCCTGTATCTGCTTACACTGCGCTGTCTGTATCTGCTTACACTCTGCTGCCTGTATCTGCTTACACTGCGCCGTCTGTACCTGCTTACACTGCGCTGTCTGTATCTGCTTACACTGTGCTGCCTGTATCTGCTTACACTGTGCTGCCTGTATCTGCTTACACTCTGCTGCCTGTATCTGCTTACACTGTGCTGTCTGTATCTGCTTACACTCTGCTCCCTGTATCTGCTTACACTGCGCTGTCTGTACCTGCTTACACTGCGCTGTCTGTATCTGCTTACACTGTGCTGCCTGTATCTGCTTACACTGTGCTGCCTGTATCTGCTTACACTCTGCTGCCTGTATCTGCTTACACTGCGCCGTCTGTACCTGCTTACACTGCGCTGTCTGTATCTGCTTACACTGTGCTGCCTGTATCTGCTTACACTGTGCTGCCTGTATCTGCTTACACTGTGCTGTCTGTATCTGCTTACACTGCGCTGTCTGTATCTGCTTACACTGTGCTGCCTGTATCTGCTTACACTGCGCTGTCTGTATCTGCTTACACTGTGCTGTCTGTATCTGCTTACACTGTGCTGCCTGTATCTGCTTACACTGTGCTGCCTGTATCTGCTTACACTGTGCTGTCTGTATCTGCTTACACTGTGCTGTCTGTATCTGCTTACACTGTGCTGCCTGTATCTGCTTACACTGTGCTGCCTGTATCTGCTTACACTGTGCTGTCTGTATCTGCTTACACTGTGCTGCCTGTATCTGCTTACACTGTGCTGCCTGTATCTGCTTACACTGCGCCGCCTGTATCTGCTTACACTGCGCCGTCTGTATCTGCTTACCGGACTAAGTCCAGCGCTGCCACAGTCAGGGGGAGCCATTCCACGGGCAGGGAGGGCTTTGGCGGGGACTGGGGGCACTGCTGGGAGGGTGGTCCGGGGTTGGCGAGGGGGTTTGCTGGGGGTCAGTATGTGACAGCCCACCTCCGCGCGCAGCAGGCACCAGGTTTCATGGTGCGGCCGCCGCCGTGCTCATGCGCAGCCATGGACCCGGCAATTTTCCGGCCGTATAGGCAGTTAAAGCCGGGGGCTTTACGCCGTTCAGCTGCTCGCCCCCCCACGGGGCAGAGGATCAGTACAGCTTTTGCGCCATTTATTCTGGAGTAAAGCACCACTGTCCCCACGCCAGCGTCAGCACTTAGTCTGCAAATCCAGCCCAGTGACTCCAAACAAACCTGTTGAACTTTAACCTGGTGTTGCATGACTTCTTACTGTGCTCACCCCAGTCAAACGCCGGTATCTCCACATCTGGTCTCTCATCACTTGCGGTTTGTTGGGTTATCTCTTCTGCTCTTTCCGTGAAAACATGCAGTGCCCTGTACAGTTTGGCGGCACCACTTCTGGCAGGGCAGCACGGTAGCATAGTGGTTAGCACTGTTGCTTCACAGCGCCAGGGACCCGGGTTCGATTCCTGGCTTGGGTCATTGTCTGTGTGGAGTCTGCACGTTCAGATGTGCTGTTCGGTAATTTGGACATTCTGAATTCTCCCTCAGTGTACCCAAACAGTCACCACAGAGTGTGGTGACTGGGGGCTTTTCACAGTAACTTCATGGCAGTGTTAATGTAAGCCTACTTGTGACAATAGCAAAGATTATTATTATTAGTTAAAGGTTACAGAGTGGAGTGAAATTGGGCTGTGTCCCATTATCCATTTTGTTTGATACCTTCTTCTCCATTCTCCTGACCTTTGCCTTCCCTGCAGTTGTGGAAGATGTTTATCTGCGTATCAAGTTAGAAGCAAGCTCTACAATCATAGAATCCCTACTGTGCAGAAGGAGGCCATTCAGCCCATCGGGTCCACACCGGCCCGTGCTCCGATAGAGCATGCTACCTAGGCCCCATCCCCCGCCCCTATCCCACCTAATGTTTGGGCAGTTTTAGCATGACCTGTTCAGCTAACCTGCACATCTTTGGACTGTGGGAGGAAACTGGAGAACCCGGAGGAAACCCACGCGGACATGAGGAGAACGTGCAGACTCCGCACAGACACAATCGGTCCAGACTGAAGCTGAAGGCAAGAAATGCCCCTCGTCCTGATCCGAGAGCTCCTCAATGCTGATGGTGCCGCACTGTTCACTCACAAGGCCTTTTTCTCCCATTGCCTGAGACTTGTCTCTTCCTGCAAGCAATAGGAAAACTGTGTGATTATGGGTCAGGATGTCTCCGCCCTTTGATCATATCAAATAACACCCCCCTGGAAGTGGGCAGCAAATTCTACACCATGGTGAGAGACAATCTGTTTCTTGATGCAGAACTTGATACACTCACTCACTCCCTTCACCAACCACGCACAGTGGCAGCAGAGTGTACCGTCTACAAGATACCCTGCAGGAAGTCACCGAGGTTCCTTCGACAGCAACTTCCAAACCCCCAGCCGTTACCACCTAGAACAGTGATAGGCAACCTTGGCGAGTGAGCGCATCAGCGCCCTCTCCTGGGCAATAGCTGCTGGTAGAGTGGCCCTCCTCCATCTGGTCACAAGATTGAAATTGGACTTGTTCACTTACCATGATCCCCATGAATAAGATTAAATACATTTAATACACGCTGAATATTTCAGAACAAGTTATGGAAAATGCTTAATCATTCATATATTAATAGATCTATCATCAACTTTAAATGGTTAAAAACAAAATAACTATTTACATCTTAGACGCAGAGCGTGTGCATGGCTGTCACAATAAATGTTGTGAACAATCGGCAGACACCTCACTTCACTTGCCCTCGCTTTACGCCTGTATCACATCAGTCGTACCAATAGGAACAAAACTACATGGATCAAATCCATGGGGCCTCACGGTAGCATGGTGGTTAGCATCAATGCTTCACAGCTCCAGGGTCCCAGGTTCGATTCCCAGCTGGGTCACTGTCTGTGTGGAGTCTGCACGTCCTCCCCGTGTGTGCGTGGGTTTCCTCCGGGTGCTCCGGTTTCCTCCCACAGTCCAAAGATGTGCGGGTTAGGTGGATTGGCCATGCCAAATTGCCCGTAGTGTAAGGTTAATGGGGGGATTGTTGGGTTACGGGTATACGGGTATACGGGTTACGTGGGTTTAAGTAGGGTGATCATTGCTCGGCACAACATCGAGGGCCGAAGGGCCTGTTCTGTGCTGTACTGTTCTAAAGATTCTAAATCAGCGGAATATGGCGATCCCGCACGTGGGTAACGGTCAACAAAATGTCCCGTGGGTCGCACTCAGACCCCAGATTGGCCACATGTCGTCCCCAGGCCGCAGGTTGACACCACCGACCTAGAAGGACAAGGGCAGCGGATGCCTGGGAACATCACCCCCTGTAAGTTCCCCTCCAAGCCACTCCAGCCGCCCTGACTTGGAAATATATCACCGTTCCTTCACTGTTGCTGGGTCAAAATCCTGGACCTCCCTGTCTAAAGTGTACCGACACTTCATGCACTGCAGAGGTTCAAGGAAGCGGCACATCAGCGCCCTCTCCTGGGCAATAGCTGCTGGTAGAGCTGGAGGTGCCCAAATACCATGAGCAAAGTAAATGCAGGCGGGCGTGGAGTCATACCAAGCTGACCCTTAAACCTGTTCTCAGCACTTTATTTAATGGCTTTGAAACATTAACGATTTACAGCTATCAACAAAGGAAGCTCAACAACTTTCAACTTTGTTGTTTGTGAATCGTCTGGGAGGAGAAAAGCACTAACACAGCAGCCCTTTTAATTCTGAAGGGATTTGACAAAATAGATGGGGAGAGATTGTTACCCCTGACTGGGGGCTGGGGGGGTGGTGGGGGGTACAGTCTCAAGGTAAGGGTCTGATCATTTGGGGGTGAGGTGTGGACAGATTTCTTCTCTCAGAAGGTTGTGAATCTTTAGCGTTTCCTATGGATATTCCATCGTTAGCAATACAGTATTGGAACATAGAACATACAGTGCAGAAGGAGGCCATTTGGCCCATCGAGTCTGCACCGACCCACTAATCCCTCAATTCCACCGTATCCCCGTAACCCAATAACCCCATCTAACCTTTTTGGACACTAAGGGCAATTTATCATGGCCAATCCACCTAACCAGCACGTCTTTGGACTGTGGGAGCAAACCGGAGCACCCGGAGGAAACCCACGCAGACACGGGGAGAACGTGCAGACTCCACACAGACAGTGACCCAGCGGGGAATCGAACCTGGGACCCTGGAGCTGTGAAGCCACAGTGCTATCCACTTGTGCTACCATGCTGCAAGGTTGAAATGATAGATCTTTGATCTCTCAAGGAATAAAGGAATACTGAGCAAGGGCAAGAAAGTGGAGTTAGAAAGTAGATCAGCCCTGGTTGTATTGAATGGCAGAGCAGATTTGAGCGGCTATTCCTGCCCCTATTATGTTCTTATGGACTGTAGGCAGGCAATTGCCAGTTCAGCCTTGTTCATGTGGTAACCACACCCTCTGTTGGAAAATAGATCCCTCAGGTCTGAATTCGGATACAAGTCAAGACCTGGATTCCCTTGTTTCCCTTTTATTGTTGTAAGATGTGTGTAATTTGGTGGGCCTCATGAAGAGATTGTGAGTCTTATATAGTTTAACAGTAAGTGTTTATTAAGTACTAGTCTCTGTGTACATATACATAGACAGTGATAGATCGGAGCTAGAAGCTGTCTCCATACTTTTCAGTCCTGTACAAGACTACCCTCTAGACTCGGGTCATGTATTCCTTTACATCACACTGTGGGCAGTACTATCCATTCCCACGTTAACCCTTTCTATGCCAGCCCCTTATACTACACCTCCCCCAAATCTTTATTCAATGCAATCATGCCTACCCAGCATTGTATATCACTTCTACTACCCCTTCTCCCCCCCCCATGTCTCATGTCTTTATGTTTCCATGTTCAGGTGGTCTGGAGGCTTTAAAATTCTTCCAGGTCTCGTCTTTATAACATTTAGAGGAGTGGTAAACTCTGTCGCAGTGGGAAAACCTCGTTAAAAGGAGGTTGCTTTGATTGTGGTCTTCTTCATTGTGGGAGGATCTCTTCAAGGGAGGAAGATGAGGCTCCCCCTATTCTTCCTGACCGTACCTTCTGGAGTACTGACCAGGTACGACCGGGGCTGGTCAACATCGCTCCAGCCAATAACGCCCTCCCTTTAATGGTTCTTTATCCAGGCAGCTCGTACAAAATTCCTTATTTGCAGGTACCTGAACAAGTTAGGCCCCCAAAGCCCAAACTTCGCCGACAATTCGTCCAAGCCGGCAATCCTTCCCTCTACAAACAAATCCCTGAATCTCTCAAGCCCTCTCCCTCCCTACACCCCAAACATGTCGTCCATTCTCAACGGCTCAAATAAATGATTGGCACAAATAGGGGCCATTCTTGATAAGGATCTAAGATTAAAGTGTTGCCTGAATTGTCTCCATATCCTTGAAGCTGACACGACCACCGGGCTCAAGGACTACCTTGCCGGAGAAAATGGAAGCGAGGTCGTCACCAGTGAACAAAGACTAGATCCCTGACACGATATTGACCCTGGGCGGGATTCACCAATAATGGGGCTATGTCCCCACGACCGCGAGAAAATGGGCTCGAATCACTCTGGACTTTCTCTGAGAAAGTCCAGAGTAATTCTCCGCTTTGAATGGGGCTAGCAGGGCAACCTGGCTACCGATATGGAGCCCTGCATGTCCGGCTGCGAGTCTGCGCATGCGCGCGGAGGTGGACCCGCGCAACATGGCGGACCCACACCCGGGCCGGCCCCGTAATAGGCCTCCCAGACCTCGCGCGCCCACCAATCGGTGGCCCCCGATCATGAGCCTGGCCGTCCTGGATGCCTTCCCCGGCGACGGATCCCCCCACCCCCACCTCCCCGCCAGAGCGGCCACAGACTGGGTCCGCAGCCGCCACTCCGAGCTCCCGCCCGGTGGAACCATTAGTGAACCATGCCGGTGGGAACTCGGCCAGTTCTCGGCGGAGAATCAGCTCGGGGACTCTTTCAGTGACCGGCGCCGCGTCGACCGCGTGCGCGGGACTGGCGGCGAATCTCCGGTCCAGGGAGAATCGCGGAAAGGCGTCGGACCCAATCGCGGGTCTGACACCCCATTCTCCACCCCCATGCCGAGCGCGAATTCGGAGCAGAGGCTTGGAGAATCCCGCCCCCTATTTTCCCCATCTGGAATCCAGGTCACTGCACCAACCCAGCACCTTCTCAGCATTGGCCACCCAATAATAATAAAGCTAATTCGGCAATACTAGGTCCCCTGACTGTCTGTCCCTTTGAGGATCTGCCCTGTGGATCCTCAGGATCTTTCCTGCCCATGTAAAGGATGGTTGGATTGGATTTGTTTATTGTCCCGTGTACCGAGGTACAGTGAAAAGTATTTTTCTGCGAGCAGCTCAACAGATCATTTTTTTTTTAAAATTTAGATTAGCCAATTATTTTTTCCAATTAAGGGGCAATTTAGCGTGGCCAATCCACCTACTCTGCACATTTTTGGGTTGTGGGGGCGAAACCCACGCAGACATGGGGAGAATGTGCAAACTCCACACGGACAGTGACCCAGAGCCGGGATCGAACCTGGGACCTCAGCGCCGTGAGGCGGTTGTGCTAACCACTAGGCCACCGTGCTGCCCCTCTCAACAGATCATTAAGTACATGGGAAGGAAAGGGAATAAAAGAAAAAACATAATAGGGCAACACAAAGTATACAATGTAACTACATAAGCACCGGCATCGGTTGAAGCATACAGGGTGTAGTGTTAATGAGGACAGTCCATAAGAGGGTGATTTAGGAGTCTGGTGACAGTGGGGAAGAAGCTGTTTTTGAGTCGGTTCATGCGTGTTCTCAGACTTCTGCATCTCCTGTCCGATGGAAGAAGTTGGAAGAGTGAATAAGCCGGGTGGGAGGGATCCTTGATTATGCTGCCCGCTTTCCCCAGGCAGCGGGAGGTGTAGATGGAGTCAATGGATGGGAGGCAGGTTCGTGTGATGGACTGGGAGGTGTTCCAGATAAGATGCTTTCTATGGTGCACCTGTAAAAGTTGGTAAGGGTTAATGCGGATATTCCAAATTTCCTTAGTTTCCTGAGGAAGTATAGGCGCTGTTGTGCTTTCTTGGTGGTAGCATTGACGTGGGATCAACCTGTAAACCCACACAATAAAAGATTTAGGGAGATAAACAGGCAGACAACGAAAAGGAAAAAAAAGCCTTGGGAGAATATTCATTTTAACAGACTCTACCCGCCAAAGATAAGGGAAGGGCATTCCAATTCCACTTTTGCAAATTGGATTTAACCTTACCCACCAGACTTGCATTGTTCGGTTTATGGAGCCGGGCCCAATTGTGGGCCACCCGGACACCCAGATTCCTGAAACCAGAGCTGGTCAGGCAAAAAGGCAGCATCCCCAAGTGGGTCCCTCCCCGGGGGATTGTCTCATTTTAATACATGAGCATGTCATTAGCGAGTATTCACCCCAGCCATTCCCCCCTCATAAAACCTTGATCTGACGCCGACATGATATCATGCTGGCAACATTTACACCAAGTCTGACCAGGTGTGAGGCAGTCAAGGATATCCCTCCAGGGGTGCAGAGGTAGGGTAGCACAGTGGTTAGCACTATTGCTTCACAGCGCCAGGGTCCAAGGTTCGATTCCCAGCTTGGGTCACTGTCGGTGGGGAGTCTGCACGTTCTCCCCGTGTGCGCGTGGGTTTCCTCCGGGCGCTCCGGTTTCCTCCCACAAGTCCCGAAAGACATGCTGTGAGGTGAATTGGACATTCTGAATTCTCCCTCTGTGTTCCCGAACAGGCGCCGGAGTGTGGCGACGAGGGGATTTTCACAGTAAGTCATTGCAACGTTAATATATTGTGACAATAATAAGATTATTATTATGGTGACAAGATGCCAAGTAAATTCAGCTCTTCCTTTCCATTCGTACTGACGATCACTTTCAAAGCTTGATCGGTACATTTGGGGATTTGTGCATCTTGTGACCGGGGAGTTTTGTGCGCACCAATAACAGATTAATTAATGGACAATTTAGCTCATCGACAAGCGTGGAAGGAACTTCCTTCCAGGTGCATCATCTATCCAATTTGCGTTTCATGATGTTGCCAAAGGAAACCACTTGGCCTGACCTTTGAAATATATCTTTTAAAACAATTAAAATCAGGTGCCGCCTTTGAGTCTGAAATCTTCAGGTTCAAATCCCACGGCAGGACTTGAGCATAAAAACGAGGTTGACACAACCAGTGCAGGGCTGAGCGAGTTCAGCTTTTGGGCGAGAGGTTAAACCGGGGCCCTGGCTCCTCTCTCAAGGTGGATAAAAAAAGATTCCAAGGCAATATGTTGAAGGAGAGAAGGGACATTATCGTCGGGGTCCTGGCTCATATTTGTCTCTCAGACAAGAGATCAGAAAGGAGTAATCTGGTCGTTATCATGTTACTGTTTGTCAGATCTTGCTATGGGAGAATTGGCTCCGTTATCACGTTACTGTTTGTCGGATCTTGCTGTGGGAGAATTGGCTCCGTTATCACGTTACTGTTTGTCGGATCTTGCTGTGGGCGAATTGGCTCTGTTATCATGTTACTGTTTGTCGGATCTTGCTGTGGGAGAATTGGCTCTGTTATCATGTTACTGTTTGTCGGGTCTTGCTGTGGGAGAATTGGCTCCGTTATCACGTCACTGTTTGTCAGATCTTGCTGTGGGTGAATTGGCTCCGTTATCACGTTACTGTTTGTCGGATCTTGCTGTGGGCGAATTGGCTCCGTTATCACGTTACTGTTTGTCAGATCTTGCTGTGGGAGAATTGGCTCCGTTATCACGTTACTGTTTGTCGGATCTTGCTGTGGGAGAATTGGCTCCGTTATCACGTTACTGTTTGTCGGATCTTGCTGTGGGCGAATTGGCTCCGTTATCACGTTACTGTTTGTCGGATCTTGCTGTGGGAGAATTGGCTCCGTTATCACGTTGCTGTTTGTCGGATCTTGCTGTGGGAGAATTGGCTCCGTTATCACGTCACTGTTTGTCGGATCTTGCTGTGGGCGAATTGGCTCCGTTATCACGTTACTGTTTGTCGGATCTTGCTGTGGGCGAATTGGCTCCGTTATCACGTTACTGTTTGTCGGATCTTGCTGTGGGAGAATTGGCTCCGTTATCACGTTACTGTTTGTCGGATCTTGCTGTGGGAGAATTGGCTCCGTTATCACGTTACTGTTTGTTGGATCTTGCTGTGGGAGAATTGGCTGCCTTGTTTTCGACATTACGACGGGGCCTCCGTTCCGAGCGATTACGCCGATCGTAAAACATTGAGACATCCGATAGCCATGGAAGGCGGCGTGCAAATGCAGCTCTTTCTTTTCTTTTATTTATTAGCATCGTTAGGCAGCACGGTGGCGCAGTGGGTTAGCACTGCTGCCTCACGGCGCCGAGGTCCCAGGTTCGATCCCGGCTCTGAGTCCCTGTCCGTGTGGAGTTTGCACATTCTCCCCGTGTTTGCGTGGGTTTCCCCCCCACAACCCAAAGATGTGCAGGGTAGGTGGATTGGCCACGTTAAATTGCCCCTTAATTGGAAAAAATGAATTGGGTACTCTAAATTTAAAAAAAAAAAATTATTAGCATTGTTCACTTCAGCCCCGTCCGTTGTTGCGATTGGCTGATGAATAAATTATATAACATAAATCCAGTTGCCTTTCACACACTACTGGACTGAAAACATGAGATTGTGTCAGCGGGATGCACAGCTCTTGAGCACAAATATATCAGTTGCCGTATTATGAAAAGGGTTGCTGAACTTTGATTGAAAGCCCCTTCCAAGTCATGATGAAAGTGTTGTGGAAGCTCATTTATGAAGAGATTTAATAGTTGCTTCCTATTCCTTCGTGTTCTCATTTACTTACAGATCAATATGAACTGTAACATTGATTTCTTCCCTCCCTAGCTTTCTGCTTATACTCGTTGTCAAGAGATATCGAAATTCAAGCTTGTTGGCCGAGTAGAGAGAAAAAAAAAGGAATTGCAATAAATGTCTTGCACATTTTGAATAAAGCTTGTGTTTCTGAGATGCCGTTATTTGCAAAGTCCCGAGCAGGAAGGTTTGTCTGAGAGATGTTCATTGCTGTTCATCTCATCTGCTCCCCAGATTTAACACAGATTCCAACAAAGAGTTTTGGCCCCATTCATCTCACTCTCCAGAACCAACCTTGAAGCACGGGGCTGAGTCCACCAGAGGTTGTGTATCACAAACAGGAGAGCAAAATACGCGGCATGCTGGAAATCAGAAATAAAAACAGCATTTTTGCAGTATTTCCTTTTGCATTTGTGTTTACTGAACTGCCATATCCCTTCCTCCAACGTCCACCTTGAAGAAATTCTATTTATCTATCCGATTGAATTTCCACTTGTCTTGTCTACCTTTATTGCTTTTTGATTCCCTTTTCATGATTTATCTGATTGCAGTGAAAATCGACTTTTGCTGTCCCATCTCCTTCCTTCCTTCCACCCTATCACAAGGCCTTCCCTTCTGTTCTCTGTTCCATTCTCCCCTTTTTTAGTTGCTTAATACTGTCGGGGTCAGAATGCGTTTGCCTCTCTAACTACCCGTAATCTGAACGCTCATATGATGTGCCCTTGGGAGTGTGTATTCCAATTAAATTATTCAGCAGCAAGCTTTTGTGAGTTTAAACTAAAGAAGCTGATTTACCCTCACACCTTTACCCTGAATTAACGCAATGCCACCCGCTTGAATGATAAGGTGTAGGACCTGCTGCTACCAGGACCTGGAGGACAATAGGTGAGGGGAGGTGCTGAACTTAAGCAGCTATGACACCAACCTGACTGTCTCTATCTCGCTCGCTCTCTCACACACACACACACACACACATATATTGCTGACAAATAAAAATAATGTACTTTTACAGATTACAGTTAATTCAGTCCCTCATTCAGTGACTCACCTGATGAAGGAGCTGTGCTTCCAAATAAACCTGTTGGACTTTAACCTGGTGTTGTAAGACTTTTAACTTTGAAATTGGAAGAGGTGAAGTATTTTGGCAGCTTGAAGATTTGCAGCTAGTTTCAGGGCCTGATCCTTCGTCTGGTCGACTAGTTCTTAAAGGCAAATAAGGCGCAGCCTTTCTCTGCAGCTACTGTCTTGTCCGTGTTCTCCTGCATCCTTCCAAGTTCTCTTCTGGGTCTTGGGTTAATAAAGAATCTCAATGTCAGAAGCCAGTTTCGGTCACCTGGTCAATGGTCATTGCCCACCCACAGTAGCTTAAATATAAAATGTCACTGATATATTATAGGAGAGGGTCGTCTTTCACAATTAAGTTGTGGGTAATTAGTCTTATAACTTTCCTTTGTTGAACTGCAAATCTGGAGATACAGGGCGGAGTTTTATACCACCCGGCACTAGGATTGGGTATCCCAATTGGGTGGAGAATTTTGCATCAGCCTAAAAACTGGATCAGCGCTGGATGGCAGGCCTCACCCCCAGTCTCCGGTCCCACCCCACCAGCCAAAGTGGGTTTTCCACCCTGCGCCTGAGGGAACATGCAAAAAACTCATATGCATTTATTTGAATGTGATTAATGGGTTTGAAGCCCAAATCCCCAGCCCCCCCCCCCCCCCCCCCCCCCCCCAATGATGCTCCCCCCTACCCCAGTGAAAAATCCACCAAGCAGGCTTTGGTGCCAGTATTGACAAGCACAGTCCTGGTGCGATGGATCCTGAAGGCGTGCGAAGGTCGCTGGCAGGTTGCAGAGGGATGGTCCAAGAAGGGTCCTGGGGGTTATAGAACAGTACAGCACAGAACAGGCCCTTCGGCCCTCAATGTTGTGCCGAGCCATGATCACCCTACTCAAACCCACGTATCCACTCTATACCCGTAACCCAACAACCCCCCCCTTAACCTTACTTTTATTAGGACACTACGGGCAATTTAGCACGGCCAATCCACCTAACCCGCACATCTTTGGACTGTGGGAGGAAACCGGAGCACCCGGAGGAAACCCACGCACACAGGGGGAGGACGTGCAGACTCCACACAGACAGTGACCCAGCCGGGAATCGAACCTGGGACCCTGGAGCTGTGAAGCATTTATGCTAACCACCATGCTACCCTGCTGCCCCGCCGTTGGGTGGCCTCGGGCCGTAGGTAAGAGTTAACCCCGGGACCCTCCCCCAGGATGGGGGTCCTGTGTCTGGACTGCCCCTTCCAGCTCTGGGCAACCTGAAAATCACTCTTGGCTTGATGATATCAGGCAGACCTCTGTTCAAAATCATTCTTGTCTGACCTATTTAAACTTTGAAGTAGCCTCCACACCATGAATTGCTCAGCATGATGAGTAGATCAGACAGTCCATTGAAGACACAAGCCAGGAAGACTTTTGCTTTCCTCAGATCTGCTCCCTCAGCGGTATGACTTTGAAACTGCAGTGTTTTGAAGTGTCAGAGTCTTCCAAGAAAGCCCACTTGAAAAACCTTGAAATCCCCTGCGATCCTTTGAAATGCTGAGCATTCATTCAATTTCACAGTGCAGTACCTTTAATTGGCCTTTTATTGTCAGCTTAATGATTTAAATACAGCAAGCTAGAGGTTTGATTATTGATCTTTCCCTTCATGCCTGAATGCATCAGATGCGCCCTCCACTGATCCTAATGCATTGTTTGTAAACAACTTGGTTTTGATTAAGAGCCGCTGGCCACTTCAAAAACACCAAGTGCTTTCACTTCCTCTTTTCTAACTGCAGAAATTACTTAGCGTAGTTGAAGTGGTCAACAATTGTCAATCAATGCTAGGGTGAGCGGGTGGGAGGAAGGTTGGGTCACCCTAGTGCATACGTGGTGGTTGGGGGGTGGGGGAGAGGATGGCCCTCCTTGATAAGGGGCTGGGGGTCCTCCTCTTGTTAGCGGAATGTCATCATTTGCATTGCGAGGGGGACGGGGGCCTTTCTCCAATGGAGTTGGGCCGCTCATTCAAAATGGCGGACCAAGACTAGTCAGTACAGGGAAACTGGCATGCCTGATTTTGCACAGTAAAGATATGAAAACACCACCTAGGCAACATTCCTAGCGCCAACAGGACACAGTCACGATTCTCCGCTGGTGGGGACCACACCGACTTCTAGTCACTGCTGTCACCGGCACCCTCTCCCATCCCAGAGACACTCATCTCAGTTGAGCAGTATGGTGAAGAGGCTCCTAGGTCACACCCCACCGTATATGCGTGGGTTTTGGCCAGAGCAAATTCTGGCGGCTCCGCCGTCACCTGACACTGCCAGACCTGGAGGCCCGCTCTCATCTCCACGTCACTCATGGACCGTGCCAGGTCCCTCTGTGTCTGGCTCAGGTCAGTCAATGCCAGCCCATAGCCATACCCATCTTGCGCCATAGCCATGTCCCGTTGTGATTGGGCTGCCTTCTGGAGCCCCACAGCAATGTCCATGTGGCTTTGGTACATTACCTCGGCCACCGCCCGCACAGAGCACCCCAGACCTTGGACATCCTGACCCATGGCACACTGCTCACATCCTTCCGTACATCAGGTGGAGGTAGGAACCTCCAAAGGGGCAGATGCAGGGATTAGCTGCCGTCCAGATGGGTCTCAGGCTTTTGGAAAGGGCAGCCCCATCAATGTTGGAGATGCAGGTGCAGAGCTGTGGACTACAGGAGTGGGTGTCAGCAGCCACCCAGCTCCTGCAGATGCAGTAGGAGGTGTCTAACTGCTGGCAGGAGCAGGAGGTGATGCTGACAATGCATTACCCCCAGACCCCACTGGTGGCATCCAAGGTGGAGGTGTTGGGTGTGAAGATATAAACCTGGGGTCACCGTCAAAGTCGGCAGGGAACAGGGTCAGAAGTATGATGCCGCCTTGTAGGGCAGCTTACCCAGTAAGTGACCCATCACCACTCACTATCGCTATAACTTCACCACACACCCCCTAAAGAATATATGGACCCATGAGATGGAATGGACAGCACACATTCTTTTTTTGAACTAATTTACAGGATGTGGGCATCGCTGATTAAAGTATCATTTATTGCCCATCCCTAGTTGCCCTTCAGAAGGTGGTGGTGAGTTGCCTCCTTGAATCACTGCAGCCCTTGAGGTGTAGGTACACCCACTGTGCTGTTCGGGATGGAATTTCAGGATGTTGCCCCAGCGACAGTGAAGGACCGGCGATATCTTTCCAAGTCAGGCTGATGAGTGACTTGGAGGGGAACCTCCAGGTGGTGGGGTTCCCAGGTATCTGCTGCTCTTGTCCTTCTAGATGGCAGAGGTCATGGGTTTGGAAGGTGCCGTCTAATGAACCTTGGTGGGTTACTGCAGTGCATCTTGTCGATGATACACAAGTCTGCCACTGCTCGTCAGTGATGGAGGGTTTGAATGTTTGTGGAAGAGGAGCAATCAAGCGGGTTGCTTTGTCCTGGATGGTGTCGAGCTTCTTGAGTATTGTTGGAGCTGCACTTATCCAGGCAAGTGGAGAGTTTTCCATCACACTCCTGGTATGTTTATTTAATTGCTTACGAGATGCGGGTGTCGCTGGCTGGGACCGCATTTATTGCCCAGCCCCTGATGCCTTTAAGAGTCAACCACATTGGTGTAGGTCTGGAGTCACACATAGGCCTGATTAGGTAAGGATGACAGAGATCCTTCCCTGAAGATATTAGTAAACCAGATGGATTTTTACAACAGTGGTTTCATGGTTATCATTAGACTTTTCGTTCTAGATTTTTATTGAATTCAAATTTCACCATGTGCCATGGCGGGATTTGAACCTGGGTCCCCAGAGCATGACTCTGGGTCTCTGGATTACTAAACCAGTGATAGTACCACTACACCACTACCTCCCCTTGAGGGACTTGTGCCTTGTAGATGGTGTCAGGTGCTAAGTGACCTTGGCGTAACGCAAACTGAGCGGTCCGTGAGCAGGTTGTTGCCTTGTTTGACTCTTGTACAGGAAAAATTATTTTGTTTCAACCTGCGAAATCCTGCGGCTTCATTCTTACACAAATAACTGGGATTTCAGATTTATTCTTTTTAACTTTAAAAATAAAGTCACTCAACTCTACCGAGATCGCAAGAATTTCTATAACTTGATTGCATCTAACACAGACTGAAAATTGTCTTCTTTATTCTCTGCCTCATCAAGTTACCCGAGCCTAAAATAATTACTTCTTGAGGTCACAGAGGAAGCCACTGCCGATGATGCTCACTGTGGCATAGGCTATGTTACTGACTAGATTTATTCTTGAATACCTATTAGGGGCTGGCTTAGCTCAAGGGGCTGGTTTAGCTCAGTGGGCTAGACAGCTGGTTTGTGGTGCAGAGCAAGGCCAGCAGCGGGTTCAATGCCCATACCAGGTGGCAGAATGTGGCAACTAGGGGCTTTTCACAGTAACTCCATATTTGTGACGATAAAAGGTTATTATTATTATTATGTGACCTGTGCTGAGTTAATGCACTGACTGCCTTCTGTCATCACAAAAAAATTACCGATTCATATTTTGCAGCATCTCCATTGATAGCAATTTCACAATTTTATGCATCTTTCCCATTGCATTGCTTCACGTAAAATATTCCACTTTCCTATTCTTTGATTTTTTGATGTGTTGGCACTGCTATATTTTGCTGAACCGCACACTAGGACATTGGTTGGTGTTTGCTGGAAACTCTGCGAGATGTCTTCACAGGCCAGCAACATAAAGGAACAAAGAGCTGCCTCCAAAAATCCACCAATACCCGATGGCTCTGCCTCTTAACCCTGGACCACACCCAAAGACAGTCTCAATCAATGGAAAGGTTGAAAAGATCACGCCATCAGAAGTCAAATCGGTCTGGGTGTTTGATGCCGGGTCAGAGAAGCATACAGAGAGGCCATTCAACACGCTGTACTTCCGCTGCCTTTTGGAACTCGCTTTCCGCACAACATAGCAAATGTTTCTCCTTTGAAAGTTACTCTTGAACCTGCTTTAGTTTCATTCATTTTCTTTTTAAATTTAGTGAACCCAATTCATGTTTTTTCAATCAAGGGACAATTTAGTATGGCCATTCCACCTAACCTGCACATCTTTGGGTTGTGGGGGCAAAACCCACGCAAACATGGGGAGAATGTGCAAACTCCACACGGACAGTGACCCAGAGCTGGGGTCGAAACTGGGACCTTGAAATGAAAATGAAAATCGCTTATTGTCACGAGTAGGCTTCAATGAAGTTACTGTGAAAAGCCCCTAGTCACCACATTCTGGCGCCTGTCCGGGGAGGCTGGTACGGGACCAGCCCTTGGCGCCGTGAGGCAGCAATGCTAACCACTGTGCCACCGTGCTGCCCTAGGACATAAGGACATAAGAACTAGGAGCAGGAGTAGGCCATCTGGCCCCTCGAGCCTGCTCCACCAATCAATGAGATCATGGCTGATCTTTTGTGGACTCAGTTCCACTTTCCGGCCCGAACACCATAACCCTTAATCCCTTTATTCTTCAAGCAACTATCTATCTTTATCTTGAAAACATTTAATGAAGGAGCCTCAACTGCTTCACTGGGCAGGGAATTCCATAGATTCACAACCCTTTGGGTGAAGAAGTTCCTCCTAAGTAAATTAATGCACTGAATGTCAGCGTTGCTGGCTAAACCCAATCCATAATTAGAAACATAGAAAATAGGAGCAGGAGGAGGCCATTCAGCCCTTCGAGCCTGCTCCGTCATTCAATTTAATCTTGGATGATCCTCTATCTCTACCCCATACCTCCGCGCTCTCCCCAGACTCTTCAACATCTTTAGTCCAGCAACCTATCTATTCCCTTCTTAAATAGATTTAGTGACTCAGTCTCTACAGCCTCTATGGTAGAGAATTCCACAGGTTAACTACCCTCTGAGTGAAGAAATTTCTCCTCAGCTCAGTCCTAAATGTTCTACCCCATACCCCGAGGCTATGACTACTTGTTCCAGTCCGTCCCCCGCCCAGCTAAAAGAAACCATATCCCTGAATCCGGTCTGTCCAGCACTTTTATAGGCGTCAATTAGATCCCACCTCATTCTTCTCAACTCCGGACCCAATCTCTCCTCAAACAACAAGCCTGCCATCCCAGCAATCAGTCCGGGGAACCTTCTCTGCTCTCCCTCAATGACAAGTATATCCCTTCTTAGATGAGAATGATTGCCCTTGCGGAGATGGTGGTGAGCCCCCTTCTTGAACGGCCGTAGTCCATGTGGTGTGAGTACACCTACAGTGCTGTTAGAGAGGGAGTCCCAGGATATTGATCCGGTGATGATAAAGGAACAGCGATACATTTCCAAGTTAGGATGGTATGTGACTTGGAGGCGAACTTGCAGACGACGGTGCTCACTTGTGTCTGCTGTCCTAGTCTCCTGGGCAATAGAGGGCACAGGTTTAGGCAAGGCTGACAAAGGAACCTTGGCACGTTGCTGCAGTACATTTGCCACCGTTGTGTGCCAGTGCTGGAGGGAGTGAATATTTAAAGTGGTGGTTGGTGCTGAGTTTCATGCGTGTTCCTGGAGCTGCATTCGACAAGACAAGGTGGATGTAATCCACGAACACCGTGGGAAGTCGGAAGGGGGCAGGGTGAGTTAGCCCCACCTATACGCCACACTCTTAGGTAGTGGATTCCAACTTACTACAGTCAATAAATGCCCAAACAACCCCCCTGATGTCACATATGCTACTTTGAGGTTTTAATTTCAGAAAACCTGCTTTAAACATTTCACAAAGTACTGGGTTATTTGCTCCGCAGCTTGTGTTCCAGGGGGAACATGTGTGCTCGTCAAATAGGAAACCTATTCAGGAACCTGTGTCTCAGATTTCAACCTGGGGACTTCAGATGCCACATAATCCCTTAACAAAAAAGTCAATACATTACACGACCGTGCATCTTTGTTTCCCCATTTCCTCTGTGGAAATGCTTGTTTTCCTGAAATAGATCTCGAAACATGGGTTATTTTGGCAGCTTTTAAATCCCAATCCCATTTTGCTAGCATTACAGGTTTTCTGAAATCCCATCAAAAATTGGCATTGAGCATTGGAATTCTCTACTTGTAGTCTAACTGGCTGCTCTTGGAGGTTAGTTACAACTGCAAAATTTGTAGTGACGCCAAACAAACTTATTATGACAGTGGTTCAGTCTGCCACTGAATACAATTTAGGCTAACAACAGCATTAAAGGATCTTTCAATGCTTTAGTGTTCGACCATCGCAAAGTTGAATTTGTCAGTAATGTATAAAAAAGTACATATTGAAAAATATATCGCCTGGGATTAGATTGGCAGCTTGGCTTCTTGGCCACGGGATATGTACGGACTAGGGCAAGAATTGTTTACAAGCCTTGGCTGATTTTTCAAGTTATCAACTTTAAAATGTTTTCCTTTGGTAAAGTTTTCAAGAGGTGGCAGATATCAAAATAGGACCTTTAAAGACCTGGGGGAGATTTTGACTTTGTGGGAATAGTGTAAAATGGAGTGGCTTGGAAGCATTTTTCAAACGTCATGTGGTTTCATTCACACTTCATTGACTGCGAGGGACAGAAAATGTCCATAAATTCTACAAACCCAAGGATGCATCTCTGCTGATGAACAGATTAATCACCGTAGGGTTGTCATTATACTGAGCAGTATAAAGTAATGCTGAATTACTAAAAATACCAAATAGAGATAGCCTTCAGGAAGATATCCAGTAAGTAAAGCAATTCTTCCTACAAACGCTAGTTAATAAATTACACCTTAAACTATGAGATTCAAGTAAGAAGTCTTGCAACACCAGGTTAAAGTCCAACAGGTTTGTTTCAAATACGAGCTTTCGGAGCACAGCTCCTTCCTCAGGTGATTCACTCCGAAAGCTCGTGTTTGAAACAAACCTGTTGGACTTTCACCTGGTGTTGTAAGACTTCTTACTGTCCTCACCCCAGTCCAACGCCGGCATCTCCACATTATGAGATTCAAAACTGTGAGAGTGACATGTGGAAAATGGGATTGAACATCAGATATAAAGATTCATATAATTAAAACGCATTATAATCGCACTGCCTAGGTATTTTTTTTATTTTTATTTTTTTATAAATTTAGATTAGCCAATTATTTTTTCCAATTAAGGGGCAATTTAGTGTGGCCAATCCACCTACTCTGCACATTTTTGGGTTGTGGGGGCGAAACCCACGCAGACACGGGGTGAACGTGCAAACTCCACACGGACAGTGACCCAGAGCCGGGATCGAACCTGGGACCTCAGCGCCGTGAGGCGGTTGTGCTAACCACTAGGCCACCGTGCTGCCCTTGCCTAGGTATTTATGACCTCCTTTGGTTCCTTGTTAGGTCCAGCTGAATGGCCAACACTGATTGAAATTTAAGAACAGTGCAATCATTCCTAATGTTTGACGTTATTACGAAAGTAATGGTTTCCTGGCCACAGCCAGTGTACTCCAAGTTCAATGGCTGTAAATGCTAGAGCTCACAATCAGTTTAAAAACCTCTAGTCAATAAAATGTTTCATCGACCAAATACTCAAAGGGAAGGAATCTCGCTTTCATGGTGGGATAAATATTATCAAGAGAGGGGTTAAAGTTTATTAACGAATGTGTAGTTAATGTTTTATTTGGTAGGAAGAGAAAGCTTGTGAAGACTGTGCCATTATAAATTAATCTTTAATGAAAAGCTCTCCGCTGCAGAACTGAATGTTCAAACCTAATGTAGCAGATATAAGATATTCTGAGTTTTGTCTGTTCTATCATGCCAAGAAAACCCACAGGCAATTCAAGAACATACGCATTGCCCAGATCTGCCTTCCAGCTGTCTGATCCAGAGATAGTTTTCTCATTAGCTTTTCAATACAAAATAAAAATAAAACATTTGCTTTTAAGCATAAATTCAGACAGGATGCATACATTTTTATTCGTTCAGTTTTGCGCGCGGTTAATAGTTTGTCACGGGAACAAAATCAATTAGAATCCTTGGATCAGAAGACTAGGCATTAACAAAGTTTATTTAAAGAACTACCTGACGATTAGAGGGGATCTGAGGCTGTATGATTCAGCCATGTCCCAGGTGTCCTGCTCTTCACGCCCGGAGGCAGCCCTTGCATGGGGAAACATGATAGGCACCTGTCCATCCTAAAAACACGAGCACACATCCTGCACCAAGCAATTTATGAACGGCTTTCTCTTCCCGATGGATGTACAAAATATCGTGCTTGATTTTCCCTAACAGGTAACTTTGGGATTTCACCGAACTGTGTTTACTAGATGCCCATTTATTCGCCTTAAATTAGCTCTCTGAAGAGCTACTCCGCAACTAGAGTCACTTTGTTTACCAAAACAATATCTTTAAAATGGTGCTGGTGTTAAACGACCATCATTATTTTTAATCCTATTCTCTGCAATGAGCCCAAACGGAAATCTTATTAAATATGAATGTGCTGAGGGCGTAAGCTGGTTAAATATTTACAGCCTTGATGTTAATGTATAATCTTTTCACTATTACCAGTCTGCTAAAGTGATACGGCTACAGTGAACCTTGTTCTTAATAAATGTACAGCCATATAATTATTAAATATTGTGTCATCTTGCGCATTTCCCCAGAATTACTGGTCCATTAATTTCCCATAATTTAAGAGAATATACAGGATGATTCTAAAATAATGATACCAAAACACAGTTCAGTCTATGTTTGCTGGGCAAAAAGTTTATCTTCATTGAAGAATTTCCGGATTTACAGGCTGGATTTTTAACCCCCACCAAGGATAAGAATGGAGGTGGGCGGCCACATCATTGCGCCATTTCTCCAGTGGCGGGATAGGTGGGGGTGAACAAAGAACAAAGAACAAAGAAAGGTATAGCACAGGATCTGGCCCTTTGGCACTCCAAGCCTGTGTCGATCATGGTGCCCGAACTATAAAAAAAACTTCTGCCCTTAGAATAGAGTCCTTACAGTATAAAAAGAGGATATTTGGCCCATCAAGTCTGCACCACCCTTTGGAAAGAGCACCCCTTACTCGGTCCGTATCCCTCTGTTTCCTCCCTATTCATGTACCCATTCAGACGCCTCTTAAATGTTGCTAATGCTTCCACCACATCCTCTGGCAGCGCATTCCAGGCACTCATCAAACTCTGCATAACAGAAACTACCCCGCGCATCTCCCTTGAACTTTCTCCCATTCACCTCGAGTCTGTGCCCCCTCGGAATTGACATTTCCACCCTTGGAAAAACCTCTGACTCTCCGCCCTGTCTATGCCTCTCATAATTTTGCAGACCTCTATCAGATCTCCCCTCAGCCTCCGTCGTTCCAGTGAAAACAATCCTAGTTTATTTAACCTCTCCCCCATAGCCAACACCCTCGAGACCAGGCAACATCCTGGTAAACCTTCCTTTACACTCTCTCCAAAGCTTCCACATCCTTCTGATAATGTGGTGAGGCGACAAGGCTGCTCGTCCGTAAGCAGTGGGTAACCAATCAAGCCACTGAAAGACCTATTCTGGTTTAGCACAGTGGGCTAAACAGCTGGCTTGTAATGCAGAACAAGGCCAGCAACGCGGGTTCAATTCCCGTACCAGCCTCCCCGAACAGGCGCTGGAATGTGGCAACTAGGGCCTTTTCACAGTAACTTCATTGAAGTCTACGTGTGACAATAAGCGATTTTCATTGAGACCTATTAATGGAGGCCCACCGTGCTGTCAGCGGGCCAAGGGAACAGCTCTCCAGGCAGGTTTACAGCTCCCCAGCATGGGCAGGAGGATGAAAGACAAAGGCAGATAGATAACAGGCACAGAAGACTATTCACCAGGTCTTTACTCTTCAACTCCCTGGTCTACTCTGTCTGGGGTCCTGTTCCCAGAACCCGCACAAACTCCCCATTGGCTAGGGTTTGTGGCTCCCATGCGACTGGCTCCAAACCAATCACGTGGTCAGTGGAACTCACCCCCTGGAAAGGGCCAAACGACCACATCCCTCCCCTATCCCCTTAATACACTTCCCCATAACGAGATATAAAAGTCATAATCATTAGCCGGGATAACTGAGGGAAGAAAGTCCATCAAAAAGTTAATTGAACCAAAGCCTTTTGGGTCCTCCCGAACCTCCAAAGCCCAGTCCCAGGATCAGCTCTCCTTTGCTGGGGTCGGGATTGACACTCGGGAGTCTGACAGGCCGCAGCCGCGTATAGACACTTCACTCCCCACACACGCCATCCCAGCCAACAAGATGGCACTGGTTACGCTGGAGCGTGCCTATCCCAATGATGGGTCGGCTGGGGCCGGAACATATCTCGGGGGGGGGGAGGTGACACCAATATGACCCAACCAATATAGCACTAAGTTCACAGTGGGCAGTCAGCAGCGAGCGCAGTCGCTTGGCTGCCATGTAGGCTGTGGCAATGGTGTTCCATGCCCGTCTACTTCGAACCCACAGCCCACTTCTTGCCCACCTCCCGCTACTGCCCCCGGTACAGGCAAAACCCCCTGGAGCATGGCATTTTGTCGAGCGCCCGGCGCCAGCCACGATTTTCACCTCACGCGCTCTCCACCCAATCGCGTTTCCCGAATCCGGTGTCGGCTGATGGAAGAATCCCGCCCTGTGTTCCCGGACACAGATATTGGAATGTCTGTTCACCCACTATGGTCACTGAAGCCCTGGTGTCGACTTCCACTTTAAGGGGGTCTACCATTCACTCGTAAGAAGATTTCAATCAAATTCTCTTCTCCAGGACTCATCACCTTTATGTTCAGTGATGCCGTGGACGGCTGCTGCTGCTATTTATTGTTTTGCATCGGTTCACTTTGCCTCACGTGCCAACGTGGTTGAATGTGACCCCTTCAGTTGCAACAGAAGCACACCAACTCCCGAACTGGCAGACCTGCTGGGCTGTTACCCCCGCAATAATAGCAGTCCACCTCGGATTCAGGTTAAGGTCCCGATCCCTTCCTGCTCCTTGGGCTCGAGGACCATGTCTGCCTGTTTGGCCCGCCGGAGACCTCGCGGTCGTACCGTCCCGACTTGGTTAACCTCCCCGGCAGCCACGCGTTGAAGCTGAGTGGCACCTTTTTCGGCGCACTCCATCGACTGAGCTAAGTCGATCGCTTTTTCCAACATAAATCGTGGTCTCTACCAGAAGTCTCCTCCGGATATCAAGTTTATGGATCCCACAGACCAGCCGGTCTCGCAACATGTCTCTGAGCATGATCCCAAACTCAGTGCTCAGCAAATGGTGAAGCCTGGCTATGAAGACTAAGACAGATTCGTCATGGTCCCTGACGTCAGAATAACACTTTTTTTTTTATAAATTTAGATTACCCAATTATTTTTTCCAATTAAGGGGCAATTTAGCGTGGCCAATCCACCTACTCTGCACATTTTTGGGTTGTGGGGGCGAAACCCACGCAGACACGGGGAGAATGTGCAAACTCCACACGGACAGTGACCCAGAGCCGGGATCGAACCTGGGACCTCAGCGCCGTGAAGCGGTTGTGCTAACCACTAGGCCACCGTGCTGCCCTAGAATAACACTTTTAACGTTGGAGGATAATCGAGGGCCTTGGGTTGTAATGTTGTCCAACCAATTTCACTATCTGGTCAAAGTGTTCGGTGCCTCTGGGGGACATCATATTGTAGGCCTGGTGCCCATAATTTGTCACCTTCTGCTTGTCCTCGCCTGTGATTCTTTTCACGGTGAAGACGAAACGGAGTCATTCGATGTACTGACTCCATGACTCGACCCTTTGGTCAAATGGGTATTGTTTCCCAATGGTATGCATTTACACTCAGGGTTTAAATATTTCCAACTCTTTCTGGAGCTTCTCTGTTTTCTGAACTATTGCTTCCTTCCCCCCTCGATTCACGATGACTGTCGACTGCGATCAAAATCTCTTTTCCTTGTTGCCAATGTGGCGACACACCGGAGGCTTCCAGTAGTAAGCAAAAGGGTTTATTGATGAAGGGAAAGGCAGTTCAATAACAGGCACTGAAACTTATACACAGATCTTTATTCTTCAGCTCCCAGGTTCTGTTCCCAGGACCCTTCGCATCGCCCCATTGACCGGGGTTCGTGTGGTCCTGCGCGATTGGCCCTGAGCTGGTCACATGGTCAGAAGAGCTCACCCCCTTAAAGGAGCTACGCTACACCAAAAACCTACCCAGAATCACTGAATGGTTCCAGTGCAGAAGGAGGCCATTTGGCCCATCCTGTCTGCATGGGCTTTCCAAACGAGCGTCATAAATTAGTGCCATTCCCTTGTCATTTTCCCGTACAGCACAATGTTTTGATTCAAGTCATTACCTAATACCCGCTTGGATGCCTCCCTTGAACCTGTCTCCACCATACTTCCAGGCCGTACATTCCAGACACAAACCTCTTGCTGTGTGAAAATGTATCCTCTCATTTCACATTTGCTTCCTTTTAAAATCACCTTCAATCTGTGCCCTCTCGTTCTTGATCCTTTTACGAGGGGAAGGAATTTCTCGCTATCTCTTCCAGTTCTGCCGTATTCATCAGGGAGAACCACAGAGTTACAACTGTATACTACTACACTTGCTGGCATGATTCTATTCACACCAGCTAAAGTAATACAAACATTGCGTCTTTTTCGTATTCTTGGCCATGCTCCGAAGCGTCTCTCCCTCTCGTTCTGAGGCCCGCTCTACCTCTCACCATGAGGCCTGCTCTACCTGTCGCTCTAAGGCCCGCTCTACCTCTCACCATGAGGCCTGCTCTACCTGTCGCTCTGAGGCCCACTCTACCTCTCACTCTGAGGCCCGCTCTACCTCTCGCTCTGAGGCCCGCTCTACCTCTCGCTCTGAGGGCCGCTCTACCTCTCGCTCTGAGGGCCGCTCTACCTCTCGCTCTGAGGCCTGTTCTACCTCTCGCTCTGAGGCCCGCTCTACCTCTCGCTCTGAGACCTGCTCTACCTCTCACTCTGAGGCCCGCTCTACCTCTCCCTCTGAGACGCGCTCTACCTCTCGCTCTGAGACCCGCTCTACCTCTCGCTCTGAGACCCGCTCGACCTCTCACTCTGAGGCCTGTTCTACCTCTCACTCTGAGGGCCGCTCTACCTCTCACTCTGAGGCCCGCTCTACCTCTCGCTCTGAGGCCCACTCTACCTCTCACTCTGAGACCCGCTCTACCTCTCGCTCTGAGGCCCGCTCTACCTCTCACTCTGAGACCTGCTCTACCTCTCGCTCTGAGGCTTGCTCTACCTCTCACCCTGAGGCCTGCTCTACCTCTCGCTCTGAGACCCGCTCTACCTCTCACTCTGAGGCCCGCTCTACCTCTCGCTCTGAGGCCCGCTCTACCTGTCGCTCTGAGACCCGCTCTACCTCTCACTCTGAGGCCCGCTCTACCTCTCGCTCTGAGGCCCGCTCTACCTCTCGCTCTGAGGCCCGCTCTACCTCTCACTCTGAGGCCCGCTCTACCTCTCACTCTGAGACCCGCTCTACCTCTCGCTCTGAGGCCCGCTCTACCTCTCACTCTGAGACGCGCTCTACCTCTCGCTCTGAGGCCTGCTCTACCTCTCGCTCTGAGGCCCGCTCTACCTCTCGCTCTGAGGCCTGCTCTACCTCTCACTCTGAGGCCCGCTCTACCTCTCGCTCTGAGACCCGCTCTACCTCTCGCTCTGAGGCCTGCTCTACCTCTCACTCTGAGGCCCGCTCTACCTCTAGCTCTGAGGCCCGCTCTACCTCTCGCTCTGAGGCCCGCTCTACCTCTCGCTCTGAGGCCCGCTCTACCCCTCGCTCTGAGGCCTGCTCTACCTCTCACTCTGAGGCCCGCTCGACCTCTTGCTCTGAGGCCCGCTCTACCTCTCGCTCTGAGGCCCGCTCTACCTCTCGCTCTGAGGCCCGCTCTACCTCTCGCTCTGAGGCCCGCTCTACCTCTCGCTCTGAGACACGCTCTACCTCTCACTCTGAGGCCCGCTCTACCTCTCATTGAGGCCTGCTCTACCTCTCACTGTGGCCCGCTCTACCTTTCGCCCTGAGACCTGCTCTACCTCTCGCTGAGGCCCGCTCTACCTCTCACTCTGAGGCCCGCTCTACCTCTCGCTCTGAGGCCTGTTCTACCTCTCACTCTGAGGCCCGCTCTACCTCTCACTCTGAGACCCGCTCTACCTCTCGCTCTGAGGCCCGCTCTACCTCTCACTCTGAGACCCGCTCTACCTCTCGCTCTGAGACCCGCTCTCCCTCTCGCTCTGAGGCCCGCTCTACCTCTCGCTCTGAGGCCCGCTCTACCTCTCGCACTGAGGTTCGCTCGACCTCTCGCTCTGAGGCCCGCTCTACCTCTCGCTCTGAGGCCCGCTCTACCTCTCGCTCTGAGGCCCGCTCTACCTCTCGCTCTGAGGCCCGCTCTACCTCTCACTCTGAGGCCCGCTCTACCTCTCACTCTGAGACGTGCTCTACCTCTCGCTCTGAGGGCCGCTCTACCTCTCGCTGAGGCCCGCTCTACCTCTCACTCTGAGACCCGCTCTACCTCTCGCTCTGAGACCCGCTCTACCTCTCACTCTGAGACCCGCTCTACCTCTCACTCTGAGGCCCGCTCTACCTCTCACTCTGAGACCCGCTCTACCTCTTGCTGAGACCCGCTCTACCTCTCACTCTGAGGCCTGTTCTACCTCTTGCTCTGAGGCCCGCTCTACCTCTCGCTCTGAGGCCCGCTCTACCTCTCGCTCTGAGGCCCACTCTACCCCTCGCTCTGAGACCCGCTCTACCTCTCGCTCTGAGACCCGCTCTACCTCTCACTCTGAGGCCTGTTCTACCTATCACTCTGAGGCCCGCTCTACCTCTCACTCTGAGGCCCGCTCTACCTCTCGCTCTGAGGCCCGCTCTACCTCTCGCTCTGAGGCCCGCTCTACCTCTCGCTCTGAGGCCCGCTCTACCTCTCGCTCTGAGGCCCGCTCTACCTCTCGCTCTAAGGCCCGTTCTACCTCTCACTCTGAGGCCCGCTCTACCTCTCACTCTGAGGCCCACTCTACCTCTCACTCTGAGGCCCGCTCTACCTCTCACTCTGAGGCCCGCTCTACCTCTCGCTCTGAGACCCGCTCTACCTCTCGCTCTGAGGCCCGCTCTACCTCTCACTCTGAGGCCCGCTCTACCTCTCGCTGAGGCCCGCCCTACCTCTCGCTCTGAGACCCGCTCTACCTCTCGCTCTGAGACCCGCTCTACCTCTCGCTCTGAGGGCCGCTCTACCTCTCGCTCTAAGGCCCGTTCTACCTCTCGCTCTGAGACCCGCTCTACCTCTCGCTCTGAGGCCCGCTCTACCTCTAGCTCTGAGACCCGCTCTACCTCTCACTGAGGCCCGCTCTACCTCTCGCTCTGAGGCCCGCTCTCCCTCTCGCTCTGAGGCCCGCTCGACCTCTCGCTCTGAGACCCGCTCGACCTCTCGCTCTGAGACCCGCTCTACCTCTCGCTCTGAGACCTGCTCTACCTCTCACTGAAGCCCGCTCTACCTCTCGCTCTGAGACCTGCTCTACCTCTCGCTCTGAGGCCCGCTCTACCTCTCGCTCTGAGGCCCGCTCTACCTCTCGCTCTGAGGCCCGCTCTACCTCTCGCTCTGAGACACGCTCTACCTCTCACTCTGAGGCCCGCTCTACCTCTCATTGAGGCCTGCTCTACCTCTCACTGTGGCCTGCTCTACCTTTCGCCCTGAGACCTGCTCTACCTCTCGCTGAGGCCCGCTCTACCTCTCACTCTGAGGCCCGCTCTACCTCTCGCTCTGAGGCCTGTTCTACCTCTCACTCTGAGGCCCGCTCTACCTCTCACTCTGAGACCCGCTCTACCTCTCGCTCTGAGGCCCGCTCTACCTCTCACTCTGAGACCCGCTCTACCTCTCGCTCTGAGACCCGCTCTCCCTCTCGCTCTGAGGCCCGCTCTACCTCTCGCTCTGAGGCCCGCTCTACCTCTCGCACTGAGGTTCGCTCGACCTTTCGCTCTGAGGCCCGCTCTACCTCTCGCTCTGAGGCCCGCTCTACCTCTCGCTCTGAGGCCCGCTCTACCTCTCGCTCTGAGGCCCGCTCTACCTCTCACTCTGAGGCCCGCTCTACCTCTCACTCTGAGACGTGCTCTACCTCTCGCTCTGAGGGCCGCTCTACCTCTCGCTGAGGCCCGCTCTACCTCTCACTCTGAGGCCCGCTCTACCTCTCGCTCTGAGACCCGCTCTACCTCTCACTCTGAGACCCGCTCTACCTCTCACTCTGAGGCCCGCTCTACCTCTCACTCTGAGACCCGCTCTACCTCTTGCTGAGACCCGCTCTACCTCTCACTCTGAGGCCTGTTCTACCTCTTGCTCTGAGGCCCGCTCTACCTCTCGCTCTGAGGCCCGCTCTACCTCTCGCTCTGAGGCCCACTCTACCCCTCGCTCTGAGACCCGCTCTACCTCTCGCTCTGAGACCCGCTCTACCTCTCACTCTGAGGCCCGCTCTACCTCTCACTCTGAGGCCCGCTCTACCTCTCACTCTGAGGCCCGCTCTACCTCTCGCTCTGAGGCCCGCTCTACCTCTCGCTCTGAGGCCCGCTCTACCTCTCGCTCTGAGGCCCGCTCTACCTCTCGCTCTGAGGCCCGCTCTACCTCTCGCTCTGAGGCCCGCTCTACCTCTCACTCTGAGGCCCGCTCTACCTCTCACTCTGAGGCCCGCTCTACCTCTCACTCTGAGGCCCGCTCTACCTCTCACTCTGAGACCCGCTCTACCTCTCGCTCTGAGACCCGCTCTACCTCTCGCTCTGAGGCCCGCTCTACCTCTCACTCTGAGGCCCGCTCTACCTCTCGCTGAGGCCCGCCCTACCTCTCGCTCTGAGACCCGCTCTACCTCTCGCTCTGAGACCCGCTCTACCTCTCGCTCTGAGGGCCGCTCTACCTCTCGCTCTAAGGCCCGTTCTACCTCTCGCTCTGAGACCCGCTCTACCTCTCGCTCTGAGGCCCGCTCTACCTCTAGCTCTGAGACCCGCTCTACCTCTCACTGAGGCCCGCTCTACCTCTCGCTCTGAGGCCCGCTCTCCCTCTCGCTCTGAGGCCCGCTCGACCTCTCGCTCTGAGACCCGCTCGACCTCTCGCTCTGAGACCCGCTCTACCTCTCGCTCTGAGACCTGCTCTACCTCTCACTGAAGCCCGCTCTACCTCTCGCTCTGAGACCTGCTCTACCTCTCGCTCTGAGGCCCGCTCTACCTCTCGCTCTGAGGCCCGCTCTACCTCTCGCTCTGAGGCCCGCTCTACCTCTCGCTCTGAGGCCCGCTCTACCTCTTGCTCTGAGACCCGCTCTACCTCTCGCTCTGAGGCCTGCTCTACCTCTCGCTCTGAGGCCCGCTCTACCTCTCGCTCTGAGACCCGCTCTACCTCTCACTCTGAGACCCGCTCTACCTCTCACTCTGAGACCCGCTCTACCTCTCGCTCTGAGGCCCGCTCTACCTCTCGCTCTGAGGCCCGCTCTACCTCTCACTCTGAGGCCCGCTCTACCTCTCTCTCTGAGAAGAGCTCTACCTCTCACTGAGGGCCGCTCTACCTCTCGCTCTGAGGCCCGCTCTACCTCTCGCTCTGAGACCCGCTCTACCTCTCACTCTGAGACCCGCTCTACCTCTCACTCTGAGACCCGCTCTACCTCTCCCTCTGAGGCCCGCTCTACCCCTCGCTCTGAGGCCCACTCTACCTCTCACTCTGAGGCCTGCTCTACCTCTCGCTCTAAGGCCTGCTCTACCTCTCGCTCTGAGGCCCACTCTACCCCTCGCTCTGAGGTCCACTCTACCTCTCGCTCTGAGGCCCGCTCTACCTCTTGCTCTGAGGCCCGCTCTACCTCTCACTCTGAGGCCCGCTATACCTCTCGCTCTGAGGCCCGCTCTACCTCTCGCTCTGAGACCCGCTCTACCTCTCACTCTGAGGCCCGCTCTACCTCTCGCTCTGAGGCCCGCTCTACCTCTCGCTCTGAGGCCCGCTCTACCTCTCGCTCTGAGACCCGCTCTACCTCTCGCTCTGAGACCCGCTCTACCTCTCACTCTGAGACCCGCTCTACCTCTAGCTCTGAGACCCGCTCTACCTCTCGCTGAGGCCCGCTCTACCTCTCGCTCTGAGGCCCGCTCTACCTCTCGCTCTGAGACCCGCTCTACCTCTCGCTCTGAGGCCCGCTCTACCTCTCGCTGAGGCCCGCTCTACCTCTCGCTCTGAGACCCGCTCTACCTCTCGCTCTGAGGCCCGCTCTACCTCTCGCTCTGAGACCCACTCTACCTCTCACTCTGAGGCCCGCTGTACCTCTCACTCTGAGGCCCGCTATACCTCTCCCTCTGAGGCCCGCTCTACCTCTCACTCTGAGACCCGCTCTACCTCTCACTCTGAGACCCGCTCTACCTCTCACTCTGAGGCCTGCTCTACCTCTCGCTGAGGCCCGCTCTACCTCTCGCTCTGAGACCCGCTCTACCTCTCGCTGAGGCCCGCTCTACCTCTCGCTCTGAGACCCGCTCTACCTCTCGCTCTGAGACCCGCTCTACCTCTCACTCTGAGGCCCGCTCTACCTCTCGCTCTGAGGTCCGCTCGACCTTTCGCTCTGAGGCCCGCTCTACCTCTCACTGAGGCCCGCTCTACCTCTCACTCTGAGGCCTGCTCTACCTCTCGCTCTGAGGCCCGCTCTACCTCTCCCTCTGAGACCCGCTCTACCTCTCGCTGAGGCCCGCTCTACCTCTCGCTCTGAGACCCGCTCTACCTCTCGCTGAGGCCCGCTCTACCTCTCGCTCTGAGGCCCGCTCTACCTCTCGCTCTGAGGCCCGCTCTACCTCTCGCTCTGAGACCCGCTCTACCTCTCACTCTGAGGCCCGCTCTACCTCTCACTGAGGCCCGCTCTACCTCTCACTCTGAGGCCCGCTCTACCTCTCGCTCTGAGGCCCGCTATACCTCTCCCTCTGAGGCCCGCTCTACCTCTCACTCTGAGACCCGCTCTACCTCTCACTCTGAGACCCGCTCTACCTCTTGCTGAGACCCGCTCTACCTCTCACTCTGAGGCCTGTTCTACCTCTCGCTCTGAGGCCCGCTCTACCTCTCGCTCTGAGGCCCGCTCTACCTCTCGCTCTGAGGCCCACTTTACCCCTCGCTTTGAGACCCGCTCTACCTCTCGCTCTGAGACCCGCTCTACCTCTCACTCTGAGGCCTGTTCTACCTCTCACTCTGAGGCCCGCTCTACCTCTCGCTCTGAGGCCCGCTCTACCTCTCGCTCTGAGACCCGCTCTACCTCTCGCTCTAAGGCCCGTTCTACCTCTCCCTCTGAGGCCCGCCCTACCTCTCGCTCTGAGACCCGCTCTACCTCTCGCTCTGAGGGCCGCTCTACCTCTCGCTCTGAGACCCGCTCTACATCTCGCTCTGCGTCCGGCTCTACCTCTCGCTCTGAGACGCGCTCTACCTCTCGCTCTAAGGCCCGCTCTCCCTCTCGCTCTGAGGCCCGCTCGACCTCTCGCTCTGAGACGCGCTCTACCTCTCGCTCTGAGGCCCGCTCTACCTCTCCCTCTGAGGCCTGCTCTACCTCTCCCTCTGAGGCCTGCTCTACCTCTCCCTCTGACGCCCGCTCTACCTCTCGCTCTGAGGCCTGCTCTACCTCTCGCTCTGACGCCCGTTCTACCTCTCGCTCTGAGACGCGCTCTACCTCTCACTGAGGCCCGCTCGACCTCTCGCTCTGAGACCCGCTCTACCTCTCGCTCTGACGCCCGTTCTACCTCTCGCTCTGAGACGCGCTCTACCTCTCACTGAGGCCCGCTCTACCTCTCACTCTGAGGCCCGCTCGACCTCTCGCTCTGAGACCCGCTCTACCTCTCGCTCTGAGACCTGCTCTACCTCTCGCTCTGAGGCCCGCTCTACCTCTCGCTCTGAGACCTGCTCTACCTCTCACTGAAGCCCGCTCTACCTCTCACTCTGAGGCCCGCTCTACCTCTCACTCTGAGGCCCCCTCTACCTCTCGCTCTGAGGCCTGTTCTACCTCTCACTCTGAGGCCCGCTCTGCCTCTCACTCTGAGGCCCGCTATACCTCTCGCTTTGAGGCCCGCTCTACCTCTCGCTGAGGCCCGCTCTACCTCTCGCTCTGAGGCCCGCTCTACCTCTCACTCTGAGGCCCGCTCTGCCTCTCACTCTGAGGCCCGCTCTACCTCTCGCTCTGAGGCCCGCTCTCCCTCTCACTCTGAGGCCTGCTCTACCTCTCGCTCTGAGACCCGCTCTACCTCTCGCTCTGAGACCCGCTCTACCTCTCCCTCTGAGGCCCGCTATACCTCTCACTCTGAGGCCCGCTCTACCTCTCACTCTGAGAAGAGCTCTACCTCTCGCTCTGAGGCCCGCTCTGCCTCTCACTCTGAGGCCCGCTCTACCTCTCGCTCTGAGGCCCGCTCTCCCTCTCACTCTGAGGCCTGCTCTACCTCTCGCTCTGAGACCCGCTCTACCTCTCGCTCTGAGACCCGCTCTACCTCTCCCTCTGAGGCCCGCTATACCTCTCACTCTGAGGCCCGCTCTACCTCTCGCTCTGAGGCCCGCTCTACCTCTCACTGAGGCCCGCTCTACCTCTCACTCTGAGACCCGCTCTACCTCTCGCTCTGAGGCCCGCTCTACCTCTCACTCTGAGGGCCGCTCTACCTCTCTCTCTGAGGGCCGCTCTACCTCTCTCTCTGAGGGCCGCTCTACCTCTCACTCTGAGGCCCGCTCTACCTCTCGCTCTGAGGCCCGCTCTACCTCTCGCTCTGAGGCCCGCTCTACCTCTCACTCTGAGGGCCGCTCTACCTCTCTCTCTGAGGGCCGCTCTACCTCTCGCTCTGAGGGCCGCTCTACCTCTCTCTCTGAGGGCCGCTCTACCTCTCACTCTGAGACGTGCTCTACCTCTCGCTCTGAGACGTGCTCTACCTCTCACTCTGAGGCCTGTTCTACCTCTCACTCTGAGGCCCGCTCTACCTCTCGCTCTGAGGCCCGCTCTACCTCTCGCTCTGAGACGCGCTCTACCTCTCGCTCTGAGGCCCGCTCTACCCCTCGCTCTCAGACCCGCTCTACCTCTCGCTCTGAGGCCCGCTCTACCTTTCGCTCTGAGGTCTTCACTTGTTCCCATTCTGAGGCCCGTTCTCCTTCCTACTTTGTGGCTCGCTCGCTCAATTCCCACTCCTGCTCTGAGGCCTACTCTCTCTCTCCCACCAGCTTCAAGGCCCTCTCCATCCAGCTACAAAACCCCATCTCTCTCCCACTCCGATGCCTGTTCTCCCTCCCACAACGAGGCCCCCTTGCTCCAAGGCCTGCTCTCACTCCTTTCCCCACTCTGAGACCACTCTCCAACTCGCTCCAGGGCCTGCACTCCCTCACCTTCTGCGGTCCTCTCCCCCTCTTGCTGTTGCTTTGAGGCTTGCCCACTCCGAGGCTGCTCACTCGGAGGCCTGCCCTACCTCTTGCTCTCGCCCTGGAACACATTTTGAAAGCTTTCTCACTGTTTCCTGGTCATCCAAGCACACACTGCATTGGCTGCAGAGAGAAATCAGCCTTTGATTGGAGCTTTACTGCAGTTTTGAATGCTGCACATTGGACAAACCTGGCCCACTCCTACACTCTGCGCACACTACTTCGGAACCCCTTGATATATCATCCGGAACCCCAGGGTTCTGCAGAACACAGTTTGGGAAACTCTACCGGAGAGCATAGAAACGGGGGTCAAAGGTCCTGCCTGTCGAGAGCATCAGGCCAACCAGAGGCCAGCAGCTGTATTGAGCGGCAGTATGGGAGGGTGGGGGTCGGTGGGCAGAGGGCGTTGACAACAAGGAGTGAGGGGTGCCTCTCAGCAGATCTCCTCATTCGCGATGCCGGGTTCCTTTGAACGAGGGATACCCCCAGGTGTTTGCTTGTTATCAAAAAGCAACTTTGTTTTAATATTAAAATGACCAACCAATCTGCACATGGATTGTCCCTCGCCCCCATCTCCGCTAAGGAGAGAAGTGGGGCCTGTTTTAGGCAGTTCAGCTTCCCATTTTAAATGGTTTTGAATTTTACCTTTGATTTGACACAAACCCACCTGTTGTTGGGTTCTCCCCATGTCTGCGTGGGTTTCCTCCGGGTGCTCCAGTTTCCTCCCACCAGTCCCGAAAGACGTGCTTGTTAGGTGAATTGGACATTCTGAATTCTCCCTCTGTGTACCCGAACAGGCGCCGGAGTGTGGCGACGAGGGGCTTTTCACAGTAACTTCATTGCAGTGTTAATGTAAGCCTACTTGTGACAATGAAGATTATTATTATTATTGTTTCTTATTTAGCGCTGAATACCTATTTTCTGCCTTCTCTACCAAGTTCAGGTAACTTATTCAACCAGCAAAACCTATTCCCTTCTTCATTTTAAGGATCTTACACGTATATCTCCTCCACCCACTGCACCCCTTGAAGTGTTGGCTAGTGTAGACTTGAGAGATGAACAGATACTTCCAACACTGATGAAGGTTCAACTCAATTTTATTAACTAACTTCTAACTAACTAACACACGATGACGGTGGGTCTAAATGACGCTAGTTTAAACTGGAGACCTAAGCCTTGTCCGAACCAGTTGATTCTCTCAGCACGTGGTGTGAGTCTGTGCTGGGCTGGATGAGTTCTTGTTACACTGAGAGGCAGCACCCAGAATGAGCGGGAACCGTGGTGCCCTCTGCCTTTATAGTGTGTGTATTCTAACTGGTGATTGGCTGCGGTGTTTGTACATGTTGATTGGTCCCTGTGTGTGTCCATCAGTGTGTGTCTGCACCATGATATACCGGTGTATATTATGACACCTCCCTTCCCCTATTCTCTAAATTTCTCCAATCAGAGAAGCCTCCAGGGTCTTTTTATTCCCCAGCAGTTGACAGGATTTGCTTCCATGAAATCAATCAAATCATCACATCGAACTAACAGTTCAGCTAGCTCAATGTAACCTTCAACAGTGCAAAGTAATCATGTTTTAGGAATCAAACCAAAATAAGCACCTCTCAAATACTTCGGCCGGGATTCTCCGAGCCTCTGCTCCGAAATTGCGCTTGGTGCGGGGCGGAGAATAGGGAGTCAGACCTACGATCGGGTCCGACACTGGGACGCGAACATCCGGCGACTGGAGAATCGGCGCCAGTCGCGCGCACGCGGTCGAAGCAGCGCTGGTCGGGGGCCGTTGAAAGAGGCCCCCGAGGCCTCCGCAGTCGACCGGCCGGGTTCCCGCCAACGTGGTTCACGTATGGTACCCTTCAAGTACCTATCTATTCTAACCCCATTTTCCAGCACACGTTCCGTAGTTTTGTGTGCTTTGGCATTTCAATCGCTCACCTCATACTCATCAAAGGCTGTGAGGGTTCCTGCCTCTCCCATCCTTTCAGGCAGTGAGTTCCAGATTCCCATTCCAGATTCCCATACCTTCTGGGTGAAAAAGTTTTTCCTCACCCCCCCCAAACCTTACCTTAAACTAAGCCCCCTGGTTATGGACCCCCCTCCACCAAAGGGAAAAGTTATTTCCTATCCAACCTATCTATGCCCCTCATAATTTTCTACACCTCAATCAGGTTCCCCCTCAGCCTTCCCTCCTCCAAGGAAAACCATCCCAGTCTATCCAGTCTCTCTTGATAGCTGAAATGCTCTGGCCCAGGCGACATCCTGGTGAATCTCCTCTGCACCCTCTCTAGTGTAATCACCTCCTTCCTTCCAATAGTGTGGCGACCAGAACTGCACAGAGCACTCTAGCTGTGGCCTAACCACCAGCATTTTATGCAGCTCCATCATAGCCTCCCTGCTCTTATACTCTATTCCTCGGCTAATAAAGGCAAGTGTTCCATCTGCTTCCTTAACCACCTTATCAACCTGTCCTACTGCCTTCAGGGATCTATGGACATGCACCCCAAGGTCCCTCTGATCCACTGTACTTCCTAGCATCTTACCGTTCATTGTATATTCCCTTCGGTGCGAGGTGAAGAATGGGGCGTCAGACATGCGATCAGGTCCGATGCTGGGACGTGAACCTCCAGCGACCGGAGAATTGGCGGCAGTCGCACGCACGCGGTGGACGCAGCACTGGTTGGGGGCCGTTGAAAGAGGCCCCCGCAGCGATTCTCCGCGGTCGACCGGCCAGGTTCCCGCCAACGTGGTTCACGTATGGTACCCTTCAAGTACCTATCTATTCTAACCCCATTTTCCAGCACTCGTTCCGTTGTTACACTCGATCACTCTCAGACTCCTGACATGACCCAAAGCGGATCTTGTTGTCCATGCCTGTCCGAAGACCTTTTTTACTGCCATTTCTATTTTAGCCGACCAGTACCTGTTACCCTCCACTGACCCTCCCTGAAAAATTTCAAGCCTGCCTTTGAAATTGTCAGTGAAAGAAGTGGAAAGAGAAATAAAAACTTGTGTTTATATAACACCCTTTGTACCAGGATGTCCAAAAAATATTTACAGCCAACAAAGTTTTTTTTAAAACTAATTTTTATTAGAACTTTCACATTGTCACAAAAAAAAACAATAACAGAAAATTCTAAGAACAAAAAGAACAGACCCCCCCCCACCCCCGTAAATACAAAAGAGAAACAATAAATTAATGCCCGTCTTTGGCAAAAAACAGATATTCAACCCAAAACAAAAACAAAAAGACAACCCCCCCCCCCCCCCCCCCCCCCCGTCCCCCGGGTTGCTGCTGCCGCTGACCTTTTGTTTTTACCGTTCTGCCAGGAGATCTAGGAATGGTTGCCATCTCCTGAAAAACCCCTGCACTGACCCCCTTAGGGCAAATTTCACCCTCTCCAATTTAATAAACCCCGCCATATCGATGACCCAGGTCTCCACGCTTGGGGGCCTCGCATCCTTCCACTGAAGAAGAATCCTCCGCCGGCCAATAGGGACGCAGAGGCCAGAACACCGGCCTCTTTCGCCTCCTGCACTCCCGGCTCCACTGCAACCCCAAATATTGCGAGTCCCCAGCCTGGATTGCCAACAAAGTTTTTTTTAAGCAGGTCGTTGTGACAAACCGTAGAACATAGAACAGGCAGTGCAGAAGGAGGCCATTCGGCCCATTGAGTCTTCACCGCTCCACATTAAGCCCTCACTTCCACCCTATACTGGTAACCCAATAACCCCTCCTAACCTTTTTGGATACTAAGGGCAATTTATCATGGCCAATCCACCTAACCTGCATGTCTTTGGACTGTGGGAGGAAACCCACAAAGACACGGGGAGAACGTGCAGACTCCTCACAGTGACCCAGTGGGGAATCGAACCTGGGACCCTGGCGCTGTGAAGCCATAGTGCTATCCACTTGTGCTACCGTGCTGCCCATTGTGACTATTTCTAATTTTACCATGATCTTCTAAATGTCCTGCTATTACCTCCTTGATAATAGATTCGAGAAATGTTCCAATGACGGATGTTACCCACCCCCCCCTCGTTTCTTGAATAAAGATTTTACAGATGTGGTTTTCCAATCCACTGGGACCTTTACAGAATCTAAGGAATTTTGGAAGGTTACAACCAATGCAATTACACCACTTACTTTTTGGTCATCATTTGTTGGATTCTTTAAAATTTCCAATCTTCTGGCATCCACCTAATATTCACTGCAAATGGCGTATTTTTTGAAAGAAATTGATACAGCCCTTAACTTCCTCAGCTAACCATGGATGGTACTTCATTCTCATAGAATCATTCTTTCTCAATGGAATATATCTTTGTTAAGAGTTATGAAATATCTCCTTAAATGTCTGGCACTGCCTCTCTACCATTCTACCTTTTAATGTATTTTATCATTCCGCATGGATAACTGCCTTCATCCTCCTGTAATTAAGCTTCATTTAAATTTAAGACAACAGTGTTAGACCCACTTTTCCCACTCTCAAACCCAATGTGGCTGGTTTAAAGGCTGGTTTAGCACAGGGCTAAATATCTGGCTTTTAAAGCAGACCAAGCAGGCCAAGCAGTGCGGGTTCAATTCCCATACCAGCCTCCCCGAACAGGTGCTGGAATGTGGCGACTAGCAGCTTTTCACAGAAACTTGAAGCCTACTTGTGACAATAAGCGATTTTCATTTCATTTTTCATTTCACGTGAAATATCATCATGTTATGATTGTTCTTCTCCAGAGGATACCTTACTATGAGGTGATCAATTAATATTCTTTCATTACACATTAACAGGTTAAATATAGCCTGTTCCTTGGTTCGTTCCAAAGATATTGGGTGGAATTCTCTGACAATGGGGCGATGTTCACACGCCTGTGAGAAAATGGGCGTGAATCACTCTGGACTTACCTGGAGAAAGTCCAGAGTGATTCCCCATTTTGCAGTGGGCTAGCAGGGCCCCAGAGTAGTACTTGCAGCTCCGGCTGCCGATACGGGGCTCTGCGCCTCCAGCCGGAGGTCTGCACGTACGCGCGGTGTGAAATTTTAGAAATTTTAAAGAATCCAACAAATGATGACCAAAAAATAAGTGGTGTAATTGCATTGGTTGTAACCTTCCAAAATTCCTTAGATTCTGTAAAGGTCCCAGTGGATTGGAAAACCACATCTGTAAAATGGCCGATCCACACCGCGGACCGTCACTGAGAATATAGGCCGCCCCGAGATCGTGCGGCCCGCCGATCGGTGACCCCCGATCGCGAGCCTGACCGTCGTGAAGACCCCCCGTGACGGATCCCCC